>NC_041382.1:67328808-67357865 GCF_002162155.2 Triticum dicoccoides | reverse complement strand
GGATTTTTATAACTTAGGCGAGCACTGGGCTGCAGCTAAGCCCCCGAGTGAGAGGTTTGCTCTTCACTCGATAGGATTTTTATAACTTAGGCGAGCACTGGGCTGCAGCTGAGCCCCCGAGTGAGAGGTTGGCTCTTCACTCGGTAGGATTTTTTATATCTTAGGCGAGTACTTGGACTGCAGCTAAGCCTCCGAGTGGAAGTCTGGCTTACCACTCGGTAGGATTTTGTATATCTTAGGCGAGTACTTGGACTGCAGCTAAGCCTCCGAGTGGAAGTCTGGCTTACCACTCGGTAGGATTTTTATAACTTAGGCGAAACGGATTCGCAGCTAAGCCTCCGAGTGGGAGTCTGGCTCACCACTCGGTAAGGATTTTTACAAACTTAGGCGAAACGGATTCGCGGCTAAGTCACCCACTGAGGGGAAAATTTTATTGGACAAAAATAAAAAGTGACAAAAATTATGGAGGAACTATGACACTATTATTTTGAAATCCATGAACTACATGAGTACTTTATTGCAACTCATCCGAGTGATAAACTTAAGTGTAAAATGGGCGGAGTAGTTCCGCGTTCCAAGCTCGGGGCTCGTCGATATTATGTTCGACGTTGTAAAGACGGTATGCCCCGTTGTGGAGAACTTTGGTGACGATGAAGGGTCCTTCCCAAGAAGGAGCAAGCTTGTGTGGTTTCTTCTGATCCACTCGGAGAACTAAATCTCCTTCCTGGAAGGCTCGACCCCTCACATTTCTGGCGTGGAAATGACGCAAATCTTGTTGGTAGATGGTCGATCGGATCAGAGCCATCTCCCTTTCTTCCTCTAAAAGGTCAACTGCGTCCTGTCGCGCTTGTTCAGCTTCTGCTTCGTTGTAGATCTCAACTCGAGGAGCATTGTGGAGAAGATCACTCGGCAAGACTGCTTCAGCTCCGTAGACCAAGAAGAATGGAGTTCTTCCGGTCGACCGATTAGGTGTGGTCCGCAGTCCCCAAAGCACCGAGGGAAGTTCGTCGACCCAAGCTCCAGCTGCATGCTTGAGATCACGCATCAGTCGGGGTTTCAATCCCTTGAGAATCAGACCATTGGCTCGGTCTGCTTGTCCATTCGACTGCGGATGGGCGACTGAAGCGTAGTCGACTCGTGTGCCTTGAGAGTTGCAGAAATCCCTGAATTCTTCCGAGTCAAAGTTCGACCCATTATCCGTAATGATGCTGTGCGGGACTCCATATCTGAATATCAGTTCCCTGATGAAGCTAACAGCAGCACCGGCGTCAAGGTTCTTGATTGGTTTAGCCTCAATCCACTTGGTGAACTTGTCGACTGCCACCAGTACATGCGTGAAGCCACTTCGCCCTGTTCTCAAAGGACCGACCATGTCCAACCCCCATACTGCGAAAGGCCAGACGAGTGGAATGGTCTTCAGAGCTGATGCAGGCTTGTGCGACATATTAGAGTAGAACTGACATCCCTCGCACTTATCCACTATCTCCTTTGCCATCTCGTTCGCCTTTGGCCAGTAAAATCTGGCTCGGTATGCTTTGGCCATGATGGTCCGAGAGGACGCATGATGACCACAGGTTCCTGAGTGGATATCATTGAGGATGATTCGACCTTCTTCTGGTGTTATGCACTTCTGACCAACTCCAGTCGTGCTTTCTCTATATAGCTGTCCTTTGATTACGGTAAAGGCTTTAGATCGACGGACGATCTGTCGAGCCTCTTCCTCATCCTCCGGGAGCTCTTTTCTCATGATATACGCGATATACGGAACTGTCCAGTCAGGAATGACCACCAAGACCTCCATGACCAAGTCGACTACTGCTGGGACTTCAACCCCAGTCGGATCTGTGGCACTCTTGGGCTGTGGAGCTTCTTCGGTGAAAGGATCTTCTTTGACTGACGGAGTGCGTATATGCTCCAAGAACACACCACTCGGAATGGCTCCTCTCTTGGAACCTATCTTTGCTAGATCATCAGCTGCTTGATTTTTCAGTCGGGGTATATGATGGAGCTCCAACCCCTCGAACTTCTTTTCCAGTTTCCTCACTGCACTGCAGTATCCAGTCATGGCTGGGCTTCTCACGTCCCACTCCTTCATCACTTGGTTGACCACTAAATCTGAGTCGCCATAGACCATCAGGCGACGGACGCCGAGTGAAATGGCCATGCGCAATCCGTATAAAAGTGCCTCATACTCTGCCTCATTGTTGGAGGAATCAAAGTGAATCTGGAGCACATATCTGAGCTTATCTCCTCTGGGGGAAACCAGGACAACCCCAGCACCGGAACCATTCAACATCTTAGAGCCATCAAAAAACATGGTCCAATGCTCCGAGTGAACTTCAGTCGGCTGCTGCTGTTCAATCCATTCGGCGAGGAAATCTGCTATTGCCTGGGACTTAATGGCTTTCTTTGCCTCAAACTTGATATCAAGGGGAAGAAGTTCAATCGCCCATTTAGCCACTCGACCAGTTGCATCTCTGTTGTGAAAAATCTCTGATAGTGGAGCGTCGCTGACGACTGTGATGAAATGATCAGAGAAATAATGAGCAACCTTCTTTGTGGTCATGTATATTCCATACACAAGCTTCTGATAATGAGGATATCTTTGCTTGGATGGAGTCAAGACTTCAGACAAATAATACACTGGGCGCTGAACTTTGAAAGCTTTTCCTTCTTCTTCCCGCTCGACAGTAAGCACAGTACTGACGACTTGTCCTGTGGCTGCGATATAAAGCAACAGAGGCTCTTTGCTGATTGGAGCAGCAAGCAGCGGCTGGGTGGAGAGCAGAGCTTTTAGCTTGGCAAACGCTGCATCAGCTTCTGGAGTCCACTCGAACTTGTCTGCCTTCTTCATCAGTCGGTAAAGAGGCAATGCCTTTTCACCGAGTCGTGAGATGAATCGACTTAATGCGGCCAAGCATCCAGTAAGCTTCTGGACATCGTGCACTCGCACAGGGCGTTTCATTCGGAGAATAGTGCCGATCTTCTCTGTGTTAGCGTCGATCCCTCGCTCGGAAACGAGAAAACCGAGTAACTTGCCACCAGGAACTCCGAATGTGCACTTTGATGGATTGAGCTTGATATCATACCTTCTGAGGTTGGCAAATGTTTCGGCGAGGTCAGCGAGCAGGTCGGAACCTTTTCGTGACTTGACGACGATATCATCCATATACGCTTCCACATTCCGACTGATTTGAGTGAGTAGACACTTCTGAATCATTCGCATAAATGTGGCTCCGGCATTCTTGAGGCTGAATGGCATGGCGATATAGCAGAAGCACCCGAATGGAGTGATGAAAGCTGTTTTTACCTCGTCGGGTCCGTACAGACGGATCTGGTGGTACCCGGAGTAGGCGTCTAGAAAAGACAATCTCTCGCATCCCGCGGTCGAGTCAACAATTTGATCTATGCGAGGGAGAGGAAAATGATCTTTCGGGCAGGCCCGGTTGATGTGCTTGAAATCAATGCACATTCGGAGCGATTTGTCCTTCTTAGGAACCATGACGACATTAGCGAGCCACTCGGAGTGGTATATCTCTCGGATAAATCCTGCCGCCAACAGTCGAGCCACTTCCTCACCAATGGCTTTCCTCTTCTGGACGGCGGACCGCTGAAGATGCTCTTTGACTGGTTTTGCAGATGAGTCGACTCTTAGGCGATGCTCAGCCAGTCCCCTGGGAACACCTGGCATGTCAGCGGGCTTCCATGCAAAAATGTCCCAGTTCTCACGGAGGAACTGGATGAGCGCTTCTTCCTATTTCGGGTCAAGTGTTGTGGAGATGTGGGTCGGAGCTGCATCGGGGTCGGTCGGGTGAATGTGAACAGGCTTCGTCTCACCGGACAACTGAATGCAGATTCTGTGGCGGGTTTCTTGGATCGCAGCAAGTCACTCGGATCTGCGTTTTGCTTGTATTCTTCGAACTCGACCGCTGTCACCTGGGAATCAGCAATCTTTGAGCCCTTCTGAAAGCACTCTTCTGCCTTTTTCCGATCACCGGTGACAGTGATCACTCCTTTGGGGCCGGGCATCTTCAATTTGAGGTACACGTAACATGGTCGAGCCATGAACCGTGCATAAGCTGGTCTCCCCAAAATGGCATGATATGCACTCTGAAAATCCACGACCTCAAACGTCAACTTCTCTTTGCGAAAATGTTTCGAATCACCAAACACCACGTCCAGAGCTATTTGGCCGAGTGACTCGGCTTTCTTCCCTGGTATAACTCCATGAAAGCTCATGTTACTGGTGCTCAGTCGGGACATCGGAATGCCCATTCCTTTCAGTGTGTCTGCATACAACAAATTCAGCCCGCTACCACCGTCCATCAGCACCTTTGTCAGTCGAGTGCCTTCGATAACTGGATCGACCACCAAAGCTTGCCTCCCAGGGGTGGCAATATGAGTCGGGTGATCAGATTGGTCGAATGTGATGGGTGTTTGGGACCATTTCAAATAATTTGCTTTTGCTGGGGTAACCATGTTCACCTCACGGTTAATGACTTTCAATCGACTCTTGCTTTCCGCATCTGCAAAGATCATCAGAGTGGAGTTGATATGTGGATATTCTTTTTCACTGTCCTCCTTGCCTTCGGCCTTGTCCGACTCCTTTTCCTTGTCCTTAGACTGTTTTCCTTGAAACTGCTGGATCAGGAGTCGACATTGGCGAGTGGTATGCTTTGGGTAAATGATATTCCCCTCTTCGTCTTTCTTCGTGTGGATGTGGCACGGCATATCCATCACGTCGTTCCCTTCTTTATCCTTTACCTTCTTAGGGTTCCAGGATCCTTTTGGTTTCCCCTTAAACTTTCCCTGAGTCACGGCCAGAGCCTCTCCAGGAGCTGCCGGTTCAGCCTTCCGCTTCTGTTTCCGACTGGTGTTTCCCTTCTCCGACTGACTCGGCTTGTGCTTGCCGCTTCGGAGTCGGTCTTCTTCTTCGCCGTTGGCGTACTTGGTAGCAATTTCCATCATCCAACTCAAGGTCATGTCACCGGTTCGACCAAATTTCAAACTCAATTCTCTGTTCTTGACACCATCCTTGAAGGCGCAGACTGCCTGATGATCAGACACATTCTCCACAGTATGGTGCAAAGTGATCCACCTCTGAATATACTCCCTGAGAGTCTCATTGGTCTTCTGCACGCAGACTTGCAACTCCGTCAATCCAGCCGGTCGCTTGCAAGTTCCTTCAAACGTTCTGACGAACACTCGGGACAAATCTTCCCAAGTGTAAATGCTGCTAGGAGGTAACTGAGTCAACCATGCTCTGGCAGAACCTTCCAACATGAGGGGCAGATGTTTCATGGCCACCTCATCATTCCCACCACCAATCTGAACCGCCACTCGGTAGTCCTCAAGCCAAGTTTCAGGCTTAGACTCACCAGTGAACTTGCTGACTCCTGTTGCCAACCTGAAATTGAGAGGGATCACTGCGGCTCTGATAGCTCTGCTGAAACATTCCGGACCAGAAACATGCACTCGACTGCTCGTAGGCGCATCTCTGTCGAGTCCACCTCGATGGGCTCTATTCCGGTCGACCAAGCCTTGCACGATAATGGATCGCGCGTCGAAGCCTAGTTCTCTGGGGTCGACTGGAACTCTTCGCCCTGCACTGAGCTGACGTCTGTCATCTCGCTGCCAAGGAGCGTAAGACCCACCCCTCGGAGGGGAATTGGGCACTCAACGCCTATCATCTCGGTCGTGTCGGTCCCCATATTGGTCTCGCCGATTCTCGCGCCCTTCACGCCGCGGAGGCGATCTGGGGCTGTGAGCCGACTAAACCGTATTCGCAGCGACGAATCGACTGTGAATTCTGTTGCGCGACTGCGACACGGCCGAATTCTGATCACCTGCTGCCCGGAGCAGATCCCTGATCTGCATCAAGCCTCTGCCAGCTTCCGACTGAGAGGGCTGGATGGACTCTGCAATACGGGTCGCAGCTGCTAAATTCTGGATTGGGGTTCGATATACCTGAGTCGGCGGGAAGAGTTGACGTCGACTGGTGTCGGGAACTCGTTGTCGTGCGCGCTCGTCGAGTGCTCGCTGAAGATTCTCCAGGCGAGTGCGTTCGGCCAAGTTGGCCAAACGTGCCTCCTCCAAGGCGCGAGCCTCGGGGGTTTCTCCTGCGATGGGAGTACGCAGGGCATCCACGTTCCTGCGGCGAAGTTCCTCTCTTTGCGGAGAGTCGAGTGGCTCGGGCTGGTACTCTTCGTGGTCTCGTGCGGGGTCGCCTCCGTCGCCTGCTCCACCATCACGGGCGAAGCCAGGGGGACTGCGGGGCCCATCGACCATCAGGATTTCCGCCGCTGGATCACTGCTACCGCACTCGGATGCAGTCTCTACGGAGCCAATCGACAGATCGAACAGGCCGTAAAGAGATTCGTCGGGCTCGATTGCCGCAACTTGGGTGGTGGCCGTCTGGCGAGCCACCACGTGCCTCACCCACCACTGAAGCCTCGACCGGCCCGAGCGCTTGCGCTGGCGAGAGACCGGGAGGGTGGCCGATGGGGGAGTCGACCGATACGGGGTCGACGGTTGTCGCAGCAGAATGCCGCGGACACATGCGCGAAAATGCGTCGCACCGCGGACGGGGAGCGCATCGACGTCGAGTGGAGCCTCCTGGAGCCAGGCGGAGTCGTCGGCGACGAAGGTGAGGGCACCGAGACGGATCTCTCGGCCCTCGACCAAAACTCCAGCACCACCATGATGAAAGTACTCGGAAGAATCGCAACTTCTCCACAAAATCGCTAAAACACCTACCCCAAGGTGGGCGCCAACTGTCGTGGTTCTAAGTCTGACAGTAGAGTGGGGGGTAGGTATGGAGAGGCAAGGTCCTAGCTATGGAGAGGTTGTAAACACAAGAGATGTACGAGTTCAGGCCCTTCTCGGAGGAAGTAAAAGCCCTACGTCTCGGAGCCCGGAGGCGGTCGAGTGGATTACGTGTATATGAGTTACAGAGTGCCGAACCCTTCTACCTGTGGAGGGGGTGGCTTATATAGAGTGCGCCAGGACCCCAGCCAGCCCACGTAGGAGAGGGTTTAAGGTGCGTTAAGTCCGGGGCGTTACTGGTAACGCCCCACATAAAGTGTCTTTACTATCATAAAGTCTACTTAATTACGGACCGTTGCAGTGCAGAGTGCCTCTTGACCTTCTGGTGGTCGAGTGAGTCTTCGTGGTCGAGTCCTTCAAGTCAGTCGAGTGAGTCCCTCGTAGGTCGACTGGAAGGTGATCTCTTCTAAAGATGTCCCTGGGCAGGGTACTTAGATCAGGTCTATGACCCTACCCTAGGTACATGACTCCATCAATCACCGCCTCGACCACGAAGACCGACGGCGAGTGCCCACGCCTCCTCCGAGGAGTGGGTCATATGTGCCTCGGCGGCATGACGACAGACGCCCTCACTGCGGTGAGCGAAGAATACCAGTCGACCCAAGGGAGCCAGGCTTTGATGCGAGATCTATTCTCGTTCAAGATCTCGTTGACAGGAACAGAGCACACAGAGAAGGCCATGATAGAGATTATTCGACTGGCAGTAGAATGCACGTTTCAGGTCCCGAGTGTTTCAGTAGAGCCATCAGGGCTGCAGTGATTCCTCCCAATTTCAGGTTGGCAACTGGAGTCAGCAAATTTACAGGTGAGTCTAAGCCTGACACTTGGCTTGAAGACTATCGAGTAGCTGTACAGATTGGTGGTGGCAATGATGAAGTCGCCATGAAGCACCTTCCTCTGATGTTGGAAGGTTCGGCCAGGGCATGGCTGAACCAGTTGGCACCCGGCAGTATATTCAGTTGGGAGGAACTCGCCCGAGTGTTTGTTAGGACTTTTGAAGGTACTTGTAAGCGACCAGCGGGGTTGATTGAATTGCAGAGTTGTGTACAAAAACCGAATAAAACCCTGAGAGATTATATCCAGAGGTGGATCACGTTACACCATAAAGTGGAGAATGTGTCAGATCACCAAGCAGTTTGGGCCTTCAAGGAAGGCGTCAAGTATCGTGAGTTGAATTTGAAATTCGGTCAGATAGGAGATATGTCCCTGACTCGGATGATGGAGATTGCCACCAAATATGCTACCGGCGAAGAGGAAGACCGACTCCGGAGTGGCAAACGCAAAACAGTCACCCAGGACACCGGTGGAGGTACTTCCAATCGGAAACAGAAGCGTAAGGCCGAGCCAGTTGCTCCTGGTGAGGCTTTAGTTGTGGCTCAAGGAAAGTTCAAGGGGAAGCCCAAAGGGCCCTGTAATCCGAAGAAAGTGAAAGATCAAGACGGAAATGTTGTGTTGGATTTGCCATGTCACATTCACACCAAGAAAGATGAAGAGGGTAATCTGATTTATCCCAAGCACACCACTCGACAGTGTCGACTCCTGATCCAGCAGCTCCGAGAGAAACAAACCAAGGAGAAGGAAAAGGAGTCGGGCAAGGATGAGGATAAGGAATAGGATGATGATGGTTTTCCCAACGTCAACTCCACTCTGATGATTTTTGCTAATGCTGAGAGCAAAAGTCGATTAAAAGTTATCAACAGAGAAATGAACATGGTTGCTCCGGCAACACCAAGTTATTTGAAGTGGTCTCAGACTGCCATCACATTCGACCAGTCTAACAATCCAACACGTATAGCCACCCCTGGGAGGCAAGCGTTGGTAGTCGACCCAGTTGTTGAAGGCACTCGACTGACTAAAGTGCTGATGGATGGTGGTAGCGGCCTGAATATCCTTTATGCTGAAACCTTGAAGGGAATGGGGATTCCGATGTCCAAGCTCAGCGAAAGTAATATGAGTTTCCATGGCGTTATACCTGGCAAGAAGGCTGAATCACTCAGCCAGAATGCCCTTGATGTGGTTTTTGGTGATTCCAAAAATTACCGCAAATAAAAGTTGACATTTGAAGTAGTGGATTTCAAGAGTGCTTATCATGCCATTCTGGGTAGGCCTGCCTATGCACGTTTCATGGCTCGACCGTGTTACGTGTACTTCAAATTGAAAATGCATGGTCCCAGAGGAGTGATCACTATCACTAGCAATCGGCAGAAAGCAGAAGAGTGCTTCCATAAGGGCTCAAAAATGCACAAATGGCAGCAGTTGAAATGCAAGAATACCAGAAAAATGCAGATCCGAGTGATTTGCCGCGCTCCAAGAAGCCTGCCACTGGTTCTGCATTTCAGTCGTCCGGTGAAACCAAGCCGATTCATATTCACCCGAACGATCCTAATGCTGCTCCTACTCATATCTCAACTTCACTCGACAGCAAATAGGAAGAAATGCCCATCCAGTTCCTCCGTGAGAACTGGGACATCTTTGCATGGAAACCTTCTGACATGCCGGGTGTACCCAGGGGACTGGCTGAGCATCGTTTGTGAGTCGACCCGTGATGACCCACAAGTATAGGGGATCTATCGTAGTCCTTTCGATAAGTAAGAGTGTCGAACCCAACGAGGAGCAGAAGAAATGATAAGCGGTTTTCAGCAAGGTATTCTCTGCAAGTACTGAAATAAGTGGTAACAGATAGTTTTGTGATAAGATAAATTGTAACGAGCAACAAGTAACAAAAGTAAATAAAGTGCAGCAAGGTGGCCCAATCCTTTTTGTAGCAAAGGACAAGCCGGAGCAAACTCTTATAATAGGAAAAGCGCTCCCGAGGACACATGTTAATATCGTCAAGCTAGTTTTCACCACGTTCATATGATTCGCGTTCGATACTTTGATAAATTGATATGTGGGTGGACCGGTGCTTGGGTGCTGTTCTTACTTGAACAAGCATCCCACTTATGATTAACCTCTATTGCAAGCATCCGCAACTACAACAAAAGTATTAAGGTAAACCTAACCATGGCATGAAACATATGGATCCAAATCAGCCCCTTACGAAGCAACGCATAAACTAGGGTTTAAGCTTCTGTCACTCTAGCAACCCATCATCTACTTATTACTTCCCAATGCCTTCCTATAGGCCCAAATAATGGTGAAGTGTTATGTAGTCGACGTTCACATAACACCACTAGAGGCTAGACAACATACATCTTACCAAAATATCAAATGAATACCAAATTCACATGACTACTAATAGCAAGACTTCTCCCTTGTCCTCGAGAACAAACGTAATTACTCACAAAGCATATTCATGTTCATAATCAGAGGGGTAATAATATGCATATAGGATCTGAACATATGATCTTCCACCAAATAAACCAACTAGCATCAACTACAAGGAGTAATCAACACTACTAGCAACCTACTAGCACCAATCCCGGACTTTGATACAAGAATTGGATACAAGAGATGAACTAGGGTTTGGAGATGAGATTTTGCTGGTGAAGATGTTGATGGAGATTGCCCTCTCCCAATGAGAGGAGCGTTGGTGATGACGATGGTGATGATTTCCCCCTCCCGGAGGGAAGTATCCCCGGCAGAACAGCTCTGCCGAAGCTCTAGATTGGTTCCGCCAAGATTTCTCCTCGTGGCGGAGGAGTCTCAACCCGAAAGGTTTCTTGTTATTTTTTTCTCATCGAAAGACTTCATATAGGAGAAGATGGATGTCGGAGACCCACCAGGGGGTCCACGAGGTAGGGGGCGCGCCCTAGGAGGGGGGGGGCACCCTCGTGAGCAGGGTGTGGGCCCCCTGGCCTTCATCTTTGGCGCAGAATAGGTCTCTAATATTTGCTCCTTTTCCAGCCCAGAATTCCAGCTTCCGGCATTCCCCTCCTTATGTAAACCTTGTAAAATAAGAGAGAATAGCCATTGTGACATAAAGTGAAATAACAGTCTATAATGCAATAAATATCGATATAAAAGCATGATGCAAAATGGACGTATCAACTCCCCCAAGCTTAGACCTCGCTTGTCCTCAAGCGAAAAGCCGATAACAATAAATATGTCCTCATGTTTAGAGGTAGAGGCGTCGATAAAAATAAAATACGGACATGAAGGCATCATGATTATTCTCATAACAGCAACATATATAGATTTTGTCATATGATTACTTATGTTCAAGTGATGATCTATTCACAATGCAAAAGTATAAATCATAAACCTTATTGGACTCCGACAAACTATAATCTCAGTCATTGAAGCAATTGCAATTTATCATAATATCGGAAAGAGTCTATGTCAGAGCTAAAAAGCAAGTACACATACTCAACTATCATTTAGTCCTCCATAATTGCTAACACTCACGCAATACTTGTGGTTACGGAGTTTTAATCGGACACAGAGAAAGATAGGGGCTTATAGTTTTGCCCCACAACCTTTTACCTCAAGGGTAATGTCAACAATAATGGTTCATGCTCCCCTACATTCAATTATATATATATATATATATATATATATATATATATATATATATATATATATATATATATATATATATATATCATGTTCTTTCCAACATGCTGAGCTTGCCAAAGGATAAAATGAAAAAGGAAAGGTGAAGATCACCGTGACTCTTGCATAAGTAGAAGATAATGATAAAGGATAGGCCCTTCGCAGAGGGAAGCAGAGGTTGCCATGCGCTTTTATGGTTGGATGCATAAAATCTCAATGCAAAAGAACGTCACTTTACATTGCCCCTTGTGATATGAACCTTTATTATGCAGTCCGTCGCTTTTATTACTTCCACATCACAAGATCGTATAAAGCTTATTTCTCCAACACCAATCAATCATACATATTTAGATCAATTTTTATTGCTTTGCACCAATGACAACTTACTTGAAGGATCTTACTCAATCCATAGGTAGATATGGTGGACTCTCATGGCAAAACTGGTTTAAGGGTATTCGGAAGCACAAGTAGTATTTCTACTTGGTGCTGAGAATTTGGCTAGCACGAGGGGGAAAGGCAAGCTCAACGAGTTAGAGGATCCATGACAACATACTTTATCTCAGATATAAGAAAGACATAACTCATTACGTTGTCTTCCTTGTCCAACATCAACTCTTTAGCATGTCATATTTTAATGAGTGCTCCCAATCATAAAATATGTCAATGATAATATATCTATATGTGAAAACCTCTCTTTCCTTATTACTTCCTATTAATTGAAACAATGACCAAAGTTATGTCTGCCAACTCCCAACAACTTTTAATCATCATACTCTTTCTATGTGAAGTCATTACTCCCAATAAGATCAATATGAACTTTTTGTTTCTTTTTATTCTTTTTCTCTTTTATTTTATTCACCCAAGATCATGGCAAAATAATCAAGCCCTTGACTCAACACTAATCTTTATTATATATAGCTCACGGACTCGATTACAAAGAGAGATTGTAAAGCAAAACTCAAAACTAGATCATGCCATAAACTTTATTCTACTAAATCAAGATACTACTAATAGGATCAAACTAAGAAAAATGGTAAAGATAGGAGTTGTGATTGTGATACGATACCGGGGCACCTCCCCCAAGCTTGGCAGTTGCCAAGGGGAGTGCCCATACCCATGTGATTATATCTCTTTCTTTGTTGTCGGTGTAATATTCTTGGCGATGATTCCCCTCAGGATGCGGTTCTCCTCCTCGAGCTTATTGACTTGCTGTTTGAGGTCCATTATTTCCTTACGAAGCATCCCTGTGACAGCTAAAGCTCCTTGCACCCAAGGGTGTTGCATAGCTGCGGGAGAACAAGTGACACTCCTCTTCATATTTTCATAAGAAAGAAATCTAACATTAGAAGGGATAACCGAGTTTGGAATAGCTGAGCTCTATAGTTCCCCCATCATGAACCCAGCTCGGAGATGAGAGGTGACTTCTTGATCCTCCATGGCATCTACTCTCATCAAGTCAGCCTCCATCTCTTCCTCTGTTGCTGGCCCAAAATGGTCAGCGTCGCTGTTTGCCCTTGGTTCCGGTGCCGGATTAGATACCCGGCTCTCCCCGATTGACTCTTGAGAAGACATCTTGCTCTAATCTGCAGCAGCAACAGCTCGAAAACAAAAACAGAGGAGATTTGCGTGATACGGGAGTCAAAACCTTCAGGAGAATATATAATGAATTTTTACCGACCAAAATACGTATTGTGTAAGAAAACGGAGTCCGAATGGCACACGAGGTGCTCACGAGGTAGGGGGGCGCGCCTAGGGGGTAGGGCACGCCCACCACCCTCGTGAGGCCCTCGTGTCCTTCTCGGACTGCTACTTATTTTCTATTTTTCTAAATATTCCAAAACGGAGAAATATTGCCTTAAAAATTGTTTTGGAGTCGGTTTACTTACCGTACCACATACCTATTCCTTTTCGGAGTCTGAAACGTTCCGGAAAGTCTCCCTTATGTATTCCTCCAGGGTTACGGTTTCAATAATATTGGTTTCAACATTTATGGGATTACCTGAGATATAATGTTTAATTCTTTGACCGTTTACCACCTTCGGATTTGTGCCTTCAAAGTGGTTGATTTTTATGGCACCAGAACGGTAGACCTCCTCGATAACGTAGGGGCCTTCCCATTTAGAGAGAAGTTTTCCTGCAAAAAAATCTTAAACGAGAGTTGTGTAGCAATACATAATCACCTACATTAAACTCACGCTTTTGTATCCTTTTGTCATGCCATCTTTTAACTTTTTCTTTAAACAACTTGGCATTTTCATAAGCTTGGGTTCTCCATTCATCAAGTGAGCTAATATCAAATAACCTCTTCTCACCGGCAAGTTTAAAATCATAGTTGAGCTCTTTAATAGCCCAATATGCCTTATGTTCTAGTTCGAGAGGTAAGTGGCATGCTTTTCCTTAAACCATTTTATATGGAGACATACCCATAGGATTTTTATATGCAGTTCTATAAGCCCATAATGCATCATCAAGTTTCTTAGACCAATTCTTTCTAGACCTATTAATAGTCTTTTGCAAAATTAATCTGAGCTCTCTATTGCTCAACTCTACTTGACCACTAGACTGAGGGTGATAAGGAGATGCAATTCTATGATTAACATCATATTTAGCAAGCATTTTACGGAAAGCACCATGAATAAAGTGTGAACCACCATCAGTCATTAAATATCTAGGGACTCCAAACCTCAGGAAAATAACTTCTTTAAGCATTTTAATAGAAGTGTTATGATCAACACTACTAGTTGGAATAGCTTCTACCCACTTAGTAACATAATCAACAGCAACTAAAATATGTGTGTATCCATTAGAGGCAGGAAAAGGTCCCATATAATCAAAGCCCCAAACATCAAACCGTTCAATAACAAGAGAATAATTTGTAAGCATTTCTTGACGTCTACTAATATTACCAATTCTTTGACATTCATCACAAGACAAGACAAACTTACGGGCATCCTTGAAGAGAGTAGGCCAATAAAAACCAGATTGCAATACCTTATGTGCAGTTCTATCTCCAGCGTGGTGTCCTCCATAAGCCTTGGAATGACACTTGCGTAGGATCTGTTCCTGTTCATGCTCAGGTACACAACGTCTAATAACACCATCTACTCCTTCTTTATAAAGATGTGGGTCATCCCAAAAGTAATGTCTCAAGTCATAGAAAAACTTTTTCTTTTGCTAGTATGTGAAGCTAGGTGGTATAAACTTAGCAACAATATAATTAGCATAATCAACATACCATGGAGTACTACGAGAAGTACTTATAACATTTAATTGTTCATTAGGAAATCTATCATTAATAGGTAGTGGGTCATTAAGAACATTCTCTAACCTAGACAAGTTGTCTGCTACGGGGTTCTCAGCTCCCTTTCTATCAACGATATGCAAATCAAATTCTTGTAGCAAGAGAACCCATCTAATAAGTCTAGGTTTAGCATCTTTCTTTTCCATAAGGTATTTAATAGCAGCATGATCAGTGTGAATAGTTACTTTAGAATCAACAATATAAGGTCTGAACTTATCACAAGCAAATACAACTGCTAAAAGCTCTTTTTAAGTAGTAGCATAATTTCTTTGAGCATTGTCTAGAGTCTTACTAGCATAATAAATAACATTTAATTTCTTATCAACTCTTTGCCCTAGAACAGCACCTACAGCATAATCACTAGCATCACACATAATTTCAAAGGGTAAATTCCAATCAGGTGGCTGAACAACAGGTGCAGAGACTAATGCTTTCTTAAGTATTTCAAATGCTTCTACACAATCATCATCAAAGACAAATGGTATATATTTTTGCAATAAATTAGTCAGAGGCCGAGAAATTTTTGAGAAGTCCTTAATGAACCTCCTGTAAAATCCGGCGTGACCAAGGAAACTTCTTATACCTTTGATGTCCTTGGGGCATGGCATCTTTTCAATAGCATCGACCTTGGCTTTATCAACTTTAATACCTCTTTCGGAAACTTTATGCCCCAAGACAATACCTTCATTAACCATAAAGTGGCACTTTTGCCAATTCAAGACAAGATTAGTTTCTTCACATCTCTGCAAAACTTGATCAAGATTGCTCAAGCAATCATCAAAAGAGGAACCATAGACGGAAAAATCGTCCATGAAAACCTCACAAAATCTTTTCATAAAAGTCAGAGAATATAGCCATCATGCATCTTTGAAAGGTAGCAGGCGCATTACATAAACCAAAAGGCATACGTCTATAAGAAAAAGTACCAAAAGGGCATGTAAAAGTAGTCTTTGATTGATCTCTAGCCGACACAGGTATTTGAGAGAAACCAGAATAACCATCTAGAAAGCAATAGTGTGTATGTTCGCATAATGTTTCTAGCATTTGATGAATAAAAGGTAAGGGGTAATGATCTTTCTTAGTAGCTTTATTTAATTTGCGGAAATCAATTACCATCCTATAACCTGTGATAATTCTTTGTGGAATCAATTCATCTTTATCATTAGGAACAACAGTAATACCTCCCTTCTTAGGGATACAATGGACAGGACTTACCCACTGCCTATCAGCAACGGGATAGATTATACATGCCTCCAGAAGCTTGAGTATTTCTTTTCTTACCACTTCTTTCATTTTAGGATTCAGACGTCGTTGAGGATCACGAACTGGTTTGGCATCTGCTTCCAAATTTATTTTATGTTGACATAGAGTGGGACTAATGCCCTTAAGATCATCAAGAGTATATCCAATAGCAGCACGATGCTTCTTCAGAGTTTTCAATAATCTTTCTTATTCATGCTCTGAAAGGTTAGCACTAATAATAACAGGATATATCTTATTTTCATCAAGATAAGCATATTTAAGATTATCAGGCAATGGATTAAGCTCAAACACGGGATCACCCTTGGGTGGAGGAGGATCCCCTAAAATTTCAACAGGCATGTTGTGTTGCAGAATAGGTTCCTGTTTAAAGAATACTTCATATATTTCCCTTCTTTCATTCATGAACATATCATTCTCATGGTCTAGCAAATAGTGTTCTAAAGGATCACTAGGAGGTACGGCAATAGAAGCAAGACCAATAATTTCATCCTTACTAGGTAATTCTTCCTCACGATGTTGTTTACTAAATTTAGAGAAATTAAACTCATGAACCATATCATCCAAGCCAATAGTAACAACATTCTTTCCGCAATCTATCTGAGCATTAACAGTGTTCAAGAAGGGTCTACCAAATATAATGGGACAAAAGCTATCTTGCGGAGAAGTAAGAACAAGAAAATCAGCAGGATATTTAGTTTTCCCACACAAGACTTCAACATCTCTAACAATTCCAATTGGTGAAATAGTATCTCTATTGGCAAGTTTAATTGTGACATCAATACCTTCTAACTCAGTAGGTGCAATTTCATTCTTAATTTCTTCGTATAAAGTATGCGGTATAACACTAGCACTCGCACCCATATCACATAAGCCATGATAACAATGATCTCCTATTTTAACAGAAATAACAGGCACACCCTACCACAGGTCTATGTTTATCTTTAGCACAAGGTTTAGCAATTCTAGCAGTTTCACCTTCGAACTGAATAACATGCCCATCAATATTATCAGACAAGAGATCTTTAACAATAGCAATATTAGGTTCTACTTTAACTTGCTCAGGAGATGTATAAGTTCTAATGTTGCTTTTACGAATAACAGTTGAAGCTTTAGCATGATCCTTTATTCTAACAGGGAAAGGTGGTTTCTCAACATAAGAAGTAGGAACAATAGGATCATTATAAGTGACAGTCTTTTCTTCAACTTTAATAGGTGCAGCTACTTTTACTTCTTTGGGAGGATGATATTTAAACCACTTCTCCTTAGGGAGATCAACATAAGTAGCAAAAGATTCACAGAAAGAAGCTACTATCTCAGAGTCAAGTCCATATTTAGTGCTAAACTTACGGAAAATATCGGTATCCATAAAAGATTTAACACAATCAAACTTAGGTGTCATACCTGACTCCTTACCTTCGTCGAGGTCCCAATCTTCAGAGTTGCGTTTAATTCTATCCAATAAATTCCATCTGAATTCAATAGTCTTCATCATAAAAGAGCCAGCACAAGAAGTATCAAGCATGGTGGGATTGTTTTCAGAAAGCCGAGCATAAAAACTTTGCATAATTATTTCTCTCGAGGGCTCATGATTGGGGCATGAATATAACATAGATTTAAGCCTCCCCCAAGATTGAGCGATGCTTTCTCCTTCGCGAGGCCAGAAATTATATATATAATTGCAATCACAATGAACAAGATGCATAGGGTAATACTTTTGATGAAATTCCAACTTCAATCTTTTATAGTTCCATGATCTCATATCATCACATAGCCTATACCATATCAATGCGTTTCCCTTCAAAGATAAAGGGAAGACCTTCTTCTTAGCAACATCATCGGGTATACCTGCAAGCTTAAATAACCCACAAACTTCATCCACATATATTAAGTGCTCATCAGGATGCTTTGTTCCATCTCCTGTAAAAGGGTTAGCTAGCAGTTTTTCCATCATACCCGAAGGAAATTCAAAAGGAGTTTCATTTTCAATAGGTTCAGTAGGTTGAGGAGAAACTCTTTGCTCTATTGGACGGGGTGAAGATACCCCGAACAAGCCCCTCAGAGAATTACTTTCCATAGTAGCAAGTGACAGTAAATTTCAGCACACTATATAAATTTTTCCTTACCAAATTCCACCTACCAAAGGCGCTATACTCCCGGCAACGGCGCCAGAAAAGAGTCTTGATGACCCACAAGTATAGGGGATCTATCGTAGTCCTTTCGATAAGTAATAGTGTCAAACCCAACGAGGAGCGGAAGGAAATGATAAGCGGTTTTCAGCAAGGTATTCTCTGCAAGTACTAAAATAAGTGGTAACAGATAGTTTTGTGATAAGATAAATTGTAACGAGCAACAAGTAACATAAGTAAATAAAGTTCAGCAAGGTAGCCCAATCCTTTTTGTAGCTAAGGACAAACCGGAACAAACTCTTATAATAGGAAAAGCGCTCCCGAGGACACATGGGAATATCGTCAAGCTAGTTTTCACCACGTTCATATGATTCGCGTTCGATACTTTGATAAATTGATATATGGGTGGACCGGTGCTTGAGTGCTGTTCTTACTTGAAAAAGTATCCCACTTATGATTAACCTCTATTGCAAGCATCCGTAACTACAACAAAAGTAGTAAGGTAAACCTAACCATAGCATGAAACATATAGATCCAAATCAGCCCCTTACGAAGCAACGCATAAACTAGGGTTTAAGCTTCTGTCACTCTAGCAACCCATCATCTACTTATTACTTCCCAATGCCTTCCTCTAGGCCCAAATGATGGTGAAGTGTTATGTAGCCGACGTTCACATAACACCACTAGAGGCTAGACAACATACATCTTATCAAAATATCAAACGAATACCAAATTCACATGACTACTAATAGCAAGACTTCTCCCTTGTCCTCAGGAACAAACGTAGTTACTCACAAAGCATATTCATGTTCATAATCAGAGGGGTAATAATATGCATATTAGATCTGAACATATGATCTTCCACCAAATAAACCAACTAGCATCAACTACAAGGAGTAATCAACACTACTAGCAACCTACTAGCACCAATCCCGGACTTTGAGACAAGAATTGGATACAAGAGATGAACTAGGGTTTGGAGATGAGATGGTGCTGGTGAACATGTTGATGGAGATTTCCCTCTCCCGATGAGAGGAGCGTTGGTGATGACTATGGTGATGATTTCCCCCTCCCGGAGGGAAGTATCCCCGGCAGAACAGCTCTGCCGGAGCTCTAGATTGGTTCCGCCAAGATTCAACCTCGTGGCGGCGGAGTCTCGTCCCGAAAGGTTCCTTGTTATTTTTTTCTCATCGAAAGACTTCATATAGGAGAAGATGGACGTCGGAGACCCACCAGGGGGCCCACGAGGTAGGGGGGCACGCCCTAGGAGGGGGGGCGCGCCCCCCCACCCTCGTGAGCAGGGTGTGGGCCCCCTGGCCTTCATCTTTGCTGAGGATTTTTCTTTATTTATTTTAAGATGTTCCGTGGAGTTTCAGAACTTTTGGAGTTGCGCAGAATAGGTCTCTAATATTTGCTCGTTTTCCAGCCCAGAATTCCAGCTGTCGGCATTCTCCCTCCTTATGTAAACCTTGTAAAATAAGAGAGAATAGCCATAAGTATTGTGACATAAAGTGAAATAACAGTCCATAATGCAATAAATATCGATATAAAAGCATGATGCAAAATGGACGTATCAACCCGAAAGTAAAACCAGTCAAGGAACATCTCCGACGGTCCGCCGTACCATAGAGAAAGGCAATTGGTGAGGAAGTGGCTTAGCTCCTGGCAGCTGAGTTCATCCGAGAGATTTACCACTCCGAGTGGCTCACCAATGTTGTTATGCTCCCCAAGAAGGACGACTCACTTCGCATGTGCATTGACTTCAAGCATATCAATTGGGCCTGCCCGAAAGATCATTTTCCTCTCCCCCGCATTGACCAAATTGTCGATTCAACTGTGGGGTGTGAGCGTTTGTCTTTCCTAGACGCCTATTCCGGGTACCATCAGATCCGACTGTACGGACCCGACGGGATAAAAAAAGCTTTCATCACTCCATTCGGGTGCTTTTGTTGTGTCACCATGCCATTCGGTCTCAAGAACGCTAGGGTCACATTCATGAGGATGATTCAAAAGTGTCTGCTCACTCAAATCAATCGGAATGTGGAAGCATACATGGATGACATTACGGTCAAGTCGCGTAAAGGTTTCGACCTGCTAACTGACCTTGCTGAAACTTTGCCAACCTGAGAAGATATGATATCAAGCTTAACCCATCAAAGTGCACATTCGAAGTTCCTGGCGGAAAGTTACTCGGTTTCCTCGTTTCTGAACGAGGGATCGAAGCGAACCCAGAGAAAGTTGGTGCCATACTCCGGATGAAGCGCCCTGTGCGCGTGCATGATGTCCAGAAGTTTACTGGTTGTTTGGCCGCCTTGAGTCGATTCGTTTCTCACCTCGGTGAAAAGGCATTGCCTCTTTACCGACTGATAAAGAAATCTGACAAGTTCGAGTGGACTCTTGAAGCTGATGCAGCGTTTGCAGATCTCAAAGCCCTGCTTTCCACCCAGCCGGTGCTTGCTGCCCCTATCAGCAAAGGGCCTTTACTGCTTTACATTGTAGCCACTGGACAAGTTGTCAGTACAGTACTCGTGGTCGAGCAGGAAGAAGGAAAAGCCTATAAAGTTCAGCGCCCAGTATACTATGTTTCTGAAGTTTTAACTCCATCCAAGCAAAGATATCCACATTATCAGAAGCTTGTTTATGGGATTTACATGACCACAAAGAAGGTTGCACATTATTTCTCTGATCACTCCATTACAGTCATCAGCGATGCACCATTGTTAGAAATTCTGAACAACAGAGATGCAACTGGTCGAGTGGCAAAATGGGCGATTGAACTCCTTCCCTTGGATATCAAGTTTGAGACAAAGAAAGCTATAAAGTCCCTGGCAATAGCAAATTTCCTCGCCAAGTGGATCGAACAGTAACTGCCGACTCAGATTCACTCAGACCATTGGACCATGTTCTTTGATGGATCTAAGATGCTGAATGGTTCTGGTGCTAGGGCAGTATTGGTATCCCCCCGAGGTGACGCAAACACCAAATAACATTTATTTAGGTTCAATACTAATCCCGAAAGTATAGGGAGTGTGCAATGATGATCATATCAATCTTGGAACTACTTCTAACACACATCATCACCTCGCCCTTAACAACACGAGGTGAAGAATACCCGCTGGACATTAGATGTATTTGTAAAACCTTTTGTTAATGCGACACAAATGTATGTCTATCTCCTGAATGGTCCTTCATATGTTTGGGATTCAATTTGTTTTCTAGTCCAATATCGGAATCCAATTTGTTTTCTAGTCCAATATCGGAAGTGTATAGCTCAGGCGTTTGCGATTTTGACGACGTGGGATGTGAAGGATGTTCCACATGCTCCGCTATGTTCTCCAAATTCATTTTGATTCCTCCAACAACGAAGCTGAATATGAGGCACTTTTGTATGGGTTGTGTATTGCCATTTCACTCGGCGTCCGTCGCCTCATGGTCTATGACGACTCAGATTTGGTGGTGAATCAAGTGATGAAGGAGTGGGACATCAAAAGCCCGGCTATGAGTGGCTACTGCAATGTAGTGAGAAAGTTAGAGAAGAACTTTGAGGGTTTAGAACTCCATCACATACCCCGACTGAAAAATCAAGCAGCGGATGATTTGGCGAAGATAGGTTCCAAGAGGGAAGCCATTCCCAGTAATGTATTTTTGGAACATATTCATACACCTTCAGTCCAGGAAGATCCTTTCACTTAAGAGCCCTCGCAACCAAAGAGAGCCACTGATCCGACTGAAGTCGAAGTCCCGGCTGTGGTCGACTTGATCATGGAGGTTTTGGTCATCACTCCCGACTGGGCAGTGCCGTACATTGCATACATCCTTAGGAAGGAACTCCCAGAGGATGAAGAAGAGGCCCGACAAATCGTCTGCCGATCCAAAGCTTTTACTGTGATAAGAGGGCAGCTGTTCAGAGAAAGTGTAACTAGAGTCAGCCAGAAATGCAAAACACCAGAGGAAGGTCAAGTGATCCTCAACGACATCCACTCGGGGACCTATGGTCACTATGCGTCCTCTCGGACCATTGTGGCCAAAGCATACGAGCAGGATTTTATTGGCCACGGGCAAATGAGATGGAACAAGAAATAGTCGACAAATGTGAAGGTTGCCAGTTTTACTCCGACATGTCTCACAAGCCTGCGTCAGCCCTGAAGACCATTCCACTCGTCTGGCCCTTCACTGTTTGGGGTTTGGACATGGTGGGACCTATGAGAACGGGTAGGAGTGGCTTCACTCATGTACTCATGGCAGTCGACAAGTTCACCAAATGGATTGAAGCCAAACCCATCAAGTCTTGAAGCCAGTAATGCGGCCAGTTTCATTAGAGAGTTAAAATTCAGATATGGTGTTCCGCACAGCATCATCACCGATAATGGGTCGAACTTTGATTCTGATGAGTTTAGAGCCTTTTGCGCTTCCCAAGGCACTCGGGTCGACTATGCTTCAGTCGCCCATCCCCAGTCGAATGGACAAGTTGAAAGAGCAAATGGATTGATTCTCAAAGGACTGAAACCCCGACTGATCCATGATCTCAAGCACACGGCAGGCGCCTTGGTCGATGAACTTCCATCAGTGCTTTGGGGCTTGAGGAGAACTCCTAATCAGTCGACTGGCCGAACTCCATTCTTCTTGGTTTATGGAGCTGAAGCTGTTCTTCCGAGTGACTTGCTTCACAACGCACCCAGAGTCGAGCTTTTCTCAGAAGATGTAGCAGAACAGGCTCGGCAAGACGCAATGGATCTCCTTGAAGCGGAAAGAGAGATGGCCCTGATCCGGTCGACCATTTATCAGCAAGACCTGCGTCGATTCCCCACCAGAAACGTGAGGGGTCGAGCATTTCAAGAAGGAGACTTGGTTCTTCAGGTGGATCAGCAGAAACCACACAAGCTCGCTCCTACTTGGGAAGGCCCCTTCATTATCACCAGAGTGCTCCACAACGGAGCATACCACTTGGTCACATTGAGCTCATTATGATGATGCATTACCGAGTGGGCCCAGAGATACCTCTCCGTCATACGGAGTGACAAATCCCAGTCTCGATTCGTGCCAACCCAACAGACACTTTCGGAGATACCCGTAGTGTACCTTTATAGTCACCCAGTTACGTTGTGACGTTTGGCACACCCAAAGCACTCCTACGGTATCCGGGAGTTGCACAATCTCATGGTCTAAGGAAATGATACTTGACATTCGGAAAAGCTACACCAAACGAACTACACGATCTTTGAGCTATGCTTAGGATTGGGTCTTGTCCATCACATCATTCTCCTAATGATGTGATCCCGTTATCAATGACATCCAATGTCCATAGTCAGGAAACCATGACTATCTTTTGATCAACGAGCTAGTCAACTAGAGGCTCACTAGGGACGTGTTGTGGTCTATGTATTCACACATGTATTATGATTTCCGGATAACACAATTATAGCATGAACAATAGACAATTATCATGAACAAAGAAATATAATAATAACCATTTTATTATTGCCTCTAGGGCATATTTCCAACAGTCTCCCACTTGCACTAGAGTTAATAGTCTATTTACATTGTGATGAACCGAACACCCATGCAGTTCTGGTGTTGATCATGTTTTGCTCTAGGGAGAGGTTTAGTCAACGGATCTGCCACATTCAAGTCCGTATGTACTTTACAAATATCTATGTCTCCATTTTGAACACTTTCACGAATGGAGTTGAAGCGAGCTTGATATGCCTGGTCTTCCTGTGAAACCTGGGCTCCTTGGCAAGGGCAATAGCTCCAGTGTTGTCACAGAAGAGAGTCATCGGGCCCGACGCATTGGGTATGACTCCTAGGTCGGTAATGAACTCCTTCACCCAGATTGCCTCTTGTGATGCCTCCGAGGCTGCCATGTACTCCGCTTCACATGTAAATCCCGCCACAACGCTTTGCTTGCAACTGCACCAGCTTACTGCCCCACCATTCAAAATATACACGTATCCGGTTTGTGACTTAGAGTCATCCAGATCTGTGTCGAAGCTAGCATCGATGTAACTCTTTATGACGAGCTCTTCATCACCTCCATAAACGAGAAACATATCCTTAGTCCTTTTCAAGTACTTCAGGATATTCTTGACCGTTGTCCAGTGTTCCATGCCGGGATTACTTTGGTACCTTCCTACCAAACTTACGGCAAGGTTTACATCAGGTCTGGTACACAGCATAGCATACATGATAGACCCTATGGCCGAGGCATAGGGGACGACACTCATCTTTTCTCTATCTTCTGCCATGGTCGGGCATTGAGCCGTGCTCAATCTCGTACCTTGCAATATAGGCAAGAACCCCTTCTTTGACTGATCCATTTTGAACTTCTTCAATATCTTGTCAAGGTACGTACTCTGTGAAAGACCAATGAGGCATCTCGATCTATCTCTATAGATCTTGATGCCTAAAATATAAGCAGCTTCTCCAAGATCCTTCATTGAAAAACACTTGTTCAAGTAGGCATTTATGCTTTCCAAGAATTCTATATCATTTCCCATCAATAGTATGTCATCCACATACAATATGAGAAATGCTACAGAGCTCCCACTCACTTTCTTGTAAATGCAGGCTTCTCCATAAGTCTGCATAAACCCAAACGCTTTGATCATCTCATCAAAACGAATGTTCCAACTCCGAGATGCTTGCACCAGCCCATAAATCGAGCGTTAGAGCTTGCACACCTTATCAGCATACTTAGGATCGACAAAACCTTCCGGCTACATCATATACAATTCTTCCTCAAGGAGACCATTAAGGAATGCCGTTTTGACGTCCATTTTCCATATCTCATAATCATAGAATGCGACAATTTCTAACATGATTCGGACGGACTTCAGCTTCGCTACGGGTGAGAAAGTCTCATCGTAGTCAACCCCTTGAACTTGTCGATAACCCTTAGCGACAAGCCGAGCTTTATAGATGGTTACGTTACCATCCGCGTCTGTCTTCTTCTTAAAGATCCATTTATTTTCTATGGCTTGCCGATCATCAGGCAAGTCAGTCAAAGTCCATACTTCGTTTTCATACATGGATCCTATCTCAGATTTCATGGCTTCCAGCCATTTGTCGGAATCTGGGCCCGCCATCGCTTCTTCATAGTTTGAAGGTTCACCGTTGTCTAACAATATGATTTCCAAGACAGGGTTGCCGTACCACTCTGGTGCGGAACGTGTTCTTGTGGACCTACGAAGTTCAGTAGCAATTTGATCTGAAGTTTCATGATCATCATCATTAACTTCCTCTCTAGTCGGTGCAGGCACCTCAGGAACATTTTCTTGAGCTGCGCCACTTACTGGTTCAAGAGGTAATACTTCATCAAGTTCTACTTTCCTCCCACTTATTTCTTTCGAGAGAAACTCTTTCTCTAGAAAGGATCCATTCTTGGCAACAAAGATCTTGCCTTCGGATCTGAGGTAGAAGGTATACCCAATAGTTTCTTTAGGGTATCCTATGAAGACGCATTTTTCTGACTTGGGTTCGAGCTTTTCAGGTTGAAGTCTCTTGACATAAGCATCGCATCCCCAAACTTTTAGAAATGACAGCTTAGGTTTCTTCCCAAACCATAATTCATACGGTGTCGTCTCAACGGATTTCGACGGAGCCCTATTTAAAGTGAATGCGGCAGTCTCTAAAGCATAGCCCCAAAATGACAGCGGTAAATCGGTAAGAGACATCATAGATCGCACCATATCCAATAGAGTGTGATTACGATGTTCGGACACACCATTACGCTGAGGTGTTCCAGGCGGCGTGAGTTGTGAAACTATTCCACATTTCCTTAAGTGTGTGCCAAATTCGTGACTCAAGTATTCTCCCTCACGATCTGATCGCAAGAACTTGATTTTTCTGTCACGTTGATTCTCAACCTCACTCTGAAATTCCTTGAACTTTTCAAAGGTCTCAGACTTGTGTTTCATTAAGTAGACATACCCATATCTACTCAAGTCATCAGTGAGGGTGAGAACATAACGATGGCCACCGCGAGCCTCAACACTCATTGGACCGCACACATCAGTATGTATGATTTCCAATAAGTTGGTTGCCCGCTCCATTGTTCCTAAGAACAGAGTCTTGGTCAGTTTACCCATGAGGCATGGTTCGCACATGTCAAATGATTCGTAATCAAGAGACTCCAAAAGTCCATCTGCATGGAGCTTCTTCACGCGTTTGACACCTATGTGACCAAGGCGGCAGTGCCACAAGTATGTGGGACTATCATTATCAACCTTACATCTTTTTGGTATTCACACTATGAATATGTGGAACATTACGCTTGAGATTCATTAAGAATAAACCATTCACCAACGGAGCATGACCATAAAACATATCTCTCATATAAATAGAACAACCATTATTCTTGGATTTAAATGAGTAGCCATCTCGAATTAAACGAGATCCTGATACAATGTTCATGCTCAAAGCTGGCACTAAATAACAATTATTGAGGTTTAAAACTAATCCCGTAGGTAAATGTAGAGGCAGCGTGCCGACGGCGATCACATCGACCTTGGAACCATTCCCGACGCGCATCGTCACCTCGTCCTTCGCCAGTCTCCGCTTATTCCGCAGCTCCTGCTTTGAGTTACAAATGTGAGCAACCGCACCGGTATCAAATACCCAGGAGCTACTATGAGTACTGGTAAGGTACACATCAATTACATGTATATCACATATACCTTTAGTGTTGCCGGCCTTCTTGTCCGCTAAGTATTTGGGGCAGTTCCGCTTCCAGTGACCACCTCCCTTGCAATAAAAACACTCAGTCTTGGGCTTGGGTCCATTCTTTGGCTTCTTCCCGGCAGCTTGCTTACCGGGCGTGGCAACTCCCTTGCCGTCCTTCTTGAAGTTCTTTTTACCCTTGCCTTTCTTCAACTTAGTGGTTTTATTCACCATCAACACTTGATGTTCCTTTTTGATTTCCACCTCCGCTGATTTCAGCATTGAATATACCTCAGGAATTGTCTTTTCCATCCCCTGCATATTGAAGTTCATCACAAAGCTCTTGTAGCTCGGTGGAAGCGACTGAAGGATTCTATCAATGACCGCGTCATCCAGGAGATTAACACTCAGCTGAGTCAAGCGGTTATGCAACCTAGACATTTTGAGTATGTGCTCACTGACAGAACTATTTTCCTCCATCTTACAACTGAAGAACTTGTCGGAGACTTCATATCTCTCGACCCGGGCATGAGCTTGGAAAACCATTTTCAGCTCTTCGATCATCTCATATGCTCCGTGTCTCTCAAAACGCTTTTGGAGCCCCGGTTCTAAGCTGTAAAGCATGCCACACTGAACGAGGGAGTAACCATCAGCACGTGACTGCCAAGCGTTCATAACGTCTTGGTTCTCTGGGATGGGTGCGTCACCTAGCGGTGCTTCTAGGACATAATCTTTCTTGGCAGCTATGAGGATGATCCTCAGGTTCCGGACCCAGTCCGTATAGTTGCTGCCATCATCTTTCAGCTTGGTTTTCTCTAGGAACGCGTTGAAGTTGAGGGCAACATTAGCATGGGCCATTTGATCTACAAGACATAGTGTAAAGATTTTAGACTAAGTTCATGATAATTAAGTTCATCTAATCAAATTATTCAATGAACTCCCACTCAGATAGACATCCCTCTAGTTATCTAAGTGAAACATGATCCGAGTTAACTAGGCCATGTCCGATCATCACGTGAGATGGACTAGTCAACATCGGTGAACATCTTCATGTTGATCGTATCTTCTATACGACTCATGCTCGACCTTTCGGTCTTCCGTGTTCCGAGGCCATGTCTGTGAAGGAAATATGCCCTAGAGGCAACAATAAAGTTATTATTTATTTCCTTATCTCATGATAAATGTTTATTATTCATGCTAGAATTGTATTAACCGGAAACATAATACATGTGTGAATACATAGACAAACAAAGTGTCACTAGTATGCCTCTACTTGACTAGCTCGTTAATCAAAGATGGTTATGTTTCCTAACCATGAACAATGAGTTGTTATTTGATTAACGGGATCACATCATTAAGTGAATGATCTGATTGACATGACCCATTCCATTAGCTTAGCACCCGATCGTTTAGTATGTTGCTATTGCTTTCTTCATGACTTATACATGTTCCTATAACTATGAGATTATGCAACTCCCGTTTGCCGGAGGAACACTTTGTGTGCTACCAAATGTCACAACGTAACTGGGTGATTATAAAGGAGCTCTACAGGTGTCTCCAAAGGTACATGTTGGGTTGGCGTATTTCGAGATTAGGATTTGTCACTCCGATTGTCGGAGAGGTATCTCTGGGCCCTCTCGGTAATGCACATCACTTAAGCCTTGCAAGCATTGCAACTAATGAGTTAGTTGCGGGATGATGTATTACAGAACGAGTAAAGCGACTTGCCAGTAACGAGATTGAACTAGGTATTGGAATACCGACGATCGAATCTCGGGCAGGTAACATACCAATGACAAAGGGAACAACGTATGTTGTTATGCGGTCTGACCGATAAAGATCTTCGTAGAATATGTAGGAGCCAATATGAGCATCTAGGTTCCGCTATTGGTTATTGACCGGAGACATGTCTCGGTCATGTATACATTGTTCTCGAACCCGTAGGGTCCGCACGCTTAAGGTTACAATGACAGTTATATTATGAGTTTATGCATTTTGATGTACCGAAGTTTGTTCGGAGTCCCGGATGTGATCACGGACATGACGAGGAGTCTCGAAATGGTCGAGACATAAAGATTCATATATTGGAAGCCTATGTTTGGATATCGGAAGTGTTCCGGGTGAAATCGGGATTTTACCGGAGTACCGGGAGGTTACCGGAACCCCCCAGGAGCTATATGGGCCATAGTGGGCCTTAGTGGAAAAGAGAAGGGGCTGCCCAAAGTGGGCCGCGCGCCCCTCCCCTCCCTTGGTCCGAATAGGACAAGGAGAGGGGCCGGCCACCCTCTCTCTTTTCCCCCCTCCGCGAATCCTAATCCAACTAGGATTGGGGCGGGATCCTACTCCCAGAGGGAGTAGGACTCTCCTGGCGCGCCTCTCCTAGGCCGGCC
>NC_041382.1:67231231-67328503 GCF_002162155.2 Triticum dicoccoides | reverse complement strand
ATACTGAGGCAGGGGAACACCAGAGACACAAGTTGATCCACGTGATTTTATTCTTAGCCGTGTGCGGCGCCCCCAGCCACCATAGTCCTCGATAATATTGTAGCGGTGCTTAGGCGAAGCCCTGCGACAGTAGTACATCAAGATCGTCACCACACCGTCGTGCTAACGGAACTCTTCCCCGACACTTTGCTGGATCGGAGTCTGGGGATCGTCATCGAGCTGAACTTGTGCTAAAACTCGGAGGTGCCGTAGTTTCGGTGCTTGATCGGTCGGGCCGTGAAGACGTACGACTACATCAACCAAACGCATCCGTTGTCGATCTACAAGGGTACGTAGATCACACTCTCCCCTCGTTGCTATGCATCACCATGATCTTGCGTGTGCATAGGATTTTTTTTGAAATTACTACGTAACCCAACAGTGGCATCCGAGCCTAGGTTTTATATGTTGATGTTATATGCACGAGTAGAACACAAGTGAGTTGTGGGCGATATAAGTCATACTGCTTACCAACATGTCATACTTTGGTTCGGCAGTATTGTTGGACGAAGCGGCCCGGACCGACATTACGCGTACGCTTACGCGAGACCGGTTCTCCTGACGTGCTTTGCACATAGGTGGCTTGCGGGTGACAGTTTCTCCAACTTTAGTTGAATCGAGTGTGGCTACGCCCGGTCCTTGCGAAGGTTAAAACAGCACCAACTTGACAAACTATCGTTGTGGTTTTGATGCGTAGGTAAGATTGGTTCTTGCTTAAGCCCGTAGCAGCCACATAAAACTTGCAACAACAAAGTAGAGGACGTCTAACTTGTTTTTGCAGGGCATGTTGTGATGTGATATGGTCAAGACATGATGCTAAATTTTATTGTATGAGATGATCATGTTTTGTAACCAAGTTATCGGCAACTGGCAGGAGCCATATGGTTGTTGCTTTATTGTATGCAATGCAATCGCGATGTAATGCTTTACTTTATCACTAAGCGGTAGTGATAGTCGTGGAAGCACAAGCTTAGCAAGACGACAACGATGCTACGATGGAGATCAAGGTGTCACGCCGGTGACGATGGTGATCACGACGGTGCTTCGGAGATGGAGATCACAAGCACAAGATGATGATGGCCATATCATATCACTTTTATTGATTGCATGTGATGTTTATCTTTTATGCATCCTATCTTGCTTTGATTGACAGTAGCATTATAAGATGATCTCTCACTAATTATCAAGAAGTGTTCTCCCTGAGTATGCACCATTGCGAAAGTTCTTCGTGCTGAGACACCACGTGATGATCGGGTGTGATAGGCTCTACGTTCAAATACAACGGGTGCAAAACAGTTGCACACGCGGAATACTCAGGTTAAACTTGACGAGCCAAGCATATACAGATATGGCCTCGGAACATGGAGACCGAAAGGTCGAGCGTGAATCATATAGTAGATATGATCAACATAGTGATGTTCACCAATGAAACTACTCCATCTCACGTGATGATCGGACATGGTTTAGTTGATTTGGATCACGTAATCACTTAGAGGATTAGAGGGATGTCTATCTAAGTGGGAGTTCTTTAAGTAAATTAACTGATCTTAAATTTATCATGAAACTTAGTACCTGATAAGTATCTTGCTTGTTTATGCTTGTTTGTAGATAGATGGCTCGTGCTGTTGTTCCGTTGAATTTTAATGCGTTCCTTGAGAAAGCAAAGTTGAAAGATGATGGTAGCAATTACATGGACTGGGTCCGTAACTTGAGGATTATCCTCATTGCTGCACAGAAGAATTACGTCCTGGAAGCACCGCTGGGTGCCAGGCCTGCTGCTGGAGCAACGCCGGATGTTATGAACGTCTGGCAGAGCAAAGCTGATGACTACTCAATAGTTCAGTGTGCCATGCTTTACAGCTTAGAATCGGGACTTCAACGACGTTTTGAACGTCATGGATCATATGAGATGTTTCAGGAGTTGAAGTTAATATTTCAAGCAAATGCCCGGATTGAGAGATATGAAGTCTCCAATAAGTTCTATAGCTGCAAGATGGAGGAGAACAGTTCTGTCAGTGAGCATATACTCAAAATGTCTGGGTATAATAATCACTTCATTCAATTGGGAGTTAATCTTCCAGATGATTGCGTCATTGACAGAATTCTCCAATCACTGCCACCAAGCTACAAGAGCTTCGTGATGAACTATAATATGCAAGGGATGAATCAGACTATTCCCGAGCTCTTCGCAATGCTGAAAGCTGCGGAGGTAGAAATCAAGAAGGAGCATCAAGTGTTGATGGTCAACAAGATCACTAGTTTCAAGAAAAAGGGCAAAGGGAAGAAGAAGGGGAACTTCAAAAGGAACGGCAAGCAAGTTGCTACTCAAGAGAAGAAACCCAAACCTGGACCTAAGCCTGAAACTGAGTGCTTCTACTGCAAGCAGACTGGTCACTGGAAGCGGAACTGCCCCAAGTATTTGGCGGATAAGAAGGATGGCAAGGTGAACAAAGGTATATGTGATATACATGTTATTGATGTGTACCTTACTAATGCTCGCAGTAGCACCTTGGTATTTGATACTGGTTCTGTCGCTAATATTTGCAACTCGAAATAGGGACTACGGATTAAGCGAAGATTGGCTAAGGACGAGGTGACGATGCGCGTGGGAAACGGTTCCAAAGTCAATGTGATCGCAGTCGGCACGCTACCTCTACATCTACCTTCGGGATTAATATTAGACCTAAATAATTGTTATTTGGTGCCAGCGTTAAGCATGAACATTATATCTGGATCTTGTTTAATGCGAGACGGTTATTCATTTAAATCTGAGAATAATGGTTGTTCTATTTATATGAGTAATATCTTTTATGGTCATGCACCTTAAAGAGTGGTCTATTTTTATTAAATCTCGATAGTAGTGACACACATATTCATAGTGTTGAAGCCAAAAGATGCAGAGTTGATAATGATAGTGCAACTTATTTGTGGCACTGCCGTTTAGGTCATATCGGTGTAAAGCGCATGAAGAAACTCCATACTGATGGACTTTTGGAACCACTTGATTATGAATCACTTGGTACTTGCGAACCGTGCCTCATGGGCAAGATGACTAAAACAACGTTCTCCGGTACTATGGAGAGAGCAACAGATTTGTTGGAAATCATACATATAGATGTATGTGGCCCGATGAATATTGAGGCTCGTGGCGGATATCGTTATTTTCTCACCTTCACAGATGACTTAAGCAGATATGGGTATATCTACTTAATGAAACATAAGTCTGAAACATTTGAAAAGTTCAAAGAATTTCAGAGCGAAGTTGAAAATCATCGTAACAAGAAAATAAAATTTCTACGATCTGATCGTGGAGGAGAATATTTGAGTTACGAGTTTGGTGTACATTTGAAACAATGCGGAATAGTTTCGCAACTCACGCCACCCGGAACACCACAGCGCAATGGTGTGTCCGAACGTCGTAATCGTACTTTACTAGATATGGTGCGATCTATGATGTCTCTTACTGATTTACTGCTATCATTTTGGGGATACGCTCTAGAGACGGCCGCATTTACGTTAAATAGGGCACCATCAAAATCCGTTGAGACGACGCCTTATGAACTGTGGTTTGGCAAGAAACCAAAGTTGTCGTTTCTGAAAGTTTGGGGCTGCGATGCTTATGTGAAAAAGCTTCAACCTGATAAGCTCGAACCCAAATCAGAGAAATGTGTCTTCATAGGATATCCAAAGGAGACTATTGGATACACCTTCTATCACAGATCTGAAGGCAAGACTTTTGTTGCTAAGTTCGGAAACTTTCTAGAGAAGGAGTTTCTCTCGAAAGAAGTGAGTGGGAGGAAAGTAGAACTTGACGAGGTAACTGTACCTGCTCCCTTATTGGAAAGTAGTGCATCACAAAAAACTATTTCTGTGACACCTGCACCAGTGAGTGAGGAAGCTAATGATGATGATCATGAAACTTCAGAACAAGATACTACTGAACCTCGTAGATCAACCAGATTAAGATCCGCGCCAGAGTGGTACGGTAATCCTATTCTGCAAGTCATGCTACTAGATCATGATGAACCTATGAACTATGAAGAAGCGATGGTGAGCCCAGATTCCACAAAATGGCTTGAAGCCATGAAATCTGAGATGGGATCCATGTATGAGAACAAAGTGTGGACTTTGGTTGACTTGCCCGATGATCGGCAAGCAATTGAGAATAAATGGATCTTCAAGAAGAAGACTGACGCTGACGGTAATATTACTGTCTACAAAGCTCAACTTGTCGCAAAAGGTTTTCGGCAAGTTCAAGGGATTGACTACGATGAGACCTTCTCACCCGTAGCGATGCTTAAGTCTTTCCGAATCATGTTAGCAATTGCCGCATTTTATGATTATGAAATATGGCAGATGGATATCAAAACTGCATTCCTGAATGGATTTCTGGAAGAAGAGTTGTATATGATGCAACCAGAAGGTTTTGTCGATCCAAAGGGAGCTAACAAAGTGTGCAAGCTCCAACGATCCATTTATGGACTGGTGCAAGCCTCTCGGAGTTGGAATAAACGTTTTGATAGCGTGATCAAAGCATTTGGTTTTTTACAGACTTTTGGAGAAGCCTGTATTTACAAGAAAGTGAGTGGGAGCTCTGTAGCATTTCTGATATTATATGTGGATGACATATTACTAATTGGAAATGATGTAGAATTTCTGGATAGCATAAAGGGATACTTGAATTAGATTTTGTCAATGAAAGACCTTGGTGAAGCTGCTTACATATTAGGCATTAAAATCTATAGAGATAGATCAAGACGCTTAATTGGACTTTCACAAACCACATACCTTGACAAAGTTTTCAAGAAGTTCAAAATGGATCAAGCAAAGAAAGGGTTCTTGCCTGTGTTACAAGGTGTGAAGTTGAGTAAGACTCAATGCCCGACCACTGCAGAAGATAGAGAGAATATGAAAGATGTTACCTATGCTTCAGCCATAGGCTCTATCATGTATGCAATGCTGTGTACCAGACCTAATGTGTGCCTTGCTATAAGTCTAGCAGGGAGGTACCAAAGTAATCCAGGAGTGGATCACTGGACAACAGTCAAGAACATCCTGAAATACCTGAAAAGGACTAAGGATATGTTTCTCATATATGGAGGTGACAAAGAGCTCATCGTAAAAGGTTACGTTAATGCAAGCTTTGACACTAATCCGGACGATTCTAAATCGCAAACTGGATACGTGTTTACATTAAACGGTGGAGTTGTCAGTTGGTGCAGTTCTAAACAAAGCGTTGTAGCGGGATCTACATGTGAAGCGGAGTACATAGCTGCTTCAGAAGCAGCAAATGAAGGAGTCTGGATGAAGGAGTTCATATCCGATCTAGGTGTCATACCTAGTGCATCGGGTCCAATGAAAATCTTTTGTGACCATACTGGTGCAATTGCCTTGGCAAAGGAATCCAGATTTCACAAGAGAACCAAGCACATCAAGAGACGCTTCAATTCCATCCGGGATCTAGTCCAAGTGGGAGACATAGAGATTTGCAAGATACATACGGATCTGAATATTGCAGACCCGTTGACTAAGCCTCTTCCACGAGCAAAACATGATCAGCACCAAGGCTCCATGGGTGTTAGAATCATTACTGTGTAATCTAGATTATTGACTCTAGTGCAAGTGGGAGACTGAAGGAAATATGCCCTAGAGGCAATAATAAAGTTATTATTTATTTCCTTATCTCATGATAAATGTGTATTATTCATGCTAGAATTGTATTAACCGGAAACATAATACATGTGTGAATACATAGACAAACAAAGTGTCACTAGTATGCCTCTACTTGACTAGCTCATTAATCAAAGATGGTTATGTTTCCTAACCATGAACAATGAGTTGTTATTTGATTAACGGGATCACATCATTAAGTGAATGATCTGATTGACATGACCCATTCCATTAGCTTAGCACCCGATCGTTTAGTATGTTGCTATTGCTTTCTTCATGACTTATACATGTTCCTATGACTATGAGATTATGCAACTCCCGTTTGCCGAAGGAACACTTTGTGTGCTACCAAACGTCACAACGTAACTGGGTGATTATAAAGGAGCTCTACAGGTGTCTCCAAAGGTACATGTTGGGTTGGCGTATTTCGAGATTAGGATTTGTCACTCCGATTGTCGGAGAGGTATCTCTGGGCCCTCTCGGTAATGCACATCACTTAAGCCTTGCAAGCATTGCAACTAATGAGTTAGTTGCGGGATGATGTATTATAGAACGAGTAAAGAGACTTGCCGGTAACGAGATTGAACTAGGTATTGGAATACCGACGATCGAATCTCGGGCAAGTAACATACCGATGACAAAGGGAACAACGTATGTTGTTATGCGGTCTGACCGATAAAGATCTTCGTAGAATATGTAGGAGCCAATATGAGCATCCAGGTTCCGCTATTGGTTATTGACCGGAGACGTGTCTCGGTCATGTCTACATTGTTCTCGAACCCGTAGGGTCCGCACGCTTAAGGTTACGATGACAGTTATATTATGAGTTTATGCATTTTGATGTACCGAAGTTTGTTTGGAGTCCCGGATGTGATCACGGACATGACGAGGAGTCTCGAAATGGTCGAGACATAAAGATTGATATATTGGAAGCCTATGTTTGGATATCGGAAGTGTTCCGGGTGAAATCGGGATTTTACCGGAGTACCGGGAGGTTACCGGAACCCCCCAGGAGCTATATGGGCCATAGTGGGCCTTAGTGGAAAAGAGAAGGGGCTGCCCAAAGTGGGCCACGCGCCCCTCCCCTCCCTTGGTCCGAATAGGACAAGGAGAGGGGGCCGGCCACCCTCTCTCTTTTCCCCCCTCCGCGAATCCTAATCCAACTAGGATTGGGGCGGGATCCTACTCCCAGAGGGAGTAGGACTCTCCTGGCGCGCCTCTCCTAGGCCGGCCGCACCCCCCGCCCCTTGGTCCTTTATATACTGAGGCAGGGGAACCCCAGAGACACAAGTTGATCCACGTGATCTTATTCTTAGCCGTGTGCGGTGCCCCCAGCCACCATAGTCCTCGATAATATTGTAGCGGTGCTTAGGCGAAGCCCTGCGACAGTAGTACATCAAGATCGTCACCACGCCGTCGTGCTGACGAAACTCTTCCCCGACACTTTGCTGGATCGGAGTCCGGGGATCGTCATCGAGCTGAACGTGTGCTAAAACTCGGAGGTGTCGTAGTTTCGGTGCTTGATCGGTCGGGCCGTGAAGACATACGACTACATCAACCAAACGCTTCCGTTGTCGATCTACAAGGGTACGTAGATCACACTCTCCCCTCGTTGCTATGCATCACCATGATCTTGCATGTGCGTAGGAAATTTTTTGAAATTACTATGTAACCCAACAGTCTGTACATGCTAGGCTCGTCAAGTCAACCTAAATGTATTGCGTGTGTAAATCTGGCTTACACCCGTTGTATTCGAACGTTAGAATCTATCACACCTGATCATCACGTGGTGCTTCGAAACAACGAACCTTCACAACGGTGCACATTTAGGGGGAACACTTTCTTGAAATTATTACGAGGGATCATCTTATTTAAGCTACCTTCGTTCTAAGCAAATAAGATGTAAAACATGATCAACATCACATGCAATCAAATAGTGACATGATATGGCCAATATCATTTGCTCCTTTGATCTCCATCTTCAGGCCTCCATGATCATCGTTGTCACCGGCATGACACCATGATCTCCATCATCGTGTCTTCTTGAAGTTGTCTCGTCATCTATTACTTCTACTACTATGGATAACGCTTTAGCAATAAAGTAAAGTAATTACATGACGTTTATGTTGACACGCAGGTCATAAATAAATAAAGACAACTCCTATGGCTCCTGCCGGTTGTCATACTCATCGACATGCAAGTCGTGATTCCTATTACAAGAACATGATCAATCTCATACATCACATATATCATTCATCACGTCCTTTTAGCCATATCACATCACACGGCACATGCTGCAAAAACAAGTTAGACGTCCTCTAATTGTTGTTGCAAGTTTTTACGTGGCTGCTATAGGTTTCTAGCAAGAACGTTTCTTACCTACGCCAAAACCACAACGTGATATGCCAATTTCTATTTACCCTTCATAAGGACCCTTTTCATCCAATCCGATCCAACTAAAGTGGGAGAGACAGACACCCACCAGCCACCTTATGCAACTAGTGCATGTCAATCGGTGGAACCAGTCTCACGTAAGCGTACGTGTAAGGTCGGTCTGGGCCGCTTCATACTGCGATGCCGCCGAATCAAGATAAGACTAGTAACGGCAAGCAAATTGACAATATCCATGCCCACAACTGCTTTGTGTTCTACTCATGCATAGAAACTACGCATAAACCTGGCTCATGATGCCACTGTTGGGGAACGTAGCAGAATTTTAAATTTTTCTACGCATCACCAAGATCAATCTATGGAGTCATCTAGCAACGAGGGAGAGAGGAGTGCATCTACATACCCTTGTAGATTGCGCGCGGAAGCGTTCAAGAGAACGGGGTTGATGGAGTCGTACTCGCCGTGATCCAAATCACCGATGACCTAGCGCCGAATGGACGGCACCTCCGCGTTCAACACACGTACGGTTCGGAAGACGTCTCCTCCAACTTGATCCAGCAAGGGGGAAGGAGAGGTTGATGAAGATCCAGCAGCATGACGGCGTGGTGGTGGAAGCAACGGCGATCTCGGCAGGGCTTCGCCAAGCTCAGGGAGATGGAGGAGTGTCACGGAAGGGAGAGGGAGGCGCCAGGGGCTAGGGTGCGGATTCCCTCCCTCCCCCCACTATATGTAGGGTCATTAGGGGGGCGCCGGCCCTAGGAGATCCAATCTCCAAGGGGGCGGCGGCCAAGGGGGTGGCTTGCCCCCCAAGCCAAGTGGGGCGCCCCCACCCCTAGGATTTCCAACCCTAGGCGCAGGGGGAGGCCCAAGGGGGGCGCACCAGCCCACTAGGGGCTGGTTCCCCTCCCACTTCAGCCCATGGGGCCCTCCGGTATAAGTGGCCCCACCCAGTGGACCCCAGGGACCCTTTCGGTGGTCCCGGTACAATACCGATTACCCCCGAAACTTTCCCGATGGCCGAAACTTGACTTCCTATATATAAATCTTCACCTCCGGACCATTCCAGAACTCCTCGTGATGTCCGGGATCTCATCCGGGACTCCGAACAACTTTCGGGTTACCGTATACTAATATCTCAACAACCCTAGCGTCACCGAACCTTAAGTGTGTAGACCCTACGGGTTCGGGAGACACGCAGACATGACCGAGACGACTCTCCAGTCAATAACCAACAGCGGGATCTGGATACCCATGTTGGCTCCCACATGCTCCTCGATGATTTCATCGGATGAACCACGATGTCGAGGATTCAATCAATCTGTATACAATTCCCTTTGTTAATCGGTACGTTACTTGCTCGAGACTCGATCGTTGGTATCCCAATACCTCGTTCAATCTCGTTACCGGCAAGTCACTTTACTCGTACCGTAATGCATGATCCTATGATCAACCACTTGGTCACATTGAGCTCATTATGATGATGCATTACCGAGTGGGTCCAGAGATACCTCTCCGTCATAAGGAGTGACAAATCCCAGTCTCGATTCGTGCCAACCCAACAGACACTTTCAGAGATACCTGTAGTGTACCTTTATAGTCACCCAGTTACGTTGTGACGTTTGGCACACCCAAAGCACTCCTACGGTATCCGGGAGTTGCACAATCTCATGGTCTAAGGAAATGATACTTGACATTCGGAAAAGCTACAGCAAACGAACTACACGATCTTTGAGCTATGCTTAGGATTGGGTCTTGTCCATCACATCATTCTCCTAATGATGTAATCCCGTTATCAATGACATCCAATGTCCATAGTCAGGAAACCATGACTATCTTTTGATTAACGAGCTAGTCAACTAGAGGCTCACTAGGGACGTGTTGTGGTCTATGTATTCACACATGTATTACGATTTCCGGATAACACAATTATAGCATGAACAATAGACAATTACCATGAACAAAGAAATATAATAATAACCATTTTATTATTGCCTCTAGGGCATATTTCCAACAATACAATGTCGAGCACAAGAAAGACGAGCCACGTGCTTGGAATGCGGAGCTGCTCCGCCCCTTTTACACTTAAGCATTCAGACTGTTGAGATGTAATAAGAAACACCCTTTAGTTTGATTATCAAAGACATAGTTTTACAGTCTCTTAAATGATATTGTTCCTTTTTTATATGTTCTAAATCCCCCAGTGGGTGCCTTAGATGCGAATCCGTTTCGCCTAAGTTTGAAAAATCCTACCGAGTGATGAGCAAGCCTCTCACTCGGGGGCTTAGCTGCGAATCTGTTTCGCCTAAGTTTAAAAAATCCTACTGAGTGGTGAGCAACCCTCTCACTCAGAGGCTTAGCTGCAGTCCAGTACTCGCCTAAGTTTGAAAAATCCTACCGAGTGGTGAGCAAGCCCCTCACACTCGGGGGCTTAGCTGCAGTCCAGTACTCGCCTAAGTTTGAAACACATCCCCATCCGCAAGGACGATGAGGTGTAGGTAGACTGCAACCTTCTCCTCGGAGCTGCGCCACAAATGCAATGTGCGCTCCATCCTCATCCGCAAGGGCGATGAGGTGCAGGTCGACTGCAACCTTTTATTCGGAGCTGCGCCACAAATACAATGTGCGCCCCATCCCCATCCGCAAGGACGATGAGGTGCAGGTCGACTGCAACCTTCTCCTCGGAGCTACGCCACAAATACGACGTGTGCTCCATCCTCATCTGCAAGGACGACGAGGTGCAGGTCGACTGGGATATCTTCCTCAGAACTGCATCTCAAGTACAAAGAATATTCCAAGTGAAGAACAAGTTCCACTCGAAGGCAAACGCAAGCACATTCAGAAGATAAACCAAGTTCCAGAACAAAGATAAGAGTACTTGGGCATCAAGCCCGAAGGAGTTTAACGGTTACAAAATCACTCGTAATTCCGAGGCAAATTTAAGGCGAGGTATAAAGTTTGTTCACTCCACAGGAGGAGGGCTTGCAGGCTCGACGAACTCGTCTAGATCAATTCCGTCAGCGATCTGAGTGGCAGCAGCAATGAAGGTTTCCATGAAGGATTGGAAGTCATGCCTTTTGGTGTTGGCAACCTTGATCGCCACCAGCTTCTCTTCTCGAGCTTCTTTGCAGTAGACCCTAACCAGCGACAGAGCCACATCAGCACCGCATCGGGCAGAAGACTTCTTCCATTCCTGCACTCGACTAGGAACCTCGTTGAGTCGAGTCATCAGAGACTCGAGGTAATTTTGAAACGTTGCCCTTGGCTAGAGTGATGTATAAATGCATGACATCGCCACCTTCAGGCGAGCAAGATATCTTGTAACGCTGGCAACACGAGATTCCAGTCAGAGCACGTTCATGGCAGCCTCATCGCCGACTGGAGAAAGGTAGGGTCCAAGCCTGTCTCGATCAGTCCGGTTTCTTCTTCAAAGTTTTGGCAGAATTCTGCAGATTCGAGGAGTTAGTGAGTCGACCAATTCATGATGACTTACAAACAGTGAATCAGTCGGATAAAGAAAAGTACCTTCGAGCATAAGGAAGAGCTTCTTGGCGAGTGCTTTCAGATAAGCTTCCAGGTCGTTTCTCCTACGAGACGTGCTTTCCAGTTGCTCGTTCAGAGTCACCTTATTCTTCTTCAAACGAGTCACCTCTCGATTGGACTCGGTAAGAGACGTCTTCACCTTGGTGATTTCTTCCTCTAACGCGTCGACCGAAGCCAGCTTTTTGTTAGCAAGTGCAGTCTTCTCCTGAGCCTCCTATTGCGTAGATGCAAGATCGAGGTCCTTCTTCGCCAGAGCCAGCCTCATTTTCTCTGCAAGATATACACTTGGGTCGGACAGAAGAACGAAGAAATAACAGAAGTCAAAATAAACAGTCGATGGGTCGTTACCTTCAGTACCAGCCACTTCATCTTTAGCCTTTTTCAAGTTCTGATGGGCCAACTCCAAGTCAAGGTTGAGTTGTCTCTGTTTTTCCTCGAATTCATCGAACTTGGAGATAAGCGCACAGGATTTCTACAATGAGCAAAAGACATGTACTCGAAGATCAAAGATTATTTACTTCCGAGTGAATAAAACTTTAAGACTACTGCAGAATCAAACATTCTATAGTAGCCTCGGGGACTACACCCATTGGGTGCACTTATCGTGCCCCCACTGATTCAGATTCCACTCGACATGGTCCACCCAGACCGAGTGGAAGAAAAAAAAGAGAAAGAAATACTCATACCCCAACCGACTGCCAGCAGTCAACTATGGTCTCGGGGACTACACCTAGTGGGTGCACTTAGCGTTCCCCCACTGGTTCAGATTCCGCTCAACATGGCCCGCCTAGATCGAGTGGAAGAGTGAAAATAACAAAGATGCCAAACACCCACTGGTGCACAGATGCGAAGTGCAGGATAACAAGAGATTGCATGGAGAAAAGTTTTCAGGTAGCATATCCTAACATAATAAGTTCAATCGGAAGCCAACTTACCTGGACATTGGCTCGAAGGGCCGCGCTGGCGTCATAAGCAGCCTGACTGTTTTCGTGCACCACCTTCACTCGTTCCATCATTAGGCCAGCTTGATGAATGGCTTCTGCAGCGGCGTCCGCCTGGCTTTCCGGAACATGATGAGTAGTGAAGAATGGGACTGACGGTCCAGACGCAGTAGCTGGAAGTTCCGAGGCATGAAGCTGGACGGTGGAAGCAAGCTCTGGCACAGTCGACGATGTGGGGCGTTCACTCGATACTAGATCAGCAAAAGTAACAGAAGCCCGAGTCACATTGTCAGGCTGTTGAACCGCTGGCTCTGCCGCCAGCACCGATTGGATGTCTTGCCAGCTGATGCCTTTTTGTTCCTCCTGGCCCTCAGCGGCACGTACTCGTCGTCATCTGGAAGCTCAATGACATTGGCAGGAGTTGCAGAAAGATCAGTCGACTCCTGATTAATCGTCAGAATTCAATCGACCGAGTAACTGAAGACAGGATTACGAGAAGTTATACCCGGGTTGGAAGTGACTGCGTCTTCCATTTCTTCATCTTCATACTGTGGGTGGAAGTCCCGGAGGTAGCAGCACTATAAATTTCAAGATTCAGTCGGTCATGCCTATCACGGTGGGTCGACCAAAATTTGACTCGTACTAAACGAAGAAATCAGGTCTGATCATTACGTGGAAACAGTAGGAATGGCCACTTTGATCCTGGGCAAGGCCTTCGGCGGTTTTGACGATGCAGCTTTCAGTTGTGTCGGCGCCTTTTGAGTCTGTGCTAGAGACGGTGCAGCTTTCGGTTGCTTCAAGTGTCCTCTCAGTCGGCACTGGAGAAGACGTCCCAGGGCGCTTCGATGACTGTCCAGTCGGTACGGTCGCTTTGTCATGGATGCTTGCCGGGTCGTGAGCCTACTTGGACCATTTTTTTCCTACGGGGAGCTGAGTCGACCTCTTCTTCATCGCTCGGTCGTCGCTCTCCTCGTCCTCCTCTTCATCAGATTGCCACTCACCGCTCTCCCCTCCGCTCGCCTCCCCCTCCGGATCCTGTTCCCCGTTGGGCATCGAGTACATCTCAGTAAGGGCCTAAAAGACAACAAGCGAAGCAAAAATCAGTCGGTTGACAACAAGCAGTTACATGACAAATCAAGAGAACACTCGGCAGTTCAGAGTTGGACCTTGTCTGGTTGGCGCGAGTTGTCGAATGGAGGGACTCTCCTATACCCCTGGAGTTATCTTTGTTGCCAGTGATACCTCTCAGCCACTTCTCCACCGTGTCCTCATCGACCTCTTCTGGATGGATCCGAGTGGAATCCTCAATACCCGAATACATCCACATCGGATGGTCACAGGCTTGAAGCGGTTGAATGTGTCATTTGAGGAAGACCTCCAACAGATCCATACCAGTCACGCCATCACGAACGAGTTGGACCACCCGCTCGACCAACACCTTCACCTGCGCTTTCTCCTTCGGGATCACTTTCAAGGTGGAGGGCTTCTTGACCCGAGCCATGGAGAAGGGAGGAAGTCTGGTCGACTGACCTGGAGTCGGCTGGTCTTTGCAATAGAACCAGGTCGACCGCCATCCTCGGACTGACTCGGGAAGGATCATGGCTGGGAAAGTTCTTTTACCTCTCATTTGAATCCCAAGACCCCCGCACATCTGGATCACGTGCGTCCTCTCATCACCCGGGTTGGCCTTCTTGACCAACTGGGAACGACACGTGAAAATGTGCTTGAAAAGGCCCCAGTGCGGCCTATAACCTAAGAAGTTCTCGCACATGGACACGTAGGCAGCGAGGTACACAATGGTGTTGGGAGAAAATTGGTGGAGTTGTGCTCCAAAGAAGTTCAAGAAGCCTTGGAAAAAAGGATGCGGAGGCAAAGAAAATCCGCGATCAACATGGGTGGAGAGCAGAACGCACTCACCCTCCCGCGGATGCGGTTCGATCTCACCCTCCGAGAGCCGCGCCAATTCATGGGGAATCAGTCCCCCCTCGACCAGATCATCGATGTCGTCCTGACGAATCGTCGACCGAATCCAGTCGCCCTGGATCCAGTCGCGCGGCAGGCTGAACCTCGACGAAGATCCGTCCTGGCTGGACTTCTTCCCCTTCGCCTTCACCATCGCCTTCTTCGCGCGCTCTAAGGCCACCGTCTTCTCCTTCCTTATATGTCTCCAACGTATCTATAATTTTTGATTGTTTCATGCTATTATATTATCAACCTTGGATGTTTTATATGCATTTATATGCTATTTAATATGATTTTTGGGACGAACCTCTTAACCTAGAGCCCAATGCCAGTTTCTGTTTTTTCCTTGTTTTAGAGTATCGTAGAAAAGGAAAATCAAACGAAGTCCAATTGACCTGAAACTTCACGGAACTTATTTTTGGACCAGAAGAAGCCGATGGAGTATCGGAGATGGACCAGAAGTGTCCCGGGCTGCCCACGAGGGTGGGGGGCGCGCCCCCTGCCTCGTGGACAGCCCGGAGATCCACCGACGTACTTCTTCCTCCTATATATACCCATATACCCTAAAAAATTCGAGGACGAGAATAGATCGGGAGTTCCGCTGCTAGAAGCCTCCGTAGCCACCGAAAACCAATCTAGACCTGTTCCGGCACCCTGCCGGAGGTGGGGATCTCTCTCCGGTGGCCATCTTCATCATCCCGACGCTCTCCGTGATGAGGGGGGAGTAGTTCACCCTCGGGGCTGAGGGTATGTACCAGTAGCTATGTGTTTGATATCTCTCTCTCTCATGTTCTTAAGGTGGTACGATCTTGATGTATCGCGAGCTTTGCTATTATAGTTGGATCTTATGATGTTTCTCCCCCTCTACTCTCTTGTAATGGATTGAGTTTTAACTTTGAAGTTAAATTATCGGATTGAGTCTTTAAGGATTTGAGAACACTTGATGTATGTCTTGCACGTGCTTATCTGTTGTGACAATGGGATATCACGTGATCCACTTGATGTATGTTTTGGTGATCACTTTGCGGGTTCCGCCCATGAACCTATGCATAGGGGTTGGCACACGTTTTCGTCTTGACTCTCCAGTAGAAACTTTGGGGCACTCTTTGAAGTTCTTTGTGTTGGTTGAATAGATGAATCTGAGATTGTGTGATGCATATTGTATAATCATACCCACGGATACTTGAGGTGACATAGGAGTATCTAGGTGACATTAGGGTTTTGGTTGATTTGTGTCTTAAGGTGTTATTCTAGTACGAACCCTATGATAGATTGAACGGAAAGAATAGCTTCATGTTATTTTACTATGGACTCTTGAATTGATCGATCAGAAAGGATAACTTTGAGGTGGTTTCGTACCCTACCATAATCTCTTCGTTTGTTCTCCGTTATTAGTGACTTTGGAGTGACTCTTTGTTGCATGTTGAGGGAAAGTTATTGTTGGGTTTCGTAGTAATTTCAAAAAAATTCCTACGCACACAGAAGATCATGGTGATGCATAACAACGAGAGGGGGAGAGTGTGATCTACGTACCCTTGTAGATCGACAACGGAAGCGTTTAGTTGATGTAGTCGTACGTCTCCACGGCCCGACCGATCAAGCACCGAAACTACGGCACCTCCGAGTTCTAGCACACGTTCAGCTCGATGACGATCCCCGGACTCCGATCCAGCAAAGTGTCGGGGAAGAGTTCCGTCAGCACGACGGCATGGTGACGATCTTGATGTTCTACCATCGCAGGGCTTCGCCTAAGCACCGCTACAATATTATCGAGGACTATGGTGGAAGGGGGCACCGCACACGGCTAAGAATATGATCACGTGGATCAACTTGTGTCTCTAGGGGTGCCCCGTGCCTCCGTATATAAAGGCTCAAAAAGGGGGGGCTGGCCGGCCAAGAGGTGGCGTGCCAGGAGGAGTCCTACTCCTTCCGGGAGTAGGACTTCCCCCCTTTCCTAGTTGGAATAGGATTCGCGGAGGGGGGAAAAGAGGAGAGAGAGGAGGAAGGGGGCCGGCCCCCTCTCCTTGTCCTATTCAGACCAAGGGGGGGAGGGGCGCGCGGCCCATCTCTGGCCACCTCTCCTCTCTTCCACTAAGGCCCACTAAGGCCCATATACTTTCTCGGGGGTTCCGGTAACCTCCCGGTAATCTGGTAAAATCCCGATTTCACCTGGAACACTTCCGATATCCAAACATAGGCTTCCAATATATCAATCTTTATGTATCGACCATTTTGAGACTCCTTGTCATGTCCGTGATCACATCCGGGACTCCGAACGACCTTCGGTACATCAAAACGCATAAACTCATAATATAACAGTCACCGAAACCTTAAGCGTGCGGACCCTACGGGTTCGAGAACAATGCAGACATGACCGAGACATGTCTTCGGTCAATAACCAATAGCGGAACCTGGATGCTCATATTGGCTCCTACATATTCTACGAAGATCTTTTATCGGTCAGACCGCATAACAACATACGTTGTTCCCTTTATCATCGGTATGTTACTTGCCCGAGATTCAATCGTCGGTATCTCAATACCTAGTTCAATATCGTTACCGGCAAGTCTCTTTACTCGTTCCGTAATACATCATCTCACAAGTAACTCATTAGTTGAAATGCTTGCAAGGCTTTATGTGATGTGCATTACCGAGAGGGCCCAGAGATACCTCTCCGACAATCGGAGTGACAAATCCTAATCTCGAAATACGCCAACCCAACATGTACCTTTGGAGACACCTGTAGAGCACCTTTATAATCACCCAGTTACGTTGTGACATTTGGTAGCACACAAAGTGTTCCTCCGACAAACGGGAGTTGCATAATCTCATAGTCGTAGGAACATGTATAAGTCATGAAGAAAGCAATAGCAACATACTAAACGATCGGGTGCTAAGCTAATGGAATGGGTCATGTCAATCAGATCATTCACCTAATGATGTGATCTCGTTAATCAAATAACAACTCTTTGTCCATGGTTAGGAAACATATACATCTTTGATTAACGAGCTAGTCAAGTAGAGGCATACTAGTGACACTCTATTTGTCTATGTATTCACACATGTATTATGTTTCCGGTTAATACAATTCTAGCATGAATAATAAACATTTATCATGATATTAGGAAATAAATAATAACTTTATTATTGCCTCTAGGGCATATTTCCTTCAGTCTCCCACTTGCACTAGAGTCAATAATCTAGTTCACATCACCATGTGATTTAACACTAATAGTTCACATCTTTATGTGATTAGTTCACATCTTCATGTGACCAACACCCAAAGGGTTTACTAGATTCAGTAATCTAGTTCACATCGCTATGCGATTAACACCCAAAGAGTACTAAGGTGTGATCATGTTTTGCTTGTGAGAGAAGTTTAGTCAACGGGTCTGCCACATTCAGATCCGTATGTATTTTGCAAATTTCTATGTCAACAATGCTCTGCACAGAGCTACTCTAGCTAATTGCTCCCACTTTCAATATGTATCCATATTGAGACTTAGAGTCATCTGGATTACTGTCAAAACTTGCATCGACGTAACCCTTTACGACGAACCTTTTTGTCACCTCCATAATCGAGAAACATATCCTTATTCCACTAAGGATAATTTTGACTGCTGTCCAGTGATCTACTCCTAGATCACTATTGTACTACCTTGCCAAAATCAGTGTAGGGTATACAATAGATCTGGTACACAGCATGGCATACTTTATAGAACCTATGGCTGAGGCATAGGGAATGACTTTCATTCTCTTTCTATCTTCTGCCGTTGTCGGGCTTTGAGTCTTACTCAATTTCATACCTTGTAACACAGGTAAGAACCCTTTCTATGACTGTTCCATTTTGAACTATTTCAAAATCTTGTCAAGGTATGTACTCATTGAAAAAAAACTTATCAAGCGTCTTGATCTATCTCTATAGATCTTGATGCTCAATATGTAAGCAGCTTCACCGAGGTCTTTCTTTGAAAAACTCCTTTCAAACACTCCTTTATGCTTCGCAGAATAATTCTACATTATTTCCGATCAACAATATGTCATTCACATATACTTATCAGAAATGTTGTAGTGCTCCCACTCACTTTCTTGTAAATACAGGCTTCACCGCAAGTCTGTATAAATCTATATGCTTTGATCATACTATCAAAGCGTTTATTCCAACTCCGAGATGCTTGCACCAGTCCATAGATGGATCGCTGGAGCTTGCTTATTTTGTTAGCACCTTTAGGATTGACAAAACCTTCTGGTTGCATCATATACAACTCTTTCTTTAAGAAATCCATTAAGGATTGCAGTTTTGTTATCCATTTGCCAGATTTCATAAAATGCGGCAATTGCTAACATGATTTGGACAGACTTTTAAGCATCGATACGAGTGAGAAAATCTCATCGTAGTCAACACCTTGAACTTTGTCGAAAACCTTTTGCGACAATTCTAGCTTTGTAGATAGTAACACTACTATCAGCGTCCGTCTTCCTCTTGAAGATCCATTTATTTTCTATGGCTTGCCGATCATCGGGCAAGTCAACCAAAGTCCATACTTTGTGCTCATACATGGATCCCATCTCAGATTTCATGGCCTCAAGCCATTTTGCGGAATCTGGGCTCACCATCGCTTCTTCATAGTTCGCAAGTTCGTCATGGTCTAGTAACATGACTTCCAGAATAGGATTACCGTACCACTCTGGTGCCGATCTCACTCTGGTTTACCTACGAGATTCGGTAGTAACTTGATCTGAAGTTACATGATCATCATCATTAGCTTCCTCACTAATTGGTGTAGTAGTCACAAGAACAGATTTCTGTGATGAACTACTTTCCAATAAGGGAGATGGTACAATTACCTTATCAAGTTTTCTACTTTCCTCCCACTCACTTCTTTTGAGAGAAACTCCTTCTCTAGAAAGGATCCATTCTTAGCAACGAATGTCTTGCCTTCGGATCTGTGATAGAAGGTGTACCCAATAGTCTCCTTTGGGTATCCTATGAAGACATATTTCTCTGATCTGGGTTTGAGCTTATCAGGATGAAACTTTTTCATATAAGCATTACAATCCCAAACTTTAAGAAACGACAACTTTGGTTTCTTGCCAAACCACAGTTCAGATTGTGTCGTCTCAACGGACTTAGATGGTGCCCTTTTAAACGTGAATGCAGCTGTCTTTAATGCATAACCCCAAAACGATAGTGGTAGATCGGTAAGAGACATCATAGATTGCACTATATCCAATAAAGTACGGTTATGACGTTCGGACACACCATTATGCTGTGGTGTTCCATGTGGCATAAGTTTGTGAAACTATTCCACATTGTTTTAATTGAAGACCAAACTCGTAGCTCAAATATTTGTCTCCGCGATCAGATCGTAGAAACTTTATTTTCTTGTCACAATGATTTTCCACTTCACTCTGAAATTCTTTGAACTTTTCAAATGTTTCAGACTTATGTTTCATCAAGTAGATATACCCATATCTGCTCAAATCATCTGTGAAGTTCAGAAAATAACGATACTTGCCGTGAGCCTTAACACTCATTGAACCGCATACATCAGTATGTATTATTTCCAATAAGTCGGTTTCTCGCTCCGGAGAATGGAGTCTTAGTCATCTTGCCCATGAGGCATGGTTCGCAAGCATCAAGTGATTCATAATCAAGTGATTCCAAAATCCCATCAGCATGGAGTTTCTTCATGCGCTTTACACCAATATGACCTAAACGACAGTGCTACAAATAAATTGCACTATCATTATTAACTTTGCATCTTTTGGTTTCAATATTATGATTATGTGTATCACTACGATCGAGATCCAACAAACTATTTTCATTGGGTGTGTAACCATATAAGGTTTTATTCATGTAAACAGAACAGCAATTTATTCTCTTACTCAAATGAATAACCGTATTACAATAAACATGATCAAATCATATTCATGCTTAACGCAAACACCAAATAACACTTATTCAGGTTCAACACTAATCTTGAAAGTATAGGGAGTGTGCGATGATGATCATATCAATCTTGGAACCACTTCCAACACACATCGTCACTTCACCCTTAACTAGTCTCTGTTTATTCTGCAACTCCCGTTTCAAGTTACTAATCTTAGCAACTGAACTAGTATCAAATACTGAGGGGTTGCTATAAACACTAGTAAAGTACACATCAATAACATGTATATCAAATATACTTATGTTCACTTTACCATCCTTCTTATCTCCCAATCACTTGGGGTAGTTCCGCTTCCAGCGACCAATCCCTTTGCAGTAGAAACACTTAGTCTCGGGCTTAGGACCAGACTTGGGCTTCTTCACTTGAGCAGCAACTTGCTTGCTGTTCTTCTTGAAGTTCCCCTTCTTCCCTCTGCCCTTTTCTTGAAACTAGTGGTCTTGTCTACCATCAACACTTGATGTTTTTCTCGATTTCTACCTTCGTCAATTTCCGCATTACGAAGAGCTTGGGAATCGTTTCCGTTATCCCTTGCATATCATAGTTCATCACGAAGTTCTACTAAATTGGTGATGGTGACTAGAGAATTCTGTCAATCACTATCTTATCTGGAAGATTAACTCCCACTTGATTCAAGCGATTGTAGTACTCAGACAATCTGGGCACATGCTCACTAGTTGAGCGATTCTCCTCCATCTTTTAGCTATAGAACTTGTTGGAGACTTCATATCTCTCAACTCGGGTATTTCTTGAAATATTAACTTCAATTCCTGGAACATCTCATATGCTCCATGACGTTCAAAACGTCTTTGAAGTCCCGATTCTAAGCCATTAAGCATGGTGCACTAAACTATCAAGAGTCATCATATTGAGCTAGCCAAACGTTCATAACGTCTGCGTCTGCTCCTGCAATAGGTCCGTCACCTAGCGGTGCATCAAGGACATAATTCTTATGTGCAGCAATGAGGATAAACCTCACATCACGGATCCAATACGCATCATTGCTACTAACATCTTTCGACACAATTTTCTCTAGGAACATATCAAAATAAACACAGGGAAGCAATAACGCGAGCTATTGATCTACAACATAATTTGCAAAATACTACCAGGACTAAGTTCATGATAAATTTAAGTTTAATTAATCATATTACTTAAGAACTCCCACTTAGATAGACATCCCTCTAATCCTCTAAGTGATTATGTGATCCAAATCAACTAAACCATGTCCGATCATCACGTGAGATGGAGTAGTTTCATTGGTGAACATCACTATGTTGACCATATCTACTATATGATTCACGCTTGACCTTTCGGTCTTCGTGTTCCAAGGCCATATCTGTATATGCTTGGCTCGTCAAGTATAACCTGAGTATTCCGCGTGTGCAACTGTTTTGCACCCGTTGTATTTGAACATAGAGCCTATCACACCCGATCATCACGTGGTGTCTCGGCACGAAGAACTTTCGCAATGGTGCGTACTCAGGGAGAACACTTCTTGATAATTAGTGAGAGATCATCTTATAATGCTACCGTCAATCTAAGCATGATAAGATGCATAAAAGATAAACATCACATTCAATCAATATAAGTGATATGATATGGCCATCATCATCTTGTGCTTGTGATCTCCATCTTCGAAGCACCATCGTGATCACCATCGTCATCGGCGCGACACCTTGATCTCCATCGTAGCATCGTTGGCATCTCACCAATCTTATGCTTCCACGACTATCGCTACCGCTTAGTGATAAAGTAAAGCATTACAGCGCGATTGCACTGCATACAATAAAGCGACAACCATATGGCTCCTCCCAGTTGCCGATAACTCGGTTACAAAACATGATCATCTCATACAATAAAATTTAGCATCATGTCTTGACCATATCACATCACAACATGCCCTGCAAAAACAAGTTAGACGTCCTCTACTTTGTTGTTGCAAGTTTTATGTGGCTGCTACGGGCTTAAGCAAGAACCAATCTTACCTACGCATCAAAACCACAACGATAGTTTGTCAAGTTGGTGCTGTTTTAACCTTTGCAAGGACCGGGCGTAGCCACACTCGGTTCAACTAAAGTTGGAGAAACTGTCACCCGCTAGCCACCTTTGTGCAAAGCACGTCGGGAGAACCGGTCTCGCGTAAGCGTACGTGTAATGTCAGTCCGGGCCGCTTCGTCCAACAATACCGCCGAACCAAAGTATGACATGCTGGTAAGCAGTATGACTTATATCGCCCACAACTCACTTGTGTTCTACTCGTGCATATAACATCAACATATAAAACTTGGCTCTGATACCACTATTGGGTTTCGTAGTAATTTCAAAAAAATTCCTACGCACACACAAGATCATGGTGATGCATAGCAACGAGAGGGGGAGAGTGTGATCTACGTACCCTTGTAGATCGACAACGGAAGTGTTTGGTTGATGTAGTCGTATGTCTCCACGGCCCGACCGATCAAGCATCGAAACTACGACACCTCCGAGTTCTAGCACATGTTCAGCTCGATGACGATCCCCGGACTCCGATCCAGCAAAGTGTCGGGGAAGAGTTCCGTCAGCACGACGGCGTGGTGACGATCTTGATGTTCTACCATCGCAGGGCTTCGCCTAAGCACCGCTACAATATTATCGAGGACTATGGTGGAAGGGGGCACTGCACACGGCTAAGAATATGATCACGTGGATCAACTGGTGTCTCTAGGGGTGCCCCGTGCCTCCGTATATAAAGGCTCAAAAGGGGGGGGCTGGCCGGCCAAGAGGTGGCGCGCCAGGAGGAGTCCTACTCCTTCCAGGAGTAGGACTCCCCCCTTTCCTAGTTGGAATAGGATTCGCGGAGGGGGTAAAAGAGGAGAGAGAGGAGGAAGGGGGGCCGGCCCCCTCTCCTTGTCCTATTCGGACCAAGAGGGGAGGGGCGCGCGGCCCATCTCTGGCCACCTCTCCTCTCTTCCACTAAGGCCCACTAAGGCCCATATACTTTCCCGGAGGTTCCGGTAACCTCCCGGTAATCCGGTAAAATCCCGATTTCACCCGGAACACTTCTGATATCCAAACATAGGCTTCCAATATATCAATCTTTATGTCTCGACCATTTCGAGACTCCTCGCCATGTACGTGATCACATCCGGGACTCCGAACAACCTTCGGTACATCAAAACGCATAAACTCATAATATAACTGTCATCGAAACCTTAAGCGTGCGGACCCTACGGGTTCGAGAACAATGCAGACATGACTGAGACATGTATCCGGTCAATAACCAATAGCGGAACCTGGATGCTCATATTGGCTCCTACATATTCTACGAAGATCTTTTATCAGTTAGACCGCATAACAACATACGTTGTTCCCTTTGTCATCGGTATGTTACTTGCCTAAGATTCGATCGTCGGTATCTCAATACCTAGTTCAATCTCGTTACCGGCAAGTCTCTTTACTCTTTCCGTAATACATCATCTCACAACTAACTCATTAGTTGCAATGCTTGCAAGGCTTTATGTGATGTGCATTACCGAGAGGGCCCAGAGATACCTCTCCGACAATCGGAGTGACAAATCCTAATCTTGAAATACGCCAACCCAACATGTACCTTTGGAGACACCTGTAGAGCACCTTTATAATCATCCAGTTACGTTGTGACGTTTGGTAGCACACAAAGTGTTCCTCCGGCAAACGGGAGTTGCATAATCTCATAGTCATAGGAACATGTATAAGTCATGAAGAAAGCAATAGCAACATACTAAATGATCGGGTGCTAAGCTAATGGAATGGGTCATGTCAATCAGATCATTCACCTAATGATGTGATCTCGTTAATCAAATAACAACTCTTTGTCCATGGTTAGGAAACATAACCATCTTTGATTAACGAGCTAGTCAAGTAGAGGCATACTAGTGACACTCTGTTTGTCTATGTATTCACACATGTATTATGTTTCTGGTTAATACAATTCTAGCATGAATAATAAACATTTATCATGATATAAGGAAATAAATAATAACTTTATTATTGCCTCTAGGGCATATTTCCTTCAGTTATATGATCAAATTATGTTATTATTGTTGAGAGAACTTGCACTAGTGAAAGTATGAGCCCTAGGCCTTGTTTCAACGCGTTGCAATACCGTTTGTGCTCACTTTTATCATTAGTTACCTTGCTGTTTTTATATTTTCAGATTTCAAAAACCTTTATCTACCATCCATATTGCACTTGTATCACCATCTCTTCGCCGAACTAGTGCACCTATACAATTTACCATTGTATTGGGTGTGTTGGGGACACAAGAGACTCTTTATTATTTGGTTGCAGGATTGCTTGAGAGAGACCATCTTCATCCTACGCCTCCCATGTATTGATAAACCTTAGGTCATCCACTTGAGGGAAATTTGCTACTGTCCTACAAACCTCTGCACTTGGAGGCCCAACAACGTCTACAAGAAGAAGGTTGTGTAGTAGACATCAAGATCTTTTCTGGCGCCGTTGCCGGGGAGGTTAGCGCTTGAAGGTATATCTTTAGATCTTTCAATTGAATCTTTTTGTTTCTTGTTTTAGCACTAGTTTAGTTTATAAAAGAAAACTACAAAAAAATAGAATTGAGTTTGCCTCATACGCTTCATCTTTTTAATATCTTTCATGAGTATGATGGAAAGGAAAATTGCGCCGAAGTGTTAGAAGAATAATGCATTAAAATGTTTGGCACTAAATCTTTGAATGATGAGCATGATTGCAATGTTATTAGTATGAACTCTTTGAATATCCTTAGTACTAATGATGATTGCACTAGTCATGATGAGAATGTCTCTTATAAGCATGTCAATTTTTGTGGAGTGCATAGAGTTTGCAAGTACACACCAATTAGGGAAGATAGATTTTGCAAGAGGCATAAGTACTTAGAAACTAAATGGTTGCAAGAAAGGCTAGATGTTTGTGCTGAAAATTTAAATTTTCTTAGCTGTACTTGTGAACTTTGCAATGAACGTGGTCATTTAACCATCCGATGCAAATTGTTTCATGATCTAATCGTTTCCAAAAATTGTGATGACTTGATTTCCCTTGCAAATCATAATGAACTTAGTTTTCTTATGGGTTATGAAGAAATGAAACATATAACTAACTATCTTCTAGTATTTGCCCATGATAAACTTCTTGATTTTGATCTAGAGGAAATTTATATGTATTGTGCGGTGAATTGTATTGAAAATCCTTATATTGCCAATTACATAAAGAAAAGAAAACAAATAGAAGATGAAGAGAATACTAATGAAAGGGAAGAGACTTCCCAATATCCTCCTATTATTTCTTATGATGAATCAGGTAACGAGGAGGAGCCTTCTAGTCAACCAATCTCATTAATAAGGAGCTCCAAAAAGAGGGTTGAACCCACACATGATGTGAAGAAGAAAAAGAAAAGACGGAGAAGCAAAGGTAGAAAGGTATCTCTCCCAAATAATGTTGCTCCTATTACTCCTTGTGATGATGATAATTGCTATACTATTGGTGCTATCCATACTATTAACGATGAGAGTGATTATGCTTATGATATGAAAAGGCCCAAGCTTGGGGATGTTATGTTTGATGAATATGATGTTTTTGAGAATATATTTGTTGCAATTAATGTTTGTACCAAGCTTGGGGACGCTACGTTTAATGAAGATGATATTTTTAGTCTCCTAAGTTTTGATATGCAAATTTATAATGATGATAGCATGCCTCCTACTTATGATGATTATATTGATGAAAGTGGGTTTTGGAAGAGTATCAACTTTAGGAAGTAATGATCCCACTATTTTTGAGGATGTTGAATCTTATTGTGATAATTATGAAAGTGGGTTTGGAAGAGTGTCAACTTTAGGAAGTAATGATCCCACTATTCTGGAGGATGTTGAATCTTATTGTGATAATTATCAAAGTGGATTTAGAGAGGTCATGACTTTATTTAGTAATGATTCCACTATCTTGCAAGAGGTTTCAATTGATTATGATGAGAACAAAGTTGCTACTTATGATGATTATTGTGATGACAAGTATGCTATAAAAAGTAGTGATGATTATATTTATAAAACTTGTCATGATTATGATTACCCCTTTTTTGAACATTACTCTTTTAATGTGAAAACAATTTATAGTATTCAAGTCTCTTATGATACTCCCACTATTCCGTGGATTGAGTCTTTAAGGATTTGAGAACACTTGATGTATGTCTTGCACGTGCTTATCTGTGGTGACAATGGGATATCACGTGATCCACTTGATGTATGTTTTGGTGATCAATTTGTGGGTTTCGCCCATGAACCTATGCATAGGGGTTGGCACATGTTTTCGTCTTGACTCTCCGGTAGAAACTTTGGGGCACTCTTTGAAGTTCTTTGTGTTGGTTGAATAGATGAATCTGAGATTGTGTGATGCATATCGTATAACCATACCCACGGATACTTGAGGTGACATTGGAGTATCTAGGTGACATTAGGGTTTTGATTGATTTGTGTCTTAAGGTGTTATTCTAGTACGAACTCTATGATATATTGAACGGAAAGAATAGCTTCATGTTATTTTACTACGGACTCTTGAATAGATCGATCAGAAAGGATAATTTTGAGGTGGTTTCGTACCCTACCATAATCTCTTCATTTGTTCTCCGCTATTAGTGACTTTGGAGTGACTCTTTGTTGCATGTTGAGGGAAAGTTATATGATCCAATTATGTTATTATTGTTGAGAGAACCTGCACTAGTGAAAGTATGAACCCTAGGCCTTGTTTCAACGCATTGCGATACAATTTGTGCTCACTTTTATCATTAGTTACCTTGCTGTTTTTATATTTTCAGATTTCAAAAACCTTTATCTACCATCCATACTGCACTTGTATCAACATCTCTTCACCGAACTAGTGAACCTATACAATTTACCATTGTATTGGGTGTGTTGAGGACACAAGAGGCTCTGTTATTTGGTTGCAGGGTTGGTTGAGAGAGACCATCTTCATCCTACACCTCCCACGGATGGATAAACCTTAGGTCATCCACTTGAGGGAAATTTTCTACTGTCCTTCAAACCTCTGCACTTGGAGGCCCAACAACGTCTACAAGAAGAAGGTTGTGTAGTAGACATCACTTCCCCATTGCAGCTGGCGGAGCTCGAGCAGAGCGGCGGCGCCGGGAGCAGAGTTGGATGAGGCGGAGAAGGCGGGGGAGAATGGGAACACACTGTGCAAAAAACCCCAATCCGGCACCTTATATGAGGCCGTTTCCGAGTGGCTGACCTGTCACTACTAGGGAAAAGGCTAGCAGCAGCGCGGGTTTTAGGCCTATCAGCAGCGCGGGTGCCCGCGCTACCAATAAGGCGCTACAGCTAACTCTTATTAGTAGCGCTGCCTGTACCCGCGCTACCACTATTGACTATAGCAGCAGCGCTTTTCAGGAACGCGCTGTTATTACTTAGCTGTAGCAATTTCCTGGTCCAGCGCTACTGTTATATCTTTCACCATTTCCCAACCTCAAATTTGAACTCAAACCACGACGAGTAATTTGGAACCGAGGGAGTACTAGATAACAATTTCATATATACTCAACATGCATCCTCAAGCAGTACAAGGTGACATCGACGACAATCATCATATTTAGTTCTAGATGATATCGACGACGATCATCATATGTAGTTCTACATGATATCAACGATGATCATCATATGTAGTTCTAGATGATATAGCCACACACACATATGTAGTTCTAGATGATATCGACGACGATCATCATCCTCAGGCCTGGGCGGTGGGTGTTCCTGATAGTAATTAGGATGGCCTATCCAGCACGAAGATTCTTGCCAATGAGGAATCTCTTCCACCCAACCGAGTTCAAGTGTGTGCGACCATTTGTGCCCATGCAGTAAGTACATGTGGTGACGGAGCCCCTTGCGGTAAGGCGTAGTCCAACTGAGCCTTCTTCATCAGGCTCGATACCACAACTCACAGATAGGTTCTTTGGCAATGTCTGAATAAGAAAAACATATCAATTAATAAATAGCCTCACACATACTCTTGCAAATATATTTCTATGAAGTCTAGATTTCTACACTATCAAAAGACACGGTACTACGCATTTGTACTAATTAATCATGAATTCTACTAATAATTATATATATGGATTATCTACACTATTAATAGTTCCTTGGATTCTACACTAATAAGCATGTGATCAGACTCTACACTAAAGTATATCATCGACTAGATTCCACAAAGCATATCATTGGACTCTACACTAAGCATATCATCGGATTCACTAAGCATATAATCGGATAATTTGCATTTGTAAGTATAACAATAAAGCATATATATCATCAAATTACTACATGCAGTACGTATAACATACCATTTCATGCCGATCGACCATGGTACTTGTCAGGCGGGTTACGAATGGCACCCCGACAAAGTCATCACGTGGCGGAATTATGTCCCATAGGTTGCACACCTCCTCCTCGCTCAGCCTCATTCTTTGAGCTATGATGGCTTCATGAAGTGGGTTCTCATCATCTTCATTGAGTGGGTCCTCATTATCTTCATCATCTTCGTCATCTTCATCATCTTCCACCAGGTTGATATAAATGACAACCAGCTTGGGTCTTTCTGCTCTGAAGGAGAATCTGATCAACTCACCACCAGTAAGACGCATGCGAGCGAGGAAACGGGCCCATCCATCTCCTCCAATCTGCGACATATTGCGTCCTTTCTCGACCTCCATAGTGTACGGCCCCCCAGGAGCCTCAAATATCACAGTGTCTCCTGTCAGCTTGTTGAATTTCAACCTCACATTGCATGGGACGATCTGTGTAAGAAAAGCAAAATGACACAATGCAATAATGCCAACACTAAAAATAAAATAGTTGTTACATTTCATCTAATTTCTTACCGCCACATGACGAAAACTCGGATGGAAGTAGATGTCGAACAGCTTGCCAGTTGCAAGGCTGCTGGCGCACCTTGACTTGCACAGTCGACATAGTGGTGCTGGTGGTGGCACCATTTTCCTAAAGCAATATGAGCAAAGGATTAACGATTCACTTCACAGGAAACAAGTGGCAAATTTAACTAAATTGGCACCTACATTTTGCCAAAAAATAACTTATTACAAAAAAACTAAATCGAGCATACTAAATCAACTAAATCAACTAGCATACTAAATCCACTAGCATACTAAATCCAATAGCATACTAAATCAACTAAATCAAAATGTTCTAAATCAACTAGCCTACTAAATAAACTAAATCAAAATGTTCTAAATCAACTAAATCAACTAGCTTACTAATCAACTGAATCATATCAACTAAATCAAAATGTTACATATGAAAGCCTACTAAATCAAAATGTATGAGGGAGGAGGGACAAGGAGGGGTGACTCGAGGAGGGAGAAGATAGTAGGACGGAGGAGGAAGGCGGAGCGAGGAGGGGCCGGCCGGCGGCGAGTGGAGGGAGGACGGATCGAGGAGGAAGGCGGAGCGAGGAGGGGGCGGCCAGCAACGAGTGGAGGGAGGACGGAGGAGGAGGCCGGTACCGAGTCCAGCGAGGAGGATGAGGCGACAGCGGCGCAGATCGGGGGAGGGGCGACGAGGGAGGACCGGCGGCGCGGGGGGTGAGGAGGAGACCGTGAGTGTGTGTGAGTGTGATCTGTGGATGAGGCTAGTGAGTGGGGGAGATGGAATGGAATAGCAGTAGCGCGCTATAGGTAAATGCGCTACTGCTAAACTACCTATTAGTAGCGCCTTTCGGCCTCAACGCGCTACTGCTATGTGTTAGTATGTAAAAATAGACATAGACATAAAAAATACGCTGCTGCTACGTTACGCTGAATGCGCTAAATGCGCTGAATGCTCATTGATTTTTGTAGTTAATTTAGCAGTAGCGATTATTGCCTGAATGCGCTGCTGCTACGTTACGTAGCAGTAGCGTTGTTTATTTTAACGCGTTGCTGCTATAACTGGCCTCGCGGCGGCGTCGTGGGAATTTTAGCAGTAGCGCTTCTTGGAGTGAACGCGCTAGTGATAAACTTGTTTCAGCAGCGAGTTTCCATGGCCCGCGCTACTGCTACTTAGCAGTAGCGCCTGATTTTAAAGCGCACTGCTGGTAAGATTCTGTGTATAGGCTTTTCCCTAGTAGTGTGTGGGTCCGGACGATCCTATCAAATCCCGCAACAGTCGCACGCGAGATACGTGGCGAAAAAGGTAGCGCGATGATCGGGGCGGCCCTGCCTAATCCCGTCCGATTACTGCGACCTCCTCCGCCCCGCGCGCTTCCCCAAAATTCGAATCCCACAATATCCGCGAGCAGCAGAGCAACCTGTCAGACGGAAGATTTTTCTCATATCAGTACTCGAAGCATCGTAGTAAAAGTTCACTCGGAAGAACCAAGAATGGATCCAGGCGACTGAAAAAGAAGTTGAAGTCATCATGATTGCTCATTTGGTCCCAATAAGACGCTTCTGAAGCACGAAAATTGAATCGGAGGTGTTCTCAACTCCTTCTCCACTCAAACCCTGATCCATTCGGGGGCTAATGATGAAGCTATGTACCTAGGGTAGGGTCATAGGCCTGACCTAGACACCCTCCCCTGGGACACCATCTTAAAACCAGAAGCATTCAAGGGATAGCATCATCCACTCGACTACAAGGCATTCCACTCGGAAGATTCAAAGTCACTCGACCACAACAATTATCACTCGACAGACAAAAGACCTAAAGTCACTATGCACGACAACGGTCGGACGTTTACTCCATAGACTTAATAGGCATTTATGTCACTTAATTGCTAGCGTTACCAGTAACGCCCCCCTCTTGATGTACCTTAAACCCCTTGTAACGTGGGTTGGCTGGGGTCCTGGCGCACTCTATATAAGCCACCTCCCTCCACTGGCACAAGGGTTCGCACCCCCTGTAAACACACACATACATAATCCAGTCGACCGCCTATGGGCACCGAGACGTAGGGCTGTTACTTCCCCCAAGAATGGCTTGAACTCGTAAAACTCGTGTGTACAACTTCGCCATAGCTAGGATCTTGCCTCCTCATACCTACCCCCATTCTACTGTCAGTCTTAGATCCACGATACCTGCCTCGCCTACCGCGCCACTTTCGCTGCCGCATGCCACCTTGCCCGCCCCGCCATTAAGTCGTTGCGTCGCGCCGCCTGGCCCCGCATTCCCACCGATGCAGCGCCTACCAACCTATTGCCATCACAGCCGCCGTCTATAAAAAGCCGGGGCCGGCCAACCGTCAAACATCGCCCCCTCCTCCTCCTCCTCCTCGGTCCCCCATCGCCCCGGTTTTCCACCGTCGCCCCGGTCCTCCCCAGTCGCCCCTTCTGTTCTCGATGGCTCGCTCCGGATCTGATAGTGACGACAACTGATCTTGGTCGTCGACTCTCTCGTGGCTGCAGGCGGAGTTGAGCCACTGCGGGTTGCTCGCTCCACCGTCGGCGTGGTTGCCGAAGGATTGGCACATCACCACCAACGGATATGTGATGTTGGGACCCCACGCAACACCGGATCAGCTCCACTCCCACGAAAAAATGAACAAGTTCTAACGCCGAGCACTTTGCAACACGTCCAACCTCTTTATTTAAGGTTTTTTCACTGAAAAAACCATAGAAAATGCATACAATGGCATAAATGAACGAAACTTGGCATGCATGTTGGCCATGGTGATGCCATTGTGTGGAAACAATTTGGGTACGTTTGGTGAAGGTGAAAAAATGTGCTTCGAGACTTGTCTTACCGACAGACCCCAGTTGTCCCGGTTGAACATGGTGTAGTTGTTTCCATGCACAAAATGGTACCGAAATTTGCCAGCATGTGCGCATGCCCATGGCAGCCCCCCGCGCAAAAAAATGAACGAATTCGGACAGCGAACGCATGTTGGGTCACGTCCGCCCTTTGTTTTAGGGGTTTTCACCGGGAAAATATTAGAAAATGCATAGAATGTCAGAAACAAAACTTGGCATGCATGTTGGGCATGGTGATGTCATTGTGTGGAAGAGTTTTAGGTACGTTTGGTGGAGGAGAAAAAACTGATTGGAGACTTGCCCTACCGGCATACCCGAACGATCCCGGTTGAACATGGTGTATTTGTTGCCCTGCACAAAATGACACCAAATTTTGCCAGCATGTGAGAAGCCCCCAACGCAAAAAAATGAACGAATTCGGACACCGAACGCACGTTGTGTCACATCCGCCCTGTGTTTAGGGATTTTTCACAGGGAAAATCCATAGAAAATGCATAGAATGCCGGAAATGAACAAAAGTTTGCATGCCCGCTGGCCATGGTGATGCAATTGTGTGGGGGAAAATTGGTTATGTTTGGTGAGGTGAAAAAAGTGTTGTGAGACTTGCCCTACCGGCAGACCTGAACGGTCCCGGTAGAACATGGTGTATTTGTTGACACACGAAATGACATCAAATTTTGCCAGCATGTGGGCATGCTCTTGGCAGTTCCACACGCAAAATTCTAAAATTGTTGCAAATTTGTTAATAAATCTAGAATAAGTGTTCAAGTTTACAAAAAAATTATACACAATTTAAAATTCTAAAATTGTTGACAAATTTCAAGAAATGATTAGGACATAAAAAATGTTAATGTTGGTTGATAATAACAAAAATTGCAAATAACCGAAGCATTTAAATTAGTAAAATCTACATTGAAACCAAGCACTGCCCAGTCAGTATACGTTTTCGTTCGTTCCTTGAAACACGTCTTATTATTTGTTTTGCGTTTAATTTAATTCTTTTTCTGAGGACCGATATGGCAACTGATGCGATGAGAACCTGTACGTCATGTGTATAGACAACATGGAATGGATCATCCATCCATCTTATGCATGCGGACTTTTCCTTCATTGATTTACTGAAACGCGCTCACCTTTTGTATTTAATATTTTTTTTGTGTCAACTGTGTGTGTTTAACGTCACGCGTGTGACTCGTTTTGTTAACACGGGGACGAGCGTGTTTTACAAAGAAAAATAAAAAAAGAATAAAACCAAAGAATAAAATGGCCAAACAAAACAAAAAAACGACTGAGAAGATGGACAACAAAAAGGGTAAGAGAAGTACCTACGCATGACAACTTAGCTTTCCCAGTTGGTTACATTGTGTGGAACTAGCACATATGTCCGTGCATTGCAACGGGACAAAAGAAAATCCTCGCACGCTCCAAGTGACCTATCCATGTTACCACTCTCTTGGCCATCATGGTCACATTGTCCACCTCACGACAAACATGACAACAAACATGACAATCTCAAGGCAACGAGCTACATCATCAGAGTCTAGCATGCTACTTTCGAAAGACCTTACGGTGTCTCGCAATGGAAAAAGTTATCCCCATACCCAGCCTCATCTTAAAGAATAGAATACATCTAAACTGATAAATATCTACCTATTTTTTTTGCTACAGTGAACAATGCAAATTATGTCAGCTATGGTTGAATTGAGAAATAATAATATAATTATTCTTAAAGTGAGCAAAAGTTTGATTAGCTGTTACCACTGAGACAAAAAGTTTGAAACTAAAAGACGTATTATTCAGTACATCCGAATATTCAGAGTGACGGTGGAAAGAAGGAAAAAATATAAAAGCATTCTTTATAAGAAAACTACATAAAATATCATATGACCCTAGCCCAATAATAACACATAAAATCAAGTGAAACATCTATTTAATTCTCTTCTAAAAATGAAGGATTTAAATAAACAAAAAGTCAAATTAGTGAGAAGAACAACATAGACCATTTAATCAATCACTTTTTTATGCATGTCTTTCTCATACCGCAACTGTTATAGTTAAACATATTCAATGGTTCAAATACACATTAGTGAAAACAAACCACATAGCTAGTACAACCACTTTAGTACACTTCATTTGAAAGAGTCAAGCACGGATCAGAATAATGAATAAATCTACCAAAGAAAGTAACAGTTTGGACTCGAACGAAATCTCATATCTCGTAAAGACTGCCAAATAACGACAGTGGTAGTAAATGACCAAACGGCCGCCTTCCGAATGGTTGCATCACGTGGCTGGGCCAAAGTTTTTTCCATTCCTCATCCCTTGTCATTCAACCTTACTGATTCCCGGGACACTTCCTTAATACCTAGGAACTTGAAAGAGATATATAAATTAGAAGGACTGAATATAAGAAAACAAGATGGGACTATTTAATAATTTGAGGCCAATAATGAATTAAATGCGGCTGCATTGTTAAACGGGTTAAGGCCAAGTGGTTGATTAGTTGGGCTGGCCTCATTGTAGTGAACGATATTAAGTACCTAATCCGCCCCTCAAAAAAATTATGTAACCCTCCTCGCATGACTTTTGTAGTACCTTATTTCCGCACGCCCACTCCTCTATCAAAAGGTAGAGGTGTTTAATTTAAGCACTAACAGCAGCACAGCTGAGCTGGTTGGCAGCGCGAGTACCAACCAAGCAGTCCAGGGATTGAATCCCGCCTTGCATGTTTGTTTTTTCCAGTTCAGACTTTTTTTCTTCTTATAAAAACGGAGGACCAACCAAGGCTAGGGACATATAGGCACCCAAGACGGACGAAAAAACTGATGGCCCCACCATGGACAAAAAAGGTTGAGAAACAATCCTCCCTTTAATATTAGGGAAAGATTAAACTAAGAGGTTGGGAGTTTGAATCCTATCTCCTTCAACTATTTTTTGAAGGTTAAAAATAAAAAAGGAAAAAATGGGCCAGCTCAAGATGGAGGGGCTGTGCGCTCTGGCTGATCTGTTTGTGTACGCATACATACAGCTTGTGTATACAAAGGTGGCTAGACATTATGGTCAAAAATAGAATGGTCTTTTTTAGGGTAATACTGCCGCTTTATTTAACCAACGAAGCTCGGAATGTATTCCGAGATTACATCAAGAACAAAATCCGAGGAAGCCCACAACCAAATCTTATTTAGTTCATCTCCAGCAAATTTATGCGCGGCAACATTAGCGGATCTTCCAACCCAAGACACTTTAAAACTCTCAAAAGAACATAAGAGGCTTTTAATCTCCTCCACCCAGGGTCCAGCAGCTCCCAGGTTCTTTGATGGTTGATTTAGCATGTGCACCACATTCTGGCTATCTAGTTCTACATGAACTCTTCCTGGCACCACCTCCCTTGCAAGCTCCAGTGCCCTTTTACACGCCATAATCTCCGTAGCTTCTGGGTCAGTGATACTCAGGAAAAAGTGGCTCATGCCCGCCCTAAAAGCACCCTAGTGATCTCTCACCACCGCTCCACCTCCTCCCTTGTCTCCATTCTTTGACACTGCACCATCTGCATTGACTTTGAACCAACCATCTTCATGTGCCTGCCATCTTGGACGGGGCGTCAGCATCGCAGGTTGTCTCTGATTTGAGTGCACCTCCTTCCACTCCTGCACGTGAGCTACAACCGTAGCTATGATTTCATGTGGGGCTGCAATCCTTCTCCCATCTCTCGCCTCGTTCCGTGCCAGCCATAATGCATAAGTCGCATGTATCATCACCTCCCTCTCATCACCCGAAGCGCCGGAAAACTAGTCAATAAGCCAGCTAGCCAATTCACTCTGGGAGCCTATCTGGACCGGTGGGATCGCCACCGATACTCCCATCTCCAATTGTAGGAGCTGCCAAAATTGTACTGAATGCTGACACGACCAAAACATGTGATGGACTATTCCCTCCCGGCCGTAGGCAACACAAAAAACTCCGGGTTTTATCCGACGACGATGCAGTTCGGCTCCGATGGCCAAGCCATTTTTGATGAGTCTCCACATATGGATTTTTGCCTTTGTCGGCGCTTGAGTATCCCATAAAGACATGAAGCCACGATGCTTTGCAACTGAAGATGAGGGTTCCGGTTGTCCGGTCCCCGCCCTTAGCATAGCCATTTTCATGTGATATGCAGACTTCACCGTGAAGCACCCGTTCTTTGTAAAGTTCCACGCTAGGTAATCGTCATGGCCCGGTCCTCCCACCGCAATTTGCTTGATGTCTTTCCCATCATCTAGTGAGAACATTGTTTCTAGTCTGCCCACATTCCAGCTCTTCCCATCAGCAGAGAGAAGGTGGGAAACTCTTGTTACACCCGACATATAAATCTGCCGCAACGGCTTCATGCTGCTGCTCCTCGGGATCCAATTTGTGTGATGAATGCGGACCTGTGTTCCATCGCCTATGCGCCATATCAGCCCCTCTCTAAGCAGATCCCTCCTATGTAATATGCTTTTGAAAGTATACGACGCCATTGGGGGGCAGGATGCTGTGAGAATCGAGTCCTCATTGAAATACCTTGCATTGAGAACCCCTGCACAAAGAGAGGTAGGGGTATGGAGAATTCGCCAAGCATGTTTTGCAGGCAAATCTTGGTTGAAAACTTTGAGATCCCTAAACCCCATTCCGCCATCCCTTTTTGCTGCACACATCTTTTGCCAGGAGATCCAATGTACCTTCCTCTCACCATTAGCCACGCCCCACTAGAATTTCGAAGAGATGGATGTTAGGTTCCCGCACATCTTCTTTGTGAGGTGAAAGCGGCTCATGGTGAAAGCGGGTACTGCTTGGAGGCCGGACTTGACAAGAACCTCCCTTGCAGCCTTGGACAAACCTTGCCCCTTCCACCCACTCACCTTTCCTTTCAATGTCTCGGTCAAATACTTGAAGGTTCCATCTTTTGATCTTCCAACCAGTGTTGGTAGACCCAAGTACCTTTCACTCAAAGCTTCAGATTGTACCCCGAGAGCAGTTTTCAACTCCGCTTTTTTGTCTTCTTGACACCCCTTCCCTAAGAAGATAGATGATTTTTGCATATTGACACTTTGTCCGAAGGCTCTCTCGTATTGCTGTAATATATCCTTGAGTGTGTCCATATTTTCTTTGGTTCCCTCAAGAAATACAATGCTATCATCAGCAAAAAGGAGGTGTGTCACATGAGGGCTAGTGCCCCCAAAGTTCACCCCTTTTATCTTTCTTTCTCTTTGTGCCTTCTTAAGAGAGCTGAGAAACCCTCCACAGAGAAGAGGAACAGGTAAGGGGATAGAGGATCACCTTGCCTCAGACCCCTCGAGGGAGAAAAACACCTTGAGAGGTCTCCATTTAATTTAACCCTAAAACTTGCTGTTGTCACACATCTCATGATCATCTCAATCCAGGCTGGTTAAAAGCCGCATTTCCCAAGCATTTGCTTCAGAAATATCCACTTGACCCGGTCATGGGCTTTCATCATATCCAGCTGAAGGAAATATGCCCTAGAGGCAATAATAAAGTTGTTATTTATATTTCCTTATATCATGATAAATATTTATTATTCATGCTAGAATTGTATTAACCAGAAACTTAGTACATGTGTGAATACATAGACAAACAGAGTGTCCCTAGTATGCCTCTACTTGACTAGCTCGTTAATCAAAGATGGTTGAGTTTCCTAACCATAGACATGTGTTGTCATTTGATGAACGGGATCACATCATTAGAGAATGTTGTGATGGGACAAGACCCATCCATTAGCTTAGCATTATGATCGTTTAGTTTTATTGCTATTGCTTTCTTCATGACTTATACGTGTTCCTCTGACTATAAGATTATGCAACTCCCGAATACCAGAAGAACACTTTGTGTGCTATCAAACATCACAATGTAACTGGGTGATAATAAAGATGCTCCACAGGTGTCTCCGATGGTGTTTGTTTTGGCATAGATCGAGATTAGGATTTGTCACTTCGAGTATCGGAGAGGTATCTCTAGGCCCTCTCGGTAATGCACATCACTATAAGCCTTGCAAACAATGTGATTAATGAGTTAGTTACGGGATGATGCATTACGGAATGAGTGAAGAGACTTGCCGATAACGAGATTGAACTAGGTATGATGATACCGACGATCGAATCTCGGGCAAGTAATTTAACATACCGATGACAAAGGGAATAAACGCATGTTGTTATGCGGTTTGACCGATAAAGATCTTCGTGGAATATGTAGGAGCCAATATGAGCATCTAGGTTCCGCTATTGATTATTGATCGGAGATGTGTCTCGATCATGTCTACATAGTTCTCGAACCCGTAGGGTCCGCGCGCTTAACGTTCGATGACGATTTGTATTATGAGTTATGTGATTTGATGACCGAAGTTTGTTCGGAGTCCCGGATGAGACCATAGACATGACGAGGAGTCTCGAAATGGTCGATAGGTAAAGATCGATATATTGGAAGGTTATATTCGGACACCAGAATGGTTCCGAAGTGATTCAGGTATTTTTCGGAGTACCGGGAGGTTACCGGAACCCCTGATTGAAAAATCAATATAGGAAGTTTTCAACTACCTCTACCTAGTGCCAAAAAGAAATATGAAATGCTTATTTTTGGGGACATCCATATCCCCGTTGAGGTAACTTAGTGATTTATGAAAGTTCTTCGGTTTCATGCTAATCGAAAGTAGTTGTTAATAAGACTTGATCAACCATATTAATGGATCATTTTTTAGAGGTGTGAAGTTGATGAATTTAGTAAGCACTACCTTTTGTCCCTACCTTTTGTTTTCTGTTTTTATTAGTTAAATAAAATAAAATTCTATATTTTGTTTGTTTTCTGAATTTCCCGTGCAATAAAAAAAGACCCAAAAATAAAAGTTCTCAGAATGCTCTGAAAATTTAATACGATTTTTTCTGAATACTTAAGAATTTTTGGTGCAAATAATATCAGAGGGAGGTGCACCAGGTGGGCACAACCCACCTGGGAGCGCCAGGACCCCCAGGCGCGCCCTGGTGGGTTGTGGTCCCCACGTGGGCCCCCCACACTTATCTCTTCACACCACATCATCACCTACCTCCAGAAAAATTCACCATTGCTCTCTCTCGTGTTCTTGCTCTCAAACCCGTGGATTTCGATCTCTTTGCTCGAAGCTCCGTTTCCAAAACTGTTTCGGGGGATTGTAGCTTGGTATGTGACTCCTCCATTTTTCCAATTAGTTTTTGCTTTAATGGTTTACATTTTGAATAATTAGCTACTCTTGGTGCTTATGTAGATGAGCTTGCATGTTGAATTCTTATAGTTCTAAGTAGTTTGAATGCTTGCTATGGCTTCTATGTATCCCTATGAGTAGTTGCTATCAATCTTGTAAAGTTTTGTTGATGAATTTTTGTCACCCCAAAAAATTTCAGAAAATTGTATGCGAACATGATGAACCTATTTGGAAGGAGTTCTTCGAGGAGGAGATCCTCGAGGGCAGCTTCTAGTGACAACTCCACTCGTCGGTCTTATGTTGAACCGAGTGAAAGTTCCATTCGAGATGCCGCCACCAAAACATGCCTATGGCCATGCGATGATTATATGGTGCGTGTGGGCATTAAGGAGGAATTTGAGCAATATGTTCACAATGCCGGTCACGGTCCCTACATTTCAAATAAGTGCGATCAACACCACACCCTCACTGAATCATTTGTCAAAGGATTTAAATTTCATTCTTGTGAGTCTAGGGTGTCATTTAAACTGTATGAAAATTCATTTATCATATCACAAGAGATATTTGCTCACCACTGCAAACTCCCATTGTGGGGTTCGCTTGACGAACCGCCAAGGGCTAAGTACCAATCATTCTTAACTAGTCTTTGGTACGGTGAGACGACGGAGTGACGCAAGGTAGAATAAAGAGCATTCATTTTCTCGCAATTCAGTACTTTGCTTTATTCAATGCGAAATGTATTGTAGGAAAACAAGATTGTAGTACACTTTATGCTCCAGACTTGAGCCTTTTACGCATCGCTCTCATCGGTGATAGGAGTTATAATCTTGGAGCGATTGTTGCACGCAGACTGCAACACAACGCTAATAGTGTCTATTTCTATGATGGAATTTATGCCATGCGTTTAGCAAGAGAGCTGGGTGTTTCACCTTTGCCCTTTGACCATATCCTACCCACGCAGTATTTAGATTTTGATGCTATGAAACATCATAAGATCCTTAAAGGAGATATTCATAATTTCACCTATAAATTGTTGTTTAACCAAGCATCTGTGGTATACACATATTTGCCTACGCCCGCTCTCTTTGATTATCACAACAAGGGGAGGTATTCTGTTCTTGAGAGCGAGGCCCGAGCCCACAATGAGGCGGTTGAGGCAGCACGACAGGCCGAGGTGTCCGCACCGAGAGCCTTCGTGAGCTACCACTCTGACTACTATCCAGGCTACTGACTGATTACCAAGTTAGGCCAAAAGCCTAAACTTGGGGGAGTACGTGTTTTCCACCAACATTACATTCATGTTTTTATATTTCATTCTAGTTGTCGGTGTCCACACTTTTTCATTGTACCATCCATGTTAGATTTATTTTCTCGCTTTCTTCTTGTGTGTTTGAAAAACCTTAGAAAAACTAAAAAAATTAGTTGTAGTGAGTAGTACTAAAAAGAAAACCACAAAAGATTTCATTGCTCTTCTTTTGCTTCTTGGGAGCTTTCCCGTGTAAATAGTTTCTCTCGTTTTTGCTTTTCCCTTTTATTTGCTTGTTCAAAAAAACCAAAAACTCCAAAAATATTTCAGTGTGTTTCTCTGAATTTATTTTTCCATCTTTTGAGTCATATCGAGGAGAAGACCAGGATGAAAATGTTGAGTGGCTCTCATATGCATTATTGTTGATCTAACAAAGAGCTCATTTTACCTTGTCTTCTCTTGTTGAATAAAATGTTTACAGATTCCAGCTTAGTCCACGGCACTCTTGTACTATTATTATTTTCACATCGTTCGGTCATGGAAGTGAAAGGCAATAATGACAATATTTGATGAACTGGATGTGGCAGAGAGAAACTGGTATGAACTCGACTTGTTCTGCTTTTGTAAATATGTTTAACCTAGTATTTATGATTCGGCCTATTATGATTAAACATGTTTGCAATAACAATTAGATATTATAGTTTCTCATGCCATGCATAAGTAGTTGGGAGTGGATAATGATTTATCTTGGATATCAACATTGCGTTAAAATAATTGTGATGTAGTATGACGATATGGTATCCTCCTTTGAATGTTTGAGTGTCTTGACTTGGCACATGTTCATGCATGTAGTCGAATCAAAACCAACATAGCATCTATGATATTTATGTTCTTGGTGTTCATATCCTACTCATGCTAATGTCCAATGTTACTTATGCATGATGCATGTTCATGACCGTTGTTGCTCTCTAGTTGGCCGCTTCTCAATCTATTAGCTAGCCTTCACCTGTACTAAGTGGGAATTCTGCTTGTACATCTAAAACCTTGAACCCAAATTATTCCAGATGAGTCCATCATACCTACCTATATGCGGTATTACCCTGCCGTCCTAAGTAAATTTGCATGTGCCACCTCTATAAACTTCAAATAAATATCTTTTTTTGTGTGTCTGGATCTTTCATGGAACGATAGGAGGTGGTCGGTATCTTCCATGCTAAGCGAATTATTCTCAGATCGAGTGTTTATTCACTCGCCATCGCACGAGAAAATGACGGCAATAGAGATGGCCAGACCCAAACTGCAAATAGAAAAAGCTTACAAATAATCAAACAAAAACTCCCAATGGAGTCAAAACATTTACTTTTATCGCTTGGGAACCGCCACTAGCGTGCTTAGTATGGAAGATATTGATAATTGATAGTCGTGAAGTAAATGAGAAGGATGCATGTCTCAAAATATCATTTACATCTGTTTTAAAAAAATTGAGCTCTGGCACAACTGCAAATCACTGCTTCCCTCTGCGAAGGAACTATTTATTTACTTTTATGTTGTATCATCATCCTCTAAAATAACCGTCAGAACCTGAGAGCACTGTTGTCATGCTGATGCATTGTGTGTACCTAATATTGGGTGCATAATGACTGGATTTTTTCTACCATTAATTACAATGCCCTAAGCGGACTGGTCCCATTACTGTGGACGAATGCCGGAGCAAATTTGCGGGACATTGTCGGAGCTGCCCTAGGCGCCGAAGCGGAGATCTCCTCTTATATTGCTCACCCTTTTGGCATCATACAGGAGCGGTGCCACACAAAGAATTACCAATATGTCCTTAAGCCAAATCCCGAGTCAGCCAATGTTGATCATTTGATCAATTAAATACTACCCATCATATTAGGTAGTACGATGTAACGTAAAAAGTATTTTTTTAGTTGAGTTGTTCGTCTCAACTAAGAAGATTTTGAAAAAAGATATTGTTACAATTTGTTTTTCACACACGTTTTAAGACCCACCTCATAGATTACTAAGTGATGTAAAAGCTACTCCCTTTGTAAATTTTTATTAGTCATTTAACTCATTAAATGAGCTAAAACGACTTGTAAAATTTTATAGAGGTAGTAGAAAACCTTTCCTAAACGGAGTAAAAGCTGACAGGGCAAAAATTGAAATTACTCATATTTCTATATATTATTAGGTCTAGTTGCAAAACCAAAAGCTTGAGGACCATCAAGAGTTGGCCATCGAGAACACTACTCTGTAGTCCAAGAAATTAAATTGGCCGTCATATCCAGCATGGGACAAGCAAAAAGACAACTGCCGTAATACATTTTGTCGCAAGAATGCTAGACTCATGGGCCTTTAGGGGACTAATACGGGCTTGTTCCATCTAATCAAACTAGCCCCCCTCCCCCTGATTTTCACCAGGGGTGGGCCTCTTCCCACCCGTTAAACCCAATCTTAAGCCTTCAGCCTTCACGTTTGCTACCACGTGAAGTCTGTAAAAAACCTCCCCATGAATGTAGCATTACTGCCTTTTGTCGACTAGCTGTATGAAAGGGTTCTCTTGGTAATCATGCAAGTAGGTACACCAAGAGCAGTTAATTATTTTGGCAAACCCAACCCCAAAAAAAAGGACTTTTAGCATTGTGCCGAGCTGGGCAGGTATGAGTCAATTACATCGGTAGTATTAGAACTTGGCGTAAATGATCACCTTAGTGCTAGAACTTGTGGCATACATCGAAGTGGTGCAAAAACTTGGCTCGAATGTACAAATACGGTGCAAATATCGTTTCTATACGCATTACTCAAACCAGTGACGCTTGGGTCAAACGGAGTGTGGCGGGTAGCCAACCCAGCAAATAACAATCGATGTCATATAATGATATTAAGCCTTTTACATCCTGACCTAAAATATTGTAAAATAAGAAGAAGGAAAAAAAACACAGGGAACATAAAATAAGAAATGTAAATTTGAAAAGACAAAAAAGATACCGCCGTGGGATTTCGTACTAGCGGCCTGACAATTACCACCAGCAGGACCTAGCAATACAACCACTAGCGTTTCGTGCCTTAAACATGTTAGTTTTTTTCTTTTTCATTTTTAGCCTCAAAAATGTAAATTGTATTGTAAATACGTATTCATTTGAGAATCTGCAGTCTGAGGCACACTTGCCTAAATTTTCTTCATACATATATTTAAATTAATCTAGAAATGCAAATATAATTTATAGAAACACACAAAATTTATAAAAAAATGCATGAACACTTATAAAACAAAATAAACAGATTAAATCTTGGACAATTTTATATACAACATAGTTATTTTATAAAAAATAGTTTTTTTAACTTATTGCATAATTTATTTAATACAAATATTTTCTAAAATTACTTTGATATTCAATTCATATGCAAAAAATTAAAATTATAAAAAAATCATAATTTAATTTGATGGATTTTAAATTAATAGGTGAGCATTTTTTGGTTTATATATTTATTTATATGTATATTATTTATAATTACAAATTTTATACATATTCTGTTATATACAGGTAAATTGTAGCCCTGGAGCACGTTCTGTTATAGACATGTACTGTAACAATTATATTTACACTCCTCCCAAAAAAATTGACACATCAGAATCCATTTGTCTCAAAAAAAAACATGTGAGAGTCCATAGTTGGAGTGGCACGCCCTCCTACTTGTTTTACACTAGGTGTTGGGGCACGCCCGTGGCGCGCCTCTTGAGGGGGAGCTGGGCGGTGCCTGGTTGTACTCGCCCCTTTAACACTCTTTTCTATTCTAGTTAGCGTTTGGGATGATTGCTTTAGTTAACAAAAATTTAATATGAGAAATAGAAATATATACTATAAAGAATAGTGACAACCATGATGCCCAAAAGCGAACCATAGGTTATCATAGGATTATATTATATTATATTGACACAGTCACACATGGGCTGCAGCGTCTTCGATGGTGCATCTAGAGGCAGTGCACGGTGAGAACCAGGCGGCCCTTTGAAGTGATCCTGAAACGAAATGCACAGATGTCTCCTTCACGAATGTTGGTGGTTGTAGTGGCCCTCTTGTCAGTTCCTAGCATGATGCGACATTCGGCGAGCAGATGGTCGTCTGCAAGTCTGACCATGAGTGTATCATTGTTTGGATCAATGTAGTCGAGCAGGTTCTCTTCAGTATAGTTAACCTGAAAATATTGGTAAAAGAAAGCAAGTTATTTACATGGACAGAAATTGTTGTGTGATATGGAAGATAGGAGCGTGTTCTATGGATATTAATGATATTAATGGTGATAGGAAAGTATCGTTAGTGAGTACATATCTTGAGGACCCACATTTATGAATGCTCAAGTAAAATGGCTGATGAAAGAGCAAAGAGAAGTCAATATTTCTGGTGTCCAATTGATGATTTGAGTATGTACAGCCTAGTGTATGAATAGATAACAAAGGAATGAAAAATGGTAAGCTAGAAAAGATAAAGTAGAAATTTCAAAAGGGGCAGGAGAAAAATAACAACAGACCAGGTGCTGATCTATCTGATATACAGTGAGAAGGGGAACATAATTGGTATTTGTAAGATGACTAAAGTGCTGACTGTTAAGTAGTATGAACAGAACAAGATTTTTTATATCTTAAGCATGGATAGAAGAATAGTATAAATAAGAAAATATGTATGCAACTTCCCTTTGTATCATCACAAACTTACAACAATTAAGGTAATTAAAATGCATAACAAAACAACACTGTATATTCTGTAAAATGGCCGATGAAGCACATGAAAAGAGTGGAGAAGTAAAGGAAGATGAAGAAGTAAAAATAAATGTGCTTGTAATTGAATGGTCGACTACAGAGTAATATTTTAAAAGTGAGTTGAATGAATCTCATTGAGTATAACAAAGTATGGGAGTGGGAAAGAATGGCGATGAAAGAAAATTGGGCTTACACAAGGCAAATTTGTCATTTTCATATACAGTGTGCGCGTGCCATTAAAGCATTAGTAGTGTTGTTGAAAAGATAAAGTTAAAAGCAGAGATGCTCGGTTAAAATCAAGCAGCATCTTTTCTGTTAAAAAGACAATAAAAAGTGGGACTTGCACAGTATGGAGATACAATTTGGTATACTATGAACTTAGTAAATATTGAATAGGCTGTGCATTTGAGCATACCATGCGCTGGCCTGGTTTGGCAAACGTCTTGTTGATTGTGCATGCAGGGAGATTATATTGCACCGAATCATTTTTTCCGCACCAACTATTCTAATAGCAATTCTTTCCTCGCCTTGGTTTTCAAGTCAATCTCTAGCCATTCTAAATGTCCGTACAAGAGGATTAAACTCATCAAGCATCTTCATCAAACCATCAGCTATGTCTCTATCAATACCACTGTCTTTTTCACTATCTTCGTTCATCACGGCATTAATTCGATTTGAGACCTCATTTTGTGTGTCATGAATATATAGCTCGGCAAATTTTGGAGTCACACCTCTATTTGGCAGAAGCGATCCAATACGGTGATATACCTGACCATGAATTTTAAATACATATGGACCACCACCTTCGTTAATATGTTTATCAATACCTGCTCCCATGGAGGTGAAAGCAAAAGGGGAATTGTATTGTCTGATTTTATCCAAGAATTGCTTAGAACGTGAATCACCCTCAAACCTAAGTAGTTCTGACAGAAAAAGTGGTGGGTTTCTGAAAGCAGGCATTGACACTTTACCGCCCTTGCAGCATAGGTTATATATGATACGATGCTCAGGCACACACGTTTCTTTCTTACATCTCTCGCGGAACCAAAACACGGCGCCATAGAACTGGCATGTGTACTCAGGCGCTCCCAGATACGACCTCTTTTTATACGATGCTGTAGAGAGAATGCATTAGATGTTTTCAGAAAGTTTCTAAGGTATATGACCTTGACTACAAAAATACCTTTTAAAAACTCTGTGTAATCACAAGAAAACAGAGCGTGTGGTAGATGTAGTCTGGTAGGGGTAACTTTCAAACAAACGAAAGAACTAATTTAGCACAGTTCGATAATGACCTAGGTGTTGTTTTTACAATTGATCGCAAGGCGACACAAGCAGGACAGACCTGTTCGACGCCAGATACGCATTTTTCTCTTTTGCATTCGCTGACGGCGCCTTAACTAGCTGTATGTATGTATGCGAGACAACCGGAAAGAATGTTGTAATATACGTTAAAAGGGCACTACCATAATAGGCTTGAATTAGAATGTTGATGATCCATACCCATAAATGCACCATTTGCACCAGAGGACAATGATCCGGGTACAGAATTCAAGGCACCTAAACAAGTCATTTGCACATAAGTTCACATCACACAGAACGTAATATTATAAGGACAAGAATAACCTATGATCATGTCAAACCATAGCGCACTTTGGAATAGGGCAAGACGTGCTGCCACTCTGTTACGGTGTTGGGAAACAGTTCGACTACGTGCAGCAGCATGATCGAAATCAGGATCAGTGGAATTCATGTTCTCTGTTTTTTATGCATATAAATATCACAGCCGGTGAAAGAAAAAAAGTGTGAGTAAGCACACACAATCGGACATGGAGTATGTGAGCGCGGGCGTACAGGCGCTCGTTATCTGGGCTGTTCAGAACTGCTTCGTGATGTGGTGCGTGTAATAAATGCAGCATGTACAGTGGAGAGGAATATAATAGAGAAAAGGAAATATACGCACGGTGGTGCACCTGGGCAGTGGGCCATGTCAGCGGAGCAGCGGAACGGGTTCGTTTAGTTCCGTTATGATCCGTGGATCAGGATTTCCGCTTTCTGGTTAACTCCGATAGGCGTGTAGTAAATGAATGAAATGATGGCTAACTCGGCGTAGTTGTCTCCTAAGACCTCCGTTCATGGGAATCTGTCAGTAGCAAAAATGTACGGAGGTTAATATCAGTAGCTCGAAGCCAGGAAAGTCATGCATGTGTTGCTGTCACTTACTTCAGCGTATGAACTAAAGAGCCTGAAGTGGGTGTGCGAGCAACCGTATTTTTTTTATTTTTGCAAAAATGGTTAAAGTCCGAAATTCTGAACATGTATTGGAGTAAATACTGATTATCCTCTGTTTTGGAAATGCATCATTGTCATTTCAGACGGAGAAGCATGCAGTGGAGAAGCATGCAGTACGTGAGCTCGAAATTCCAAAAAAGAAAAACTTAGAAAAAATATGTTTTTTTTGGCAAAAAACATTGATGTTTTTTTCTACACGCGTGCAAATTTTCGTGATGATATCACATTCTTGGAGGTCTGGGGAAAAATCGATGCTTCAAAAAGTGTGCTTTTAAAAGCATTTTGGAGCAGTGATTTTTTTGTCCACATATGCACGAATGTGATTTCATTATGAAAAATCTCACGCGTGTAGAAAAACAACTCCATTTATTCCAAAATATAAGGTCTATTAGTTTTTTCAAAAGTCAAATATGTGCATATTGCAAAAAGTGTGCTTTTGAAAGCATTGATTTTTTTTGTCCACATCTGCACGAATGTGATTCCATTACGAAAAATTTCACGCATGTAGAAAAACTACTCCATCTATTCCAAAATATAAGGTGTATTAGTTTTTTCAAAAGTCAAACATGTGCATATTGCATATTTGACTAAGTTTTTAGGAAAAAATATGAACATCTATAGTACCAAATTTGTATCATTCGATCCATCATGAAAAGTATTTTTATATTATATTAGTTGATATTTTGCTATGATCTCGATCAAACATCCACAAGTTTGATTTGCACAAAAAGCAATACACCTTATATTCTGGAATAGAGGGAGTATCAATGTTTCTTGAAAAAAATCAGTTTTTTTTAATTGTTTACTATTATTTAAATTTACTGTTCACCCGAACTCATGTGAGCTCGAGCTCACAATAGCCTTTCACTTCACACAAGGTGCATTTGTTGTCGTAGTGTCATATGTGTTGGGTGTGTGGGCAACCAACTTTTGGATGAAGAGGGATAAGGGCATCTCCAACGCTGACTTCCAAATTAGACACCATATCTGTTCGTAGACCGGTGTGGACCAGTTCGAGGACACTGATGCAAGAGTCGTCAATCCAATCATGCACGCATCCATTTCAAAACAAATTTAAACAAAGCGGATGATTTCATCTAAACCGGAGCACATTCGTTACATTTTAAACATATTTCAATTAAAAAAGATCGAATCTGAAGCTAGTCTAAATATACAGGGGGCACCCGTCCTTCGGGTCATGTTATTCCCCTCTAACATTGGTCGTGTTCATGTCTGATGGAGATGAGACCCATGAAGTGAAGGTGCGGTCGCCGGCGAGGAAGAGTAGGACATGAGACATGGACCAGCCCACTTGGGACTTGAGGCTTCGCACCCTCCCATGTACTACTCCTTGTCGGAGTCAGCAACCTATTCGTCGTCGATGGTTGTGAGGTCAACGATGGACACGGACTGGGTGGAACGCTTGTCGTGCCACCGACCCCAACAAGGCGTCATTAGTGGCATGAAGGACGCATAGCTGGCTCTGTCTTTCGTGATCGCCTGCGCCGCTAGCATCATGGGCACATCCGGCTAAGCCGAGACCGCATTGCGAGCGGTGTGAGAACGCGAGGCCTCGTAGAGCACGCATTGCGTAGTGACGAAGTTGGGGTTCTTCGCCGCCATGGCTGCCATGGCCTCCTCACTCGCGCGCTCGCCATAGATTTGACTCTCCGCCAGCCGGTGCTGCTCAGGAAGGAGAGGTTGTACCCCCGCTCCTCCTGCACTTGTCGGAACGCCGACAATGCTGGCGGCGCCAGCTGCTCCTCCGCCATTGTATCGTCGAAGTGTGCCTACGTCTGATCCATGGTCAAACCGGCATGGGCCAGCGTGAGCTCCGGCACCGAGTCGTCGTTAGAGCCTGTCTCCATCTTTGGGTTATCATCGGGGACCTCCGGGGAACATCCTGGTATGTGGGGTTCTATCCACCTGGCACGACGGCCTTGCTAGACGACTGCAAGAGTGGCCACCTCATGCTTCTGCTCCGTTGATAGTCGCTCCCACAACATGTTACTGCTCGCGGTCATGGCAGATGTGGTGCACGGGAGAAGGATGTGGAGCGGACGTGTTGTGGTGCGGTTTGTGTCGGGAATGGCATCTCTGAAATAGCGGATACCGGTGAGACCAAGCAACGGGGTGTGTCGATACATGCGCCGGAGTTGGATTCTCGGGCAGAGCGCCTGCATAATGACGGCAGGCGGACGAACGGGCAACCCATTTGAAAGCGGTAGATATCCGCCCCGTCCTGTGCAGCAGCATCTCTTTGGCATTGAACATGAGCGGACATTGGGGACATGTCACGGACGACGCTCTTGACCAGCGAGCCGCTTCAATGCCGACATGAGAGGCCACGTCCGCTCTGGGGCGGCATCAATGTGGAGCTAGCGCTCTAGAGTGACATGAATGCGGGGCAACTGCTTCGGCCAGGAAAGGGCGAGCGAGACGATTTTGGGTGGAACCAGATTGCCCGGCGTGTGCGTGGTAGCGGTCTGGACACACGTAAAGCCCCCCTGTTTGCTTCCGGTTTATGAAAAAGCAAACATTCGGACCGGTCCGCGGACCGATTTGGCATTATGTTGGATGACATAATATGTCCAGGCAGTGCGTTCGTAATGTGTGCGGGCGGTTTGAGGGTCAGCGATAGAGATGTCCTAAGTTTTGAGTTTGTTAGTATACAGTGTGCTATAATGCTAAATTATCATATTTTATAGTGCCGGCATTAAGTAGAAGATAATATCGCCGATGTACCCTGGTGCTCTTTTTGGACTACTGTTTATGATTACCTTATTGTTCAGCCTTCAGGTTATGTTTACCCTTCTCTTGTTAAAGATCTTTGGGTTCCTGGAACCAAAATTTGGGATAATAATTTGATTTCTTCTCTTTTCCGACAGCCTCTTGCTAATGCTATTATTCAAACTGATATTATTCAAGAGAACTGTCCGGATATACTTTGTTGGGATCTAACACCTAATGGCAATTGTACTTCCAAATCCACTTATAAATTGTGCTTGCAGGACATTCATGCTAATCCTAGATCTGCTCCTTCTCAAGTTCCTTTGCAGATTAAAAATCTTCTAAAGCTGATTTGGAAGCAAAAGACAATAATTCCTAGAGTCAAGACTTTTGCTTGGAGGCTTCTCCGGGAGGCCCTTCCCACAGGTTTGAGAGCTGGCCGCTTTTCTCTACATATCTCTCAATTTTGTTGCAGATGTGGACAGCAAGAAGATGAGATGCATTTGTTTTTTCTTTGCGACTTCGCTAGAGCTGCTTGGTTCTCTTCTCCTTGGTGCATTAGAACGGATGCACTAATTCAAGCCAATCCTACTATTCACAGCGTTTTACATGCTTTAATTAACATGATTCATTCCCATGCATCTGTGCCTAACATTCTCAATTTTTTGTGGTGCCTATGGAAAGCTCGGAATGACCATCTTTTCAACAGGAAGAGAGCTCTTCCCTATCAAATTCATATTGCTGCTAAAGCTCTCGATGTTGAATTGAATGATAATATGCATGTTTCTCTCCAAAATAACGTTGTTTGTGTTGTGCCTACTGTTAACCAGCTACCTGTGCAGGGAAAAACAATTAAGTCTGATCTTCTGCTAACAGGACCAAGAGTTTACTCTGATGCAGCTTTCAGGTGTAAAAAAATCCCTGGTTTAACTCAAGGAATGGTGGCTACTGGCATCGGAGTCTACCTTTGTTTGCCACAAGATCCGACGGAAATCAATGTTCAGATTCAAGCGTCTTCTGCGGATACAGATTCTCCTTTGAAAGCGGAAGCTTTGGCTCTTCTCTTGGTGGCTCAAGTGGCTAATCGCCTTAACATTTCTCAACCTACTTTCCTCACCGACTGCCTCTCTTTGGCATCGTTTGCTGCTTCTTCTAAGGCTTCTGATGTTGCCATCCCCTGGGCTATCAGGAAAATACTAGCTGAATTTTTCTTCTTCTCCTCTGATCTTCATGCTCAGGTGTTTCACATTTCTAGGGAGATCAATGGGATTGCCCACAATATGGCTCAACAGGTTCTTAGGCCTTATCTAGGACCTGACATATGCTGTTTTGCCTCAGCTCATCGAAATGGATCTTGCCCTGTAGTTTCTCTTCTTTCCAATTTTCAGTTCCAGGGATTTGTAATCCATGCTGTACACTGTTATTGAGCTGAATAGTAAAGTTTGGCGCTTTGTGCGCCTTCTGTTGTTCAAAAAAAAATATTTTGGGAAATTGATCTTAGTTGTCGCATACAAATGTGTACTACTTTTCTTTTTAGTTGGCCAATGTGTACTGTACTACAACGGCACTATCCATCCGACACGGTGCTATCCATCCGAATCATTTTTCGTGGGCAGGGTGAGAGTTGGGTTTCTTTGAAGACAAAACATGAGAGGTCGTGCTGTAGAGAGATAGCGCCGTGTCGGATGGGTGGCCAGCCCAATAAGTTCTCCAACGCGACGGCGTTAGTCTGGTTACATCGGGCCAGCCGGACGTAGGCAACGGGGTTAAGTCTGTCATTCGTCAGATGTGGGCCATGGGCCTATTATATTTATTCGAATACAGGCAGTATACCTGGTCCTATACTACTTAGGACGAGCATCTCGGGGCAAAGCAGCGGCACAGATAGCGAGCGTACAGGAGCTCGGGCTCACATAGGCACTTTCGCACACAATCCAAGCACAAGTAACTCAACCCAGATAAAATGAGTGGCAAGCACACCTTACCGCAGAGTCGATATGCCCAGATCAAATAACAAGGTAAACTCGAGTATCAATTGATGACGCCAATTCCTGAGAAAAGATACCGTAACTTAAGTGATTGAAAGCAACCAACTCATGAGAAGCACATACCATATTCAGCAACAATGACCTAATTCCATAGTGTAACTATGATAACTAAGATTCTACATTACATTCAATATCAGTTAGTTCATTTCAACACCCAATACAGCAGTAAGAGTATTACAGACGTAGTAAACATGATATTGCAAATTGTCCTTAAAGATGGAACTCGAAATCTTATAAAATGACCTCGATATGCAGTCTTAATCTGTATATAATATCTGATGACAAGGCTTTTAGGGTACATATTATTATCAGATTACTTGCTCTTGTTCAAAATCTCTAAGAACAAAAGTCTTAATCTCCATATAATATCCGATGACAACGATATAGTCATGAAGAAGAGTGGCTTTCAGGGTACATATTATTATCAAATTACTTGCTCTTGCTCAAAATCTCTAAGAACAAAAGTCTTAATATCTATATAATATCCGATGACAACGATATAGTCATGAAGAAGAGTGGCTTTCAGGGTACATATTATTATCAAATTACTTGCTCTTTATTATTTTTTGCGATGTCGAGAATCATGAAAAAGAGTGATGAGAATTATGTGTACAGGTAAGCATGTACGTGATCAACCGGGAAGGCAAAATGTAAGCCAAAATGGATAGAGCATAGTACAATCAGGAAGGCAAAATGGAAAAGTTAGTACAAAGTTGAGTCACTTATTTTGAGACGGAGGGAGTAGATTAATATATAATGGATGTATTGATGACAAAAATATTCATGTAACTGAAACAGTACGCGAAACTGAATCTTAATGTGCATTTAGCACATACGACGTCAATCGATTCATGTGGTCTATGAGCAGCGAATCTGTACTTTTGGATGAAAATTTGAACGATTGGAGAGTCAAATGACCTTGTAGCTGTCTCAATCATCTAACAAACTATCTGTTGCACCACTTCTAAAACTGGCAACTTATTTGTTGTTTCTTTGTAGATCAGTATTTTGAATGGCACAAGCAAGTTCAGTTCTTGTTTTAAAGTGCACACCGCAGCAGAATTGATTTGAAATCCACCTTCACACAATCACACATAACAATCTTGCTCAAAATCTCTAAGAAGAAAAATAAGAACTAACCGAACTATATTGCTTGGAACCTTATACAAGAAAAGCTACACTACACTGGTATTTGTTGTATCTCTGTAGATAACTGAATTCTAAACGCCAGCAACAAGTTCAGTTAAGTTCATTTCCTACTAAAGCATACAACACAGCTCAATTGATTTCAAATTCATCTTTATACAGTGGCACATAACAATCTTTCTCAGAATCTCTATGAACAAAAAGAATAACGAACTGAACAATCTCACTTGAAATCTCATACAAGAAAAGTTACAGTAAACCGCTATTTGCTGTTTCTTTGCACATAACTGAATTTTAAACGGCACAAACAAGTTCAGTTAGGTACATCTCGTTTTAAAGCATATAACACAGCAGAATTGATTTCAAATCTATGTTTGTACACTCGCACATAACAATTCTCCTCAGATTCTCTAAGAAGAAGAAGAAGGACAAACTCAACAAGCTTGCTTGAAATCTCATACAAGAAAAAGCACAATAAATTGAAGCGGCAAGGAAAAGTGCTGAAAATCGAACCTCAACACAAAGATGATCGTTTGAGCAGAAGAAACAGCAAGGCAAATCTGACGACGAACCAATTAGTGCGATTTCTGAAAAAAGAAAAACAAATTTAACGTCCCACAGTGAGAGGACATAAGATCAAACAGTTCATGAGTTACACAGGCACGAACCAAAAATCGACACAGAAACATCCATGGATACGCATCAGTAGACCACAAACCATACCTTGGTGACGATGACAGCCGCAGAATTCATTGACGAACAAGATCAGCGATCGACGAAGAACTACAGCTCTCACACTCAACCAACAACCACCTACAACGACAGAACATCCACGACCAGTAAGCACAGCAGCAATAGATCCGAAAAGGGAAGAATGTCGGGTAAGGGAGGGGCAATCTCACCTTCATGGTGGTCTACAGAAGCAGTGCAACGACGGGTGGAGAGAGGCGGAACGACGAACCGAGGACGAGAGGCGGCGGCTGGAGCGAGGTGGACGGACGAACAGAGGACGAGAGCAGGAGGCGCATCATCCCCAGTAGGGTTTGGAGAACTGACAGTGGGGTTTGTTTCTTCACCATCCCCAATAGGACCATGTTGTTGTGCCAGCATGCCATCCTCAGCTAGGTAGATCCTAAGAAGATAAACACCAGCTGTGAGTTGTGACCAACTAAGTTAAAAGATTTGGGGCCAAGTGCATGCAGAACAACTAAACCAACAGGCAAAAGAGAAAATTCAGAGAAGTAAAATATTATAAGACAACCAAATTGGGATTTTAGTAAGAACTGAAAAAAGAGTTCCGAGGGTCCAAGTTCCAAACCGATGAATTGAGATTTGAAACACCTAAACAAAGAAGAAAAAGGAGAAGTGCAGATGCTGATTGAAAATACCATGATGTCCTCTTCCTGTTCCATCAACTGCTCCACCTGCCTCCCTTCTTCTGTGTCTCCAGCTGCTGCATCAGCATCAAATGAGAAACAATAATGCCCAAAAGCAGAGCACGAACACCAGCCAAGAGAAGAATAGTAGCATTACTCACTCAAACTTGTTGGATCCACCTGTAGGATGAAGATGAACTCGATCAAACTGCCAGTGATCCTTCGTCTTTGACTTCCTCTGGGGCGGCCGCGTTGCCGTTTACATTGGGGCCATGGTGTCCCTAGAGACCTCACCAGCACGCCCGACACGACAGTGGCTGCCCGAGCCCGGGCCTCCATGCCAGCGACGCTGCGGCGCGGACGGGAGGCCCCCGATCCAAGAGCGGATCAAGCCACCACCGACCCCGAGACCACGCCCGACCTTGCCGGCGCCGACCGGTGAACCTACCCCGTCCGCCGTCGTACCTCCCTTTTCTCTTTCCTATCTCTTTATCCCTCCTCTCCTTCCTTCTCTCTCCCTCCTCTCTCATCTTCTCTCCCCTGCACTGGTCGTCGGGGGAGAGGAGAGAACGAGCAGCTCGAGACCGAGCAAAGTCGGTCACCTCCATCGGACGAAGAGGAGGGGTTGAGCCATGGAGGAGCGGTAGCAGCGGCTGGTGGTGGAGGGAGGATCGAGGAAGAGGGATGAGGAAGGCTGCAGGATCGGAGGAAAAGAGTTTGCTTCCCTACAAAGGCATTGTGCCCAATCACAAGGAGGTGCTATCTAGCGGCATTTTTTCTATCGCTTTTTTCTTCTTCTCACGCATGATAACGCAATTGGCCGGGCACAAAGCTCTCTCCCGATTGGCCTCCCACAACAGTTTGCCTGTGATGACGTGGCTCACTCTATGGATCGCCATTTACGTGACTGTTAATGGGTTTTATGGGTAGTTCGTTCGAAACCCCACGGGCGAAACTTTTACAGATTAAAATTGTTGATTTATATTACTTAATTCAAAGATATAAAACTTGTGTATGCTTATGCATCAGCAAGTGAACTCTGGGTGGGTGGTTAGCCGCGCGCTGTGGTTAGACCACGGTCACCAGTATGAATCCCTCTGCATCATATTTTTCATTCTAACAAAAATTGTGATGTTTTACTGAGAAGTGAGACCCACCAGATGCCACACGTCTAACAGGTGCCTTTTCGTGAGAAAAAATAAATAAAAAACTGAGGGTGCTTTTGCAAAAAGAGCACGCCACATGCCCAGCCTTCACTATGCAGTCACTGACAGCGGGCCCTATGCCACGATGCCATGCCTCGTCAGTGTTGCGGCCGTATACAGACAAGATTTGCACCATATTTGCATGTCCAAACCAAGTTTTTGCACCACTTTAATGTATCCCGCAAGTTCTAGCACTAAAGTGACCGTTTGCGCCAAGTTCTAGCACCACTGGTGTAATTGACTCTTATCAATGTACTACCTCTGTCCTGGTTTACAGGCCCCTTTTATATTTTGTGTCAAATTTTGATCATAAATTTAACTAACAAAATATGAATGCATGCCATAATTAAAAAATTACATCCTTTGATTCGTATTTGTACATAGTTTTCAATGTTGCTATTTTTAGTGACATGCATTAATATTTTGTTAGTTAAATTTAAAGTCAAAATTTGGCACAAAACATGAAGGTGACGAATAAAGTAGGACGGAGGTAGTGCAAAACATTCAAGACAAATCCGGTGTTGGATCGCGAGCCAAGAAAAGAAATTGACTTTTGGTGGAGCCCAAGCCTTTCATGTCACGGGATCCATCGGGGAAAGAGTCCTCCCAAGAAATTATGCTTTTATATGCGGTGGACGCCGGGTGGATTTCATCATTGGAGTGCTTCCAGAGAATGTCATCCTCCACAAGTTCATCAAGAGGGAAGCCATGCACAAGCATCCAAACTCCAAAGGGAAAAAAACTCCCAATGTGGGCAGCCGAGATGATAGTGTTCTGTTTGGTCTTAAGGATCCAAGCGTTATCTTTAAGGGCTTCATGCACCTTTCAATTCTTACTTCTTGAGGCTTCAAAGATGCGATGCAATGTCCTTAGGCTTACGCCCAAGGAGCCATGAGGAGTCCCAAAATGATGTCTTTGTGCCATTGCCCACGGTGATAGTGGTGGAAGCATATAAAAGTTTTAGGTCCTCGTCAGTGCACGGATTTCCAAGCCTCACACACAACTTGTTGGGTTCTTTCCATTCATACCATGACCAACGAAGGCGCAGAGCTCTCACAAATTTGTCAGTGTTTAGGACATACGCCAAGATCACCGTACTCACTGGGGCAGCATACAATCTTGCAGTTGACGTTGCGCTTAGCGCCGATCGTCTTGTTGAAGCCGGACCAAAGAAAAACCCGCTCAATTTTGTTCAGGTTTTGGAGCGTGTGCTCAGCAGGACGGTGAGAGGCGTGATCGAGTACACCGGTCAACTTGGGAGGAAACCACAAACTTAACAAGCAAAGTTCAACCAGTGGTAGTTACAGTTTCTGGAAATAGGAAATACACACGGTCGATGCCGCCTCAATCTTTCGGTGTCCATCTCCCCCATGCATCAAAAACTCAAATCTAACCAGCACTTGTTCGGAGGCAAGGAAGCCTAAGAAAATTCGTCCGGCCTACAGATCGGGCCTAAACATCCGTCGGTGCTGGCCTATGGCTGTGCGGCCTTAGTTCTGCCTCACCATTACCCACCGTGCATTTGAGAAGCCAGGCTCACCTCTCAGCGTCCAAGCTGAGGTATTATCTCGTGCTCACTGAAGGCGACGGGAGCGCAAGATGACTGCCCAATAGATCTAATCATTAGAGTGCTTCCAGAGAATGTCATCCTCCACGAGGTCATCAAGAGGGAAGTCATGCACATGCGTCTAAAGAGTAAAAAACTCCCAGATGTGGGCAACGGAGACGATAGTGTTTTGTTTGATCTCGAGGATCTAAGCGTTATCTTTAAGGGCTTCACTCTCATTTAAATTCTTCCTTCTCGAAGCTTCAAAGATAAGATGTGATGTCCTTTGGCTTACGGCCAAGGAGACATGGGGAGTCCTAAAATGGTGTCTTTGCGCCATTGCCCACGGTGATAGTGGTGCAAGCATATAAAAAATCTAGATCCTTCTTGGTGCACGGATTTTCAAGCCTCACACACAGCTTGTTGGGCCCTTTCCATTCATACCATGGCCAATGAAGACGCAGAGCTCTCACAAATTTGAGTGTTTAGAACGCCAAGGCCACCGTACTCACTCGGGCAGCATACAATCTCCCATTTGACATTGTGCTTAGCGCTGGTGGTCTTGTTGGAGCCAGACCAAAGAAAAGCCCGCTCAATTTTGTTGAGGTTTTAGAGCGTGCTCAGCGGGACGATGAGAGGCGTGATGGAGTACACTGCTTAGGAGGAATCGACCGACTTAGCAAGCAAAGTTCGACCAATGGTAGTTACAGTTTCTAGACCAAAAAAAAATGCACACGGCCGATGGCGCCTCAATCTTCCGGTGTCCATCTCCCCCATGCTTCAGAAACTCAAATCTAACCAGCAATTCTTCGGAGGCAAGGAAGCCTAAGAAAATTCGTCCGGCCTGTAGACCGGGCCACGTTAGGGCCGGCCTAAACATCCGTCGGTGCCGGTCTACGGCTGTGCGGCCTCAGTTCTGCCTCACCATTCCCACCGTGCGTTTGAGAAGCTAGGCTCACCTCTCAGCGTCCCAGCTGCAGAATTGTCTCGTGTTGGCGACGGGAGCGCAAGATGACTGCGCACCGGTCAAAACGAGGGTGAATCGCCTTGGAACAACGCTGACTCTACTATTCGTATGTACGTAAGGCCAAACGGTTGGCGTCCACGCACACATGGCTCCAGGCGTCCGTGAGCATGGAACTGATGAAAAAAGAGAGATCGTTCAATGTTTTGCATATATCTGCGCGATAAACTCCAAGAGAGATCGCTCAAGTTGGCCAGGTTGGTGTTGGTGGTAGCGAGTAGCGACTCAAGCTGGAAGCTGCCGCAGCCTAAGCCTTGGATGCATGCGCGACCCTTCCTTCCAAATAAGCTTGTCGATCGATGCCAATATGCCATCTACTCCCTCATTTTCGGTTTATAAGGCTCAATTCAAAAATCTCATCAACCAAGATAGACGATGAGTAGTGGAATATTTTTTATAGTTTGCAAAAGCATTCAATTAATGCTCTTGTTTTTCTTAAAAAATTGTGTTTATGAATGCATTAATTGCAATGCATGCATGCATAAAGTGAATGTTGGAAGCTCTATCCCTACTAGGAGACCGTGGGCGATCTGCATATGCAGGTGAGCTGAATCTTTGGCTATAAATATGCATGCGATGCACTACTCTCTTGCACAAGCCACCAAGTCACCACCGCTCCAGTAAGAAGTGAGAAGTGCAGGTAGCTAGTAAGCAGGCGTGGCTTTGCTCTTCAGCTCTTGTAGCTAGTTAGCTAACTATGGCCGCCTCAGCGTCCTGCATTTCTCTGGTGGTGCTCGTGGCTCTGGCCACGGCGGCGTCGGGGCAGTTGTCGCCGACGTTCTACGACACGTCGTGCCCCAGGGCTCTGGCCACCATCAAGAGCGGCGTCATGGCCGCCGTGAGCAGCGACCCTCGGATGGGCGCGTCACTGCTCCGGCTGCACTTCCACACTGCTTCGTCCAAGTAAGTTGGCCACATGCATGCATGGCCTGATAGCCGTCACGTACCCGGTTTTCTATCGGTTTTGCTTGCTGAATGCTGAACACTATGCGTATGTGATGTGCAGGGCTGCGACGCGTCTGTTCTGCTGTCTGGCATGGAACAAAACGCTATCCCGAACGCGGGGTCGCTGAGGGGCTTCGGCGTCATCGACAGCATCAAGACGCAGATCGAGGCCATCTGTAATCAGACCGTCTCTTGCGCTGACATCCTCACCGTCGCCGCCCGCGACTCCGTCGTCGCCGTAAGAATATCATCTTACGATCATGTAGATCATCGACTGGATGCTCGGCATCTTTTATCGTTAACCGTTTGTTTGCCTTTTGTTTGAATTCTTCGCGTGCAGCTCGGGGGGCCGTCATGGACAGTCCCTTTGGGGAGAAGAGATTCCATAGATGCAAACGAGGCAGAGGCAAACAGCGAACTTCCAGGCTTTAATTCTAGCCGCTCAGAGCTCGAGGCAGCATTCCTCAGGAAGGGTGGACTCAATACGGTCGACATGGTGGCCCCCTCGGGCGCGCACACCATCGGCCAGGCGCAGTGCTCGACCTTCCGGGCTCGGATCTACGGCGGTGACACCAACATCAGTGCGGCCTATGCGGCGTCGCTTAGGGCCAACTGCCCCAGACAGTGGGCTCCGGTGACGGCAGCCTGGCGAACCTGGACACGACGACCCCCAACGCGTTCGACAAAGCCTACTACACCAACCTCATGTCACAGAGGGGGCTCCTGCACTCGGACCAGGTGCTGTTCAACAACGACACCACTGACAACACTGTCCGGAACTTCGTTTCGAACCCGGCAGCGTTCAGCAGCGCCTTCACGACCGCCATGATCAAGATGGGCAACATCGCGCCGAAGACAGGGACGCAGGGCCAGATCAGGCTCAGCTGCTCCAGGGTGAACTCATAATTGACAGACGAGTTACTGTCTACTAGTCAGCACCACACGTGAATGAATAAGACCACAGAACCAGTGACCAATATGAATACCAGCTCTTTGAAAACTTGTATTTTATGTACGAGCAGCAGCAAATCATGCATGCATCTACATATATATGTAACGATCGCATTCCCACTTTGTCATGCAAAGACATGGAGAATTGCTATCGATCCTACTTATACTACTTCCTATGTCCAGGTGCATAGGGCATCTAATGATTTTCATATGAAAAGAATTATGCAAAGAAATTATCCAATTCCGATGCATGCTCTCGTGAAGGTTATCTCTGAGGTTTAGGTTTCTACTCCCTTCGTTCCAAAATATTTGTCTTTCTAGGCATTTCAAATGGACACAACATACGGATGTATGTAGACATATTTTAGAGTGTAGATTCACTCATTTTGCTTCGTATGTAGTCACTTGTTAAAATCTCTAGAAAGACAAATATTTAGAAACGAAGAGAGTAGTTGAAAACAGTCTCAGGTGAATGACGAGTTTCATACTTCTATTTGGATAGTGGGTTCAGGTATGTTTTCACCTACCGCCTCGCTCGAAAAAAAAAGGATCACCATTGAAGTTGTATCATGTCGACAGATCGTTTACCGACACGGTTCTAGGTTGACAAATTGTGATCGAGGATACATCCCTCGAAGTGGCTACGCCACACTCAACATGCAGTCGTCACCGAACACGGTCAAAACAATAACGTTGTGTGACTCTCACAAGTATACGACAACCCGTTACATCGCTGCCATATACGCCCATTGTTAAAAATGCTGACTGTGACGCTTGCTAGCATTACGGCACCTCAGAGGCATCCTGGAGCGCCTGTTATGAAAGACGACCCTACCTCATCACATCTCCTCACCCTCCTCAATGTCCTCTCTCCTGCCACTTGTAGCCTTTCCTTAGTGTCCTGTGGAGGCCAATGCACCATGAGAGGTCATGGGCAGTTATCAAAGTTGAGGGTAACATAGGCCAAAATATATGTTGGAAATATGTCGAGGCACTAAGAAAATTGTTATTATTATATTTCAATTTTCGTGATTAAATTTATACTTCTATAATATGATTGCATTAGCTCTTAAAATATTTCCATAGCCTCGGTATTAAGTCATGTGTGATTGAATGTCGTGTTCCAACAGACCCTGACGGGGAAAATGGACAGCATGACTCTGCTTGGTTGATGGGGGACAAATTATTGCAGGGCCCAAACGGCTTTCCCTGGAAACTCCATTTGCCCAGGGCATTTTCTGTTAAATCTGTACATGTATCATAGTTATTTTAAATTTCATAAAAAATATTGCAAGAAATCTTCGCAGCAACGCGCAGGGTATCATCTAGTATATCATGAATGAAGGCCCGAATTGTACAGTCTTGTTAAAATCAAGATATCCATGTGGTATGGACAAAGAGTAGTAGTCTTAACGAAAGACAACTTCGAACCGTGGATGGACAAGTTGCAGTAGATATCGCCTTTTGTGATCACAATGAATTAATTCGACACTTGCTCCTCTCTTACACACTTGAAATGCTCCTCCAGTGAGCCATCCATATTGCTTTCCATCTATCACGGCCGACATCAATAAGGAATATGTTTGGTAATTTGTTGAAAGAAATTCATCCTTGGCTCAAAGTGCACATCTGTGTTGCTGTGTGCATTTTTCTTTGGGCAATATGGAGATGTGAATGATCATGCTTTTAACTAGGCAAAAGTTTCAAAAAAATTTACAAGTCATCTTCCGAGCCACCAGTTTTTGGGTCAGTACAAGATGCTCTCTCCAGGATGTGGATGCGTGGGAGTCCATGGCTTTGGGTGCACCTGTTGGGAGATTATCGTCAGGGCTTTATTCGTCCATTTTGGATGACGATCTGGTGATAGGATAGCTGGAGATTAGGGGAACAAGTGGGCGATGTAATACTTTCTGTTTTCGTTGTTCTAGTTCGGCCCATGTATTTGAACTTTTCTCCTGCTTCGGACTTTGTTCTAAAATACTACGGGTGTTGGTCAGGGGGATTTTTCCTCCTTTCAGGGAAAAAAAGGATGAAGCAGCAATAATTCATATAGTATAGAAGTCAACAAGTAACTGACGCAAGGGAAACCTTCATGCCTTTGCACGAGGCCTTGACATACATATATGACACATCTCCTGTTTTCAGAAGCTTATGGTCCAAGAAAGGGCGCCCAAGTACATTTTGGATGTTGTATAATGGCCATTGCTAGCCTTATTAATCTCACATATATGACCATTTTTTAGCAATTAATTCACCTTTGAGCAGCTGAGCCTGACCTGCCCCTGAGAGCCAGTCAATGGGCTGAGGTTCCCCATCTTCACCATGGCTGAGGCGAAGGCGCTGCTGAACGCCGCTGGGTTGCTTGCGAAGTTGTTGACCGTGTTGTCGGTGCCGCCGCCGGTGCCGGTGAAGAGCACCTGGTCGGAGTGCAGGAGACCCTTCTGGGACTTGAGGTTGCTGTAGTAGGCGTTGTCGAAGGAGTACGGGGTTGACACGTCCAGATTGGCCAGGTTGCGGTCGCCGGAGCCGGTCGGCTGGGGGCAGTTGGCCTTGAGCGACGTCGCGAAGCCGGAGTTGATGTTGGTCTCATTGTAGAGTCTGTCCCTGAAGTTCTGGCACTGCGCCTGCCCGATGGTGTGGGCGCCCGAGAGGGCGACCATGTCGGTCAAGGTGAAGCCTTTGTCGCCGAAGGATTGGGTGAGGTTAACGAGGTCAAAGAATGGGGGAGGTAGGTCGGAGTTCGCCGCGGCTTCGTTTGCATTGGTGGAGTCCCTCCTTCCAAGAGGAACCGTCCACGAAGGCCCTCCTAACTGTACCAGAGGACAAAACAATATCCAGGGTGAGCAAATTATGTTAGAGTAATCTTGATGATTAAGTTGTGTTTAGCATGCGCTTAGTGCTAAGAGTCAAAGTCCAGTTGGAGTACTAGTGGGTTACGTACGTGGCTATTGCTATGTACTAGTCCTGCAAGTTGCCGTGAGTCAGCTCATGAGTCTGGTACGTGTAGGAGATTAGGAGTACAAATTATTGGTATTGTTTAGCGTGTCCGTGTATGCTTTTGGAGTCCAAAAGCAAGCCCGTGTAAGATAGGCTTTGTGTTGGGTCGGTTGGTTCTGCATATTTATATGCACGGCACGGCCGGTTGATTGTATCAGGTAGTGGAAAACAGAAAAAGGAATAAAAAGAAGGGGCACGACACATGCCCTTAGCTAAAGTTTTTCGTGTGCGTGTTCTTCGTCTACTTTGATGTGATCGATCCTGTGGGCAGAATTCCAACAAATTAGCCGGTCTACTTGGTGGTGATCATGACGTGACACACGTTGGAGGTCTTACGGCGACGACAGAGTCGCGGGCAGCGACGGTGAGGATGTCGGCGCAGGAGACGGTCTGCTTGCACATGGTCTCGAGCTTCGCCTTGATGCTGTCGATGACTTCGAAGCCTCGCAGCGACATCACGTTCGGGAAAGCGTTTTGTTCCATGCCAGACAGCAGAACAGACGCGTCACAACCCTGCACATGTAGTTAAGCAGCATAATCAGGAAGCATGCATGGATAACTATGGACCCTAGTGTTTAACAAACAAAACCGGAATGAAAACAGGGAGCGTGCCGACTATCAGGTTATGTATTTGAAGAGCTTACTTGGACGAAGCAGTCGTGGAAGTGCAGCCGGAGCAGCGACGCGCCCATGCGGTTCTCCTTGTTGACGGCAGCCGTCACGGCGGCCTTGATAGTGGACAGAGCGTTCGGGCACGACGTTTGGTAGAACGTCGGCGACAACTGCGCCGACGCCGCCATGGCCAGGCACAAGAGCAACACGGTTGATAGAGACGAATGGGCCATGGCTTCTTGCTAGCCAACGTCTAGTGAGAGACACTAGCTTAATTGTGATAGGAAGAGGCGCTTGTACTGGATGCAATGCAATGCCCTGCATTCCATGCAGATATATATATAGCCGCTCGCAGGCTTGGCAATTCTGGCACATGGCGATTGTAGTGGCCACACGCCCACTTCTGCCGTTGGGTTGCAAAATTTTCCTCTTTTACGGGGCCGTTATGGTGCAACTTGGTGCATGCATGGAATGATACTGCAAAGTCACAATCATCACTCATCAGAGGGATATTCGGGTGACTAAGTTCTTCTAGTATGGTAGAGTTATTTATCTAAAACCACCACACTTGGAGTTAGGATAACCACTTGGTACCACATTGAAGGCAGATCACAAAAAACCACCAAAAATGTGCCTAATGCGTAACGCGGAGCACTGATAGTCGGATAACCTCGTGAAAACAGTCAAACTGACTGGTTGGGCCCACCTGTAAGGCTGACGTGGATTGCCTATGTGGGAATTTTGCTGAGTTGGACCTAGGTCCCACCTGTTAATGACTAAAGTGTTTATTTTTTTTCACCTTTTCTTTTTTATTTCTCTCTCCTTTTCTCTGTGGGCATTTGACCGAACAGGTTGTGGGCGAGCACTGGACACGGACATCACCGGCGCCGCCACCACAGAGGACATGTGCAGCGGTAATGCCTGGCCAGCACCACTCCTGGTTGCCGCCGGCGAGCTCCTCCGGGAGACCAGCTCGCGTCCGCGGGCCGCGTCGTGGAAGCGTGGTCGCTCGTCCTCCGGTGGACGCGGACATGGCTGGGGCGGGATCTCGCCCGAGCTCAGCGTACGACCCCGCCTCCTCGCTTCCACTCCCGAGCGCCGCTGCTGCTGCGGAGCTCCACGCCGCCAACACCGACCGCCGCCGCCGGCACGGAATGAAGGGACGAGGCAGAGACACAGCAAGCGGGAGCAGCTTCGGCAGCAGGACGTGCGAGCTTGCTCCGCGCTCGCATCGCGCTCTCCCTGCCGCGCGACCCTGCCTCCTCGCTCCCACTCCTGAGCGCCGCCGCCGCCGCAGAGCTCCAGGCCACCAACACCGACCGCCGCCGCCGTTCAGTGGCCGGAGCGCCGCCGCCATGCGCCTGCCCTACTATTTCTCTTCTGGCCAAGGGGGTGACGCGGACGAGCACCACTCCATCACCATAGTGGCCTGCCTTTTTCAGTTATGGAAGGGCGGTGGCCTGCACCGCTCCAGGCTGCCGCCGGCGAACACCTCTCCACCGGAGCTCCCGTCATCTGCTTGACCGATTGAAGAGATGGGGAGGAAGAAGACAATGGATGGATGACAGGTGGGACCTAGGTCCAACTCAGCAAAATTTCCACATAGGCATTCCACGTCAGGCTTACAGGTGGGCCCAACCAGTCAGTTTGACTGTTTTCGCGAGGTTATCCGACTATCAGTGCTCCGCGTTACGCATTAGGCACATTTCTGGTGGTTTTTTCTGATCTGCCTTCAATGTGGTACCAAGTGGTTACCCTAGTTCCAAGTGTGATGGTTTTGGGTAAATAACTCACTATGATAGAGCATGAGCTAGAGCTAGTATATAGCTTGACGCACGTGTGTGCAGCTTATTTTCTAACACATGACTGCTATTTTTTCTGCTATGCACATGGCCACACATGATATTCATTGATCGATGCTCTAGGTCGCCGCGGTTCATGGCTAGATATGAGCCCTAATTGAGCGCGAAACGAGATCATGGTTCTTCGTGCACCTACGTGGTGCACTGGTACTTTTTACTGGTAGTACTTTAATGCATGCGATATACTCCCTCTGTTCCTAAATATTTGTCTTTGTAGACATTTTAAATGACTACTACATACGAATGTATGTAGACATATTTTAGAGTGTAGATTCACTCATTTTGCTTTGTATGTAGTCACTTATTGAAATGCCTAGAAAGACAAGTATTTAGAAACGGAGAGAGTAGATCTCAGAAAATGTATGTGGTATTTCCAATATCCGTCGATCATGGGTTGAGATTTTTGCTGACGGTTGCAGCAAGTGGCTGGTCGTGCAAAAATCCCTCATCTATCTTCCCCTCTCAGACGATATCCATCGTCCTTCAAAATTCAATAGGATAAGATGGTTGGGCCGGGTACTCTGAATCCAAGATATTTAAGTCAGCAAGTAAGCAATTTTATGCACGCGAGCAAGAGAAAACAAATAGTTTTGTCCACTAGACACCCCGTATTGCATGCCAGCCATTCAGCAAGGGATTGGTCTTGGCTCGAAACTCTGTACATGGACTGGTAGCTGATTTCGTTAATCAAATGACCACGACATGCATGCACATACAAGTGGAAACCGAACGGTGCCGGCTGCTAGTCCTCAGATATGGATGCTGCATGTGTTTAGTCGTGTTTTGTTGACTGGGTTCTCCAAGAGTTCGTGCTCGGCGTTTCTCCTCGGGCAACGAGGCGGAGCGGCGCCACGCCACAGTCGCACCCTCACTGGAAGAGACGCCCACCAGACCGATGGGTATTTACGTGTGGGACCCCGCCGTCAGCATGACAGGTCGGACGAATTCAAACTGTTTCATATCCGCCCTTCATTATTTATATATATGCTAGATATAAGGGGTACGATCAGCCCGACATTTGAGGCCAGTTTGAGACACCTGAATGAATTATTATGTTTTGACCGGTTAATGAGCAGGCCGATCGCGTGTGCGTTTCAAAGCGGTTTGAGACATCCGGCTATAAGTGCTCTAATTCCCTGAAGAGTTGACCATCCAATGTCTTTTTTAGGATGGATTAGAGTCGCTCTTAAGAGCATCTCCAACAGCCGTGCAATACGCCGCGTCTTAAAAGTCAGAATACAGCGCGGGGTTAGCCAGCTTTTACGCGCGACGGTGCGCTGGCTTCAGCGGCCGCTGCAAATTAAAACACGCCCGAGCCGCTCCAGTAGGCGCGCTATATTTCATCTGTTTTTTCTTACTACGATTTGATAGTTCATAGTTTGTCCGACTCGGACTCTGTCTGCTTCTACAATAGCCTACTTCTACGATACAAAATCAGTTTTGCTAAAGCACATCTAGATGTGCCATAAGTATTGCACATCTAAGTCATATGTCATTGATCTTACATTGAGATTCATGTGAATATTTTCTTTTTCTCTTTATTTTTAATTCACTCACTTAGATGTGCAATAACTAAAATTCATCTAGATGTGCCCTAAACACCCTACAAAATAAAACGAAAAACTAGTATTACTCGTCCGACTCGGACTCTGTCTCGATGATGTCCTCGTCCGACGTATGTGCGTAGGCGTCAAGGAACCGCTCGTCGCCAGAGTCCCAGGAGGACGCGTCTCCTAGCACGATGTTGTATTTAGCTACCACCCTCCGCGTTCGCTTGTCCTCGCGATACGCGGCTCGCTCCTTCCTCCTCTTCGCCCTCTTCGCCCTCCTCTGGGCGAAAAACTGTTCCTCGTTGGTGTCTTCCGGGAAGCGATGGCTCCACAGCGCCATGGCTTGCTCGTCCATCTCGGCCAGCCTGAGACGACGCTCCCGCCTCCGGTGTTTGCAACGATCCTCGTCGGTGAGAAGCCGGGGGAAAGGCGTCAACTCTCGTGTCTGCTCCCACGTCGCCACGTCGGCGAAGTTCATATCCTAACGGGGCCACAGGAGGCGCCACGCCGCAGCGTAGTACGCGCGGGCGCCCTCTTGGGTGGTGTCGAAGGTTCCGAGGCGGAGGAGCATGCCGCCGCCCGACCGAATCTCGACGGAGTAGGTGCCGGACGGACGCACGCGGACGCCGCGGTAGCCCGAAACTCCCCGGCGGTGAGGCGGCATGGTGGCGCAGTGATGGCGTGCCGGCGGCAAAGGGCGGTAGAGGGCAATGGAGAGATGGAGAGAGCGGCGGAGGGTGCTGCAATTTATAGACGCGCCCAACGTGGCGCGCCAAATGTAGCGCGCGAGTTGCTGCCTTTTCCCTGCACGCGCAATCGTTTCCCGCGCGCTAGTTTACCGCTACCGCTGTAGCGCGTGAAAACGTCCCGCGTGGGCTAAAATGCCAATTTACCACGCATGCGTCTTTTGACGCGGCTGTTGGAGATGCATGCTCTAAGCGTTGAAATCATTCCATATGATCTGCCGCATGGTGGTGTGCACCGATGAAAACCCATGACTTTTCTAACTAAAAGTGTAGAGTTCGTCAGAAACAAAAGTGCTTATGTGCAAGTGGGCATGATTAATAAGCAAAGAAAAAATACGTATGCAACTCGTCCATTTGCACGACGGCCCCTTGAGATACTCGGATACATCACATGACACTCCATCTTCCCACACTTGATGATGATCCGAGAAATGGCACAACGTTCTTGCACATGATCAGTACAAGTACAATAACTCCACAGCCTTATTATGTCCGCCTTTGATCGCCCCGGATTTTAGGCCGGTAGCTTAGTTCACCCTCGAGCAGCTGAGCCTGACCTGCCCCTGCGTCCCGGTGAGCGGGCTGATGTTCCCCATCCTCACCATGGCCGCCCTGAAGTCCCTGTTAAACTGCGCCGACCCCGACGAGTACGTCCGGACCAGGCCCGCGGTGCGTCCGTCGTTGATCAGAACCTGGTCAGAGTGCAGGAGCCCCTTCTGTGACATCAAGTTGCGGTAGTACGCGTTGTCGAACGCGTTGGGTGTCGTCGTGTCCAGCAGTGCCAGGCTGCTGTCGCCGGACCCGGTCGGCCGGGGACAGTTGGCCTTGAGAGATGTTGCGAAGGCCGTATCGATGTTGGTCTCGTTGTAGAGCCTGTCCCGGAAGTTCTGGCACTGTGCCTGACCGATGGTGTGGGCGCCAGAGAGGGCGACCATGTCGGTCACGCTGAGCCCCTTGGCGGCGAAGTTGGCCGTGAGGTTGGCCACGTCGAAGGATGGCGGCGGAAGGTCGCTGTTGGCCAGAGACAAGCTCGCCATCGTCGAGTCCCTCCTTCCCAGAGGAACGGTCCACGAAGGCCCTCCCAACTGCAAGCAAATAATAAAGAACTAATAAGTTGCTTAATTTACTGTCGCATGCGTTCAGCAAATTGACTGCAGCGGCGCCGGATCGATCTTACGGTGACGACGGAGTCGCGGGCGGCCACGGCGAGGATGTCGGCGCACGAGACAGTCTGCGTGCACACGGCCTCGACCTGCGCCTTGATGTTGTCGATGACGTTCATGCCACGAATTGAGCCGGCGTTCGGAGCTGCCCCCTGCTCGCCGGTGAAGCTGGCGGTGTCGCTCAGCAGTACGGACGCGTCGCAGCCCTGATGCATCGATTGTCACACACATAAGAAACTACTTCCGTCAACATAAATTCAGTACATTCTAATTCCCTTACACTGCGTTTGGATGTCTCCATTAAGAGCCTTTGAATTGCATTGGATCCAATACCAAATCAACCTTTGTATTGCAATGGGCTCCAATACCAATACAGATGTTTGGATGTACAAAATATTGCAGGTTGGAATTAGACAAGCTAGCAATACCAATGTTATGTTTGGATGCCATACAATCGCATTGACGGTTTGCCTGAGCTGCGCCATGAACGGAGCCAGACGAGCAGCAGTGAGGAGCACAGGACGCAGTCGTCCCCGACAGTCAGCCGACCATCCGCGGCCGGGATGGAGCGACGCCGGCGAGCGTGATGGTTCAAACTCGTGCAGGCGCAGCCCCTCGTGTATGGGAAACTCCGACGGCCGCGAGATCTAGAGCACAGGACCTCCACGCCGGCGAGCACGAGGGCCAATCGACTAGAAGAGGGGTAGGGGACAACGGGCAGGGAGGACGGCCAGGCATGGATAAGGACGGCGGGGCACGACAGCCGGGGAGGAGGGCGGGGCCAGCCGGGGAGGAGGCACATGTGCCGCCGTCGGACTCCATGGTTGGGAGTGGCTCAAGGGGACGGCGAGCATGAGCTGGAGAGGAGGGGAGGAAGGCACCTGCGCCGCCGCCGGACTCCATGGTGGTGGCCGCCGCCACCGGCCTCTGCTAGGTCGTCGCGGTCAGCCTATCCTATCCCCTTCCTTTTTCTGGTCGCTTGCGGGCAGGCTGATTTCAGCGCGTTTCAGAGCAGGAGGGCTCCGTATCGTGGGCAGGCACTTCGCGTGGGATGTAATTCAGCCGGTGTTTTCGTTTCATTATAGCCTGCCAATTCGCTGTGCAACCAAACACATGAATTGAAAGATTACAATACCAATTTGGATTCCAAGCCTCCAATGGGAACATCCAAACGCAGCGTTAGTTGATTTGAACTGAAAAGTCACTGTCAAAGTGCCAAGAAAAAAATAAATTGGAAAGTCACTGTCAAGTGAAGAGTCTAAAGAGGAGTAATGCTACATCTGCGTAAAACAACTTACGTGATTTACGTAGCGGGGCAACAAGAACATATAGGAAGGTATGTTAACCTGTAGGTAGGTGAGTCATTCTTAGATCTAGGATTATCGATCTAAAGAGTGTCAACTTATCACTAGTTAGGTACACATGTAGTGATCCACGCCACTAACTTATTGATAGTGTAATGACTTTGACTACAGTTTAAACTGAGACCTTCTAAATTAAGTACTCCCTCTAATCCACTAAATCAACGACAATTAATATGAATTGGAGAGATTAGCAGCAGTGTATGCAGTAGAAACTACAGTAAGTAAAGAGAGAAGGCGTGAGGGACTTGCTTGGACAAAGCAGTCGTGGAAATGCAGCCGGAGCAGCGACGCTCCCATGCGGCGCTCACTCCTCACGGCGGCCGCCACACCCCTCCTGATGATGGCCAGCGCCCTGGGGCACGACGTCGCGTAGAACCTAGGCGAAAGCTGCGCCGAGGACGATGCCGCCAGGCACAGGAGCAACAGCACCGACAGAGAAGAGGCCATTGCCATTGCCATCAGTGTACTTCCGTATGCAAGCAGGCACTAATCCTGTTGAGATGAAAGCTCTATGCAATGGCCTGCATTACCATGACTACATACATCCGTTTATATAGCTGACAAATTTCAAGCGATTGTGCAGCCCGTGACAGTCCATTTGGTGTAACATGACAACCGGTACTGTCTATTTTGGTTGGAGAATGGATATAGTACGGTTGGTATGGTGTTCCTAGTGCAACGCAACAATGAACAATGGGAAATCTATTGGCTAGCTAGTAGGCTAGGGTTGTGGTAGCGGTACCACAAGCTCAGAATTATCGTAGCTCACCAAATTGTGTCATACTTCTGTTAAGGAAAAATGACTTGATATACATTCCTCGAGGTAAATAATATCAGTTATTTACCAAGTGAGCTATCGGGTTTGGGTTCTTTCAAATTGATGTCTAAATTTATTGGTATTATCAGTTGTCTGGCAATTCTTATGTGTAACGTATACATAGTTCAAATGTCAGGATTATGTTCTACTCCTTTTTGCTAAAAATATTAAGAACTAAGGTTTAAATTAGTTAGTTCAACTGATTGTGTCATTTGAAGTAGTAGATACTTATCACATTTTAGAAGCTTCTTTCTTTACGTAATTTTTTTACTAGGTTGCTAACATAGGAGGGGTCATACTATGTTTTCTTTAGCAGTGCTTGATTTAGCCATATGTTTCTCAATTGTTTGTTCTTGCATTGACTATAAACCCTACTCACTATGGATAGTGTGCGAATCAAAGCTGCTCGATAAGTAGTTACTATAAATAGTGTGGGGTAGAAAAATAATTTATGTATGCTAATATATCTCATGCTACCAACTTAAGTGTCTGTTTCTACACTTGGTGACACTATTTCGATATCCAGTATTACTCAGGCATTGCAATACACTGCACTCAGATGATTTTGTCGGTAGGAAATTTGAAGCTCCATGATTTGGCAAGATTATTTGTGCAAGAAACTATGTATGTCTTGAAGTTTTCCATCTCAATTTTAGTACTTGTGTTGAACAAGGGGAAGCCCAGAATTCGCTTCAGAGACGGAGCTCGTCAATATAGAAGAGTAACACCTGGACATAATCAAATCTGTTCGGAGAAGCCTATTGTACCTTCTTCCTGATTGCCCAATGCACATGACTAATGCTGCCACTCACTTGCCATGTTTTTAAAGATCACATGTGCAACACAACTATGCAAAGGGAATCTCGTGGAGGGGGCGAACAAAACATATTTGTGGGGTTGAAGGAGCACATAAAATTAGATATTTTTTTGAGGGCGGAAATTGAAATGCATGCTTGGAAAAACATATTTAGAGAAAAGCGAGAGATAGACAAGAACTATTTGTCACGACATAGTGATATGCATGTGATGTACACTCTGCATATAATCATATTTCGATATATGTTTCCATAGATAAGTTTGTTCTTTCATGGCAACGCAAGGGCATTCAACTAGATTTATCTTTTTTTCGAAAAGAGGAGGCTCCCCGGCCTCTGCATCAGAGTGATGCATACGGCCATCTTATTAACCAAATAACAAAATGTGCCAACAAGATTCCAAAGTCTCCAGCTTAAAGAAAGAAAAAAGATAAATGCAGCTCACACAGAGCTAAAAGAGGCTAGACACACAGACTAGCCAGGGAAAGGTGCCACAACCGGCTGGCTAAAAAAGATAGGAAAACTAATTGCCTATCCTATTACATGACCGCCATCCAAACCGGTTGAAGATATCCCGAGCTACCATCTCCCAACGGATAGATCCAGTAACCAAATGCTCCCTGGCCTCCATCGGAGTGAGTAGCGACCACGAACTGATTAGTGCCGTAGCTTAGAAAATAACCTGCAAGAAATGAAACCGTGATGTTCTGTTAAAAACCAAATCATTTCTGCAATTCCAGATGGTCCACAACAGAGCGCAAACTCCAACCCGAATATGTCTTGCTAAGTCTGGCTCAACCCCATTAAGCCATGTCCCAAATAATGCATTGACCGAAGTCGATGGAGTAATATTAAAAGCAATATGGACCGTCCGCCAAAGAACTTTGGCCAACGGGCAATCAAAGAATAAATGCTTAATCGTCTCATCCCGATCATAGAAACTACACCTAGTAGGTCCTGTTCAATTACGCTTGATCAAGTTGTTCTTTATTAAAATAACTTATTTATGGACAAACCACATAAACACTTTAATTTTTAAAGGAACTTTGACAGCCCAAACATACTTGGAAGTTGGAATAGCATTCGAATTAATAACATCAATATACATTGATTTGACTATAAATACTCCAGAACTAGTCAACTTCCAGTGTAATACATCGGGTTGGTGAGAAAGTTGAATCTCCATCAGTCTCCTAACTAGATGGAGCCATTCTTCCCAACAATTACCCGCTAGCGACCTTCTAAACTGAATGTTAAGGGGGACAGATTGAAATACCGTTGCCACGAACACCTCACGTCGTTGAGCAATCCGATATAAAGACGGATATTGAATGGCTAAAGGTGCGTCTCCAAGCCAAGTATCCTCCTAGAAACGTGTACTTGTACCATTTCCAATAACAAATCTCGTCCTATTGAACATTGATTGTTTGACTTAGTCCTTTCCAGAAAGGCGAACCAGTCGGCCTGACTGCGACCTGGGACAATGTTTTAGTCTGGAGGTACTTGTTGCGGAGGATCTGCGCCCACATGGCCTCAGTTCCGGAAGAAAGCTTCCACAACCACTTACTAAGAAGGCATCTGTTCTTAAATTCAAGATTTTCAATACCAAGGCCCCCTTGGTCTTTCGGTCTACAGATGATGTCCCATTTAGCAAGCCGGTATTTTCTTTTAAGTTCATCACCCTGCCAAAAGAAACGTGGCCGATAGAAGTCCAGTCGTTTCCTAACACCAACTGGGACCTCAAAGAACGATAAGAGAAACATAGGCATACTCGTGAGCACCGAATTAATCAATATCAAACGGCCTCCGTATGACATGAGCTTACCCTTCCAACAGCTCAGTTTTTTCTCAAAGCGATCCTCGATGCACTTCCATTCTTTGTTTGTTAGCCTACGATGGTGTATCGGAATACCAAGGTAGGAGAAGGGTAAACTCCCCAACCCACACCCAAACAATTGCCTATAAGAATCCTGGTCTTCTTTGGCTCTACCAAAGTAGAACAACTTGCTCTTATGAAAGTTAATCTTTAACCCGGTCAATTGTTCAAAAAGGCATAACACTAGCTTCATATTTCTCGCCTTGGCCAAATCATGCTCCATAAAGATGATTGTATCATCTGCATATTGAAGGATGGATACACCTCATCAACGAGATGAGGTACCAAACCACCTACTTGACCATTCTCCTTAGCCCTTCCTACCAAAATTGCTAACATATCCACCACAATGTTAAACAGGATAGGGGACATCGGATCTCCTTGTCTGAGGCCTTTATGTGTCTGGAAGTAATGACCTATATCGTCATTCACTTTAATTCCCACACTCCCTTTTTGCGTAAAGGATTCGACCTGTCGGCGCCAGGCTTCATCAAAACCTTTCATACGCAATGCCTGTTGGAGGAATGGCCACTTAACCTTATCGTACAATTTTTCAAAATCCACCTTAAAAATTACTCCATCTAATTTTTTGGAATGGATTTCATGAAGCGTTTCATGAAGAACCACCACCCCTTCAAGGATGTTCCTGTCCGGCATGAAAGCAGTTTGGGATTGTTGCACCACAGACTGCGCAATCTGTGAGAGCCTATTGGTCCCGACCTTGGTGAAGATTTTGAAACTAACATTGACGAGGCAGATCAGTCTGAACTGCTCAATCCTCGCAGCATCCGCTTTCTTAGGGAGCAATGTGATAGTTCCAAAATTCAAGTGAAATAATTGAAGCTGTCCAGAGAATAGATCATGAAACATAGGTAGTAAATCCCCCTTAATAATGTGCCAGCACTTTTTATAGAACTCGGCCGGGAACCCATCCGGACCGGGGGCCTTATTGTTTTTCATTTGTGCAATAGCATCAAACACCTCCTTTTCTAAGAACGGGGCAACCAGGATATCATTATCAGCAGCAGATAATTGAGGCACGTCCTCAATCCTAGACTCATCGAGGGACACACAATTGTCCTCCGGAGGTCCAAATAACTGTCTATAATACTCGGTAATATAGGTTTGAGATTATCCTGACCTAAAATAGTACCCTCATCCTGTTCAAGCTGAAAGATCCGCTTCTTTTTGTGCTTACCATTAGCAATGAGGTGAAAGAATTGAGTATTCGCGTCCCCTTGGACCACTTTGCGGACCTTAGCTCGCAAAGCCCACTTCAATTCTTCTTCGCGGAGAAGTTCTTTCAGCCTCTTCTCCGCCTCATTTTTGACCTGGAGCTCAGGAGGCAGCAAAATCGCGGATTCGGCTTTTATGTCTAGGGCCTGTACAAGAGAGAGGAGCCTATCCTTCTCGATCTTATACACCCCACTGAGGTGCTTAGCCCAACCCCGTAAGAAACTTCTCAAATGCCTAATTTTATTCTGCCAGCGCTCGACCGCCGTCCTTCCTCCTACACCCTTTGCCCATTCCCTGGCTATGAGGTCTAGGAACCCCTCGCGTTCGAACCAGGCCATCTCGAATGAGAAGGTGTTTTTGTTTCCCATATGGTTCGGCTCCCCTGAGTCTACGAATAATGGTGTGTGATCTGAAATTCCCCGCGTGAGAGCTTGCACCGTAACAAGAGGAAACTTCTGTTCCCACTCCACGCTGGCAAGAACTCGATCAAGCTTTTCATATGTCGGGTTTGGCAGAGCATTAGCCCAGGTAAACTTTCTACCAGAAAGCTCTATCTCCCTCAGATCCAAGCTTTCAATAATGGTATTGAACATAAACGACCACCTGTCGTCAAAGTTATCATTATTTTTCTCCTCTCTCCTCCTAATAATATTGAGATCACCCCGACCAAAATCAGAAGCTGTTCAGACCCACAGATCCAAACAAGGTCCGCCAGAAACTCCGGTTTAAGCTCGGGTTGTGCAGCACCATAAACCGCCACCAAAGCCCAGTTGAACCCATCAACTTTAGACCTAACTCAAAACTTGACCGCAAAGTCGCCCATTACTACACTCCGGACTTCAGGGGAGTCGCATCTCACACCCAGTAAGATACCGCCCGATCTACCTCGTGGCGGGAGGCAATGCCAGTCGAAATCAATACCACCCACAAGAGAGGATAGAAACTGCGGTGTAAAATTCTCTCTACCAGTTTCCGATAGAGCAATGAAATCTAACCGATGTTCCAGAGAAGCCTCAGCAAGAAACCTTCTTTTAGCCAAGTCCTTCAGACCTCTGCTATTCCAAAAGATTCCTTTTATTATTCATCATGGAATTTTTTAGCAGTCCGAATCCTAGCACTCCTACGAACTGCAGAATCGGGATAAATCTTTCGTTTCCACTTACGCTTTGGCTTAGTGGGCTCTGTCACCCGATCCTCATAACCGGGTTGAACGGAACTAACAACTGCAACATCTAAGGGCACATCATCGTCCTCAGACTCCTGATTAGAAGGTGCTAGATCCGCACACAGATTATCTAGCACTCTAACCCCTAACGCATCAATCTCCTCATCATTCATGGGTTTAACCGCAGCAAGATTACGAATAGTCTCTAAGGCCCGCTCCGCCTCTAAATCTAACATATCATTCACCGAATTGGAGATTTCATTATCAGTGGCACCTAGTGAAACTCCTAATTGGTTTGCATTACTAATAATCTCCTCAGGAGGAAAATGCAATAAAGAATTAGATATGTTAACGGACATACCAGAAGATATCGCAGCATCGTGAAGCTTGGCCGCCCTCATAGCGCACCGCTGCTGCATATCGTCCACCTCCGGAAGGTCCAGAACGCGAGCACTCATCCGTCTCCCCGTCGAGACTGGGTCTGGGATCCCGCCAAAGGCAACAACCTCCTCTCTAGTGAACAGAGGAGGTGACTGCGGGCTCCCAAGGCCCTCGGACAAGTGCCCGGCGGGTAGGATAAGAGACGGGACAGCTGGAGCCACCTGCCCACTCCCTCCTCTTGCCCCACCCACCGGCTCAGAGCGAAGCGTCGAAGTCGCAGAAGGCGCGGTCCTCCTGACCGCAGACGAGGAAGGGAGGTCTAGGGTCACCTGCCCCAGCCCCCCCTCCCCCAGCGCCACGGGAGACCCGGGTGCCACTGCCAGGACCTGAGGAAGAAGAGCCGAGGCCGCCTACCTCGGGCTCCACTCCTAGTGCTGGCTGGCCCCGACGCGACCGGCGTCACCGGCGTCTGTATAGGTAGGGGAGAGGTCAAGGCCACCTTCCCTGACCCCCTCCCCCAAGGCCCACCTCGAATGTAGAAGATATCACCGGAACCGCGTCAACCGGTGAAGCAAGGGAAATAGGAGCGACCTCCGGCTCCACTTCCCAAACTGCAACCCCCTCAAAGTCCAACAAAGGAAGCGTGTCTTCAAACACATCCTCAGTCTCCACCCTATCACTCCAAAGTCTAGGAGGCGCAGAAGCAGGCGCAAAGGACCCAAAACGCAACAACGTCGCAGGCACCGAAGGTGACGGTGCCGGCTCAACCCCTGTCCCCTCCACAGGCAACTGATCATCTGGGCGAGACCTGGTCGACCCCTCTCGAGCGGACTCGGTCGGCGCCCCCGTGTTTCCTGCACCGCCGTCACTCTCGTGCATATCAACATCATCCCCAGTACCCTCCTCAGCAAACATCTCAACGTCCTCAAACTCAATGTCGAGCGGGAATACCTCTCCCCTATATGTCCAGTGTACCACATCAGGCACGAAATCAACATTCAGAACACTCACCAAGATCCGAGCCACTCCATGCGCCCGAGTGAAAGCCATATCCACTCTCTCCGTCTTCCCCACCATGATACCCATACTGGCCACAACTCGAACATCCTGCAAAGGCTTAGATGGGCCCCTAGAAAGCCTCAACCAGACCTGTGTAAGGGGCTTTCCTTTAGGCTCCACCTTCGTCCACTCGTGAAACTCCAAAATACACGTAGTACCAGGAACTCTACACAAGCCAAAGCTCAGCAGTTTCTGCAAATCCTCCACAGAAGGGAAATCCACCTTGAATACATTAGCTTCGAGGCTGACCAGCTCCCACTGGAAGTCACCGGTGCCAACTCCTGAAGCCTTCGGATAATCTGAGCCTCAGTCACCTCGCCCTGAGTTGCTTTCACAATCCCGGTAGTCAAGCACTGTGTCTCCTTTGGAATCTCCCTCGCGGCCGGGGACTCGAAGAACAAAAGCTCCGCACAGTAAAGCCCATACACAGTTAGAGATGGAGCCTGGTCACGCACTAACGGGCATTGTCCCGAATCATGTGCTTACTTGCCACACGAGTCACACAGCTCTGCCACACACTCTGCAATAAAATGGCCCTTCTCACCACATCGGTAACAGAGCATCCTTTCCTTCTTGCGCGCCCACTTGGACGCCCTCTCTGAATCAGATCTGTCAGACGCCTCACCCATAGCCCCAGGCACAGGAACATCAACCTTGGCCAGGGCCGTTACCACCTCCATCGCCTGACTAGTAAGATCAGTAGGCTGAGTGTTATCTGTCTCAGCAGCGGTAGCCGCATGGTCAACAGCAGCCGGGGGCGGAGGCTGCCGACGATACCTCCCACGGCCACCGCCCCGACCACCCCGATGTCCACGGTAGCCACCTCTCTGGCGGTGATCCGGACCGGATGCCCCCTCGACAAAGCCACCAGGAGGTCCGAGGAATGGTCTCTCAGCAGACCCGTCACTCTGCCAAGTATAGCCTCGGCCTCCACCGGTAGACGAGGAACCGCGGTGTTGTCCGTCTCCATACGCATCAACACCATCATCACCCCACTGACCTCGGGGTGACTCAAAAGACTCTCGAACTGTCGAATCTTTCCTAGGCTGCGAAGGCCCCGACCGATACTGAGTCGGCCTCGCGGCATAGTGCGGCAGCGGAGCAGCCCGAGGCAGAGCACCACCCGGGACCAGCACCACAGGTCTTGGGCCAGACCCGCCACCACGACCCATGGCAGTAGCCACCGGAGGCGATGGCCCCGGAGGCCGCGGCCCTATTGGGCCCCCTCTTCCCGCGGGTAACACCGGCGGCCTGGCAGGCATTGGCCCTGTAGGTCGGGGACCAGCGGGTCCTCCTCTTCCAGTAGGTAACACCGGCGGCCTGGCCGCCGCAGGCACGGGCGGCCGTGTCCCATGGTTGCCGCTAGCCCGTCCCGAGGGGGCGGGAGCGCCTCACCCGGCGCCGGCTACAACTAGCCCAGCACCGGCTGCGCTAAGCCCCGCGCCGGGGGCCCCTCGACCAGCACTCCCAGGCGGCGGCGGCACGACAGCCCCGGCCCTACTCGTAGCCGCTTGGGGCTTCGCCGCCGGCGGCCCACCCGCTCCTCGATCGGCCATCGCACGTAGTGGAGGAATCCGGCGAGCACCGCCAGGACCGCAGGGAGGTAGAACATGTGTCCCGCGCCGACGAACCCTAGGCGAAGATGCAAACACGCACGCGTAGGAGGAATCAATCACGTCCGCGCATGCAGCGCTAGCGGCTATGCATGTGGCGCCCGGTATGGCCTGGGCCTCATACCCAGCCATCTCTGGCCCACCTAGCAAGGCGTCAACGCAAGTTGAATCCGGCCCAAACCGGCCCAGCAGCTCGTTCAAGCGCTCGCTGCGAGCCTCCCAGATCCCGCTCGGCAACCTCGACGTCACCACAGCCGCCGCCGCCGGCAGCGATCCGGCTCTCGACCGGCGATCAGCCCTTCTCTTCTTGACCACCGTCCACGAATTCGGATGAATTAAATCGAAAAGCGTGAGGTTTGGAAGGCGTACCTTAGGTATGGGGCCCTTCCAGGGCCTGACCGCCGTCGCCGCCGTTCTCCGGTGAACGACACGGCGCACCATCTCCTTCCTCTCGTCCGGATGTAGCCCGATCCGCGTCGGATCCTCCACCGGCAAAACCGAGTCTACGGTTGTGGCTACATCATCCTCGGAGTAACCTGCGTGAAATAAATCTAAAATCAAATCCGATGGAGTAGGCGACGTCGGTGAACCCCCTGGATCCTCTCCGTCCCCGTCGGCATCCTCGTCGTCCGAATCCAGAAGAGCCCAGAAACGGCCGCCGACGCCTGCCCAGTCCGTCGCCGCGGGGCGACGCGCCTCGGTGGTCGCCTCCACCGTCGCCCGGGGAGTCGCCCTCATAGCCCGTCGCGCGTATAAGCCATCCTCAAGTTGTTATCTCCATGCATGCAGGCGCGTGTGCCCTGGATAGGTGATCTGCCGCATCTTGATCCCGAATCCCGGTCTGGTAGAATGCTGGATGGGTGATCCACGCAGGAGTTGTCACAACTCAAATGCCCGCTTCCGGTTCCTCTCCAACAAAGGGGGAAAAGTCTAGCTCCCAACAAAAAATGTAATGTATCCTACTAGATTTACCTTGGATTTGAATTAGAATAGCAAGGTGACGTGGTCAGGTTGTTTTTATACTGTTTTAAGACAACAAAACAACGTCATAGAAGCTACATGCAAAGTCAAGGGGCAATAGATTGAAAGGATGAATGATGTATATATGGACAAAAAAGGTGCTAGACAACAAGTCCAGCGAAAAAGAGCGGCTAGAGGGGTGTGTGGTGTTTGTAAGAGAAGAGAGAAGAAGATGCTTTCATTTGTGTTGTGGATGAACATTACGTGCAAAATACTCGTTTATGGGAGGAAAATGAGCATTGTTTATAAATGTATATATTGGCTCGTGACAACACAGTCTACTAATACTGGAGTAGTACTCCGGTTCGGGCACGTAATTAGCTGCACGCGGCACATACGATCGCTGCAAGCGCGTGCAAGCATGCATATACGGACGTCCTATGAGCGAATTGACCTCGAGCGCTTGACCGTGAAGAGCCGTAGCTGCACGCGGGACAAGGAACGAATTATGGAGCAAGTAGTTGATGAGGGCTCCTTCAGCAGCCTTGAAACAATCAGCGCCACTTGACGCGCTCTCAGTTGCCGCCACGTGTCGTGCTCTAGGCGTTTCTTCTGATTTATTTTTATTTTTTCACACACGTTTTCGGCTTTTTAAATATTTTGTGGGTTTTTTTTTATTTTTTGGTTTTCCAACCGTCTTTCTTAGCTTTTGGACCAAAATAATTTTGCGGAAAAAATGTATTTTTTTCCGCAGAGGCACGGTTTTGCTTCTGCGAGAGGCACAACCATACCTCTTGGAAACGAAAAAAACATATTTTTTTAGTTTTTTTCTCCCACGAAAGGCACGGTTTTGCTTCCACGAGAGGCACGGTTGTTCTTTCGTGAGAGGTACGGCCGTGCCTCTCAGAAACGATAAAAACGCGTGTTTTGTGTTTTTTCCTTCCGCGAGAGGCACACTTTTGCTTCCGTGAGAGGCTCAGCTGCGATTTCGCGAGAGTCACGGTCGTGCCTCTTTCACAAAAAAGAAAAAATCGTTAAGCCGGTTTGTTTTTTCGATCGGATTTTTTCGTGAAAAAAAGTTTGTCAAAATCTATCAACATGAGATATAGTTTTGAAGATTTCGATGCAGGATATCCAACCGTGAAAACGGTTCGAGATTTGGACGCATAGTTTAAGAGAGAAAAACGTTTTGAATAAATAGATCTACGAAAAAAAGGAAAACTCTTAAGTTGTGACAAGTAGCGCACATGCAACGGCTACTTGTCATAACCTGAGAAAATAGGAGTGATCTTTGCAAAAAGTATTTTTCAATTAGTGATTTCAACGAATTATGCCTACATATACTAGATCATGGGCCCCTCCCAGGCTGGGGCCCTAGGCGGTCGCCTCTCCGGCCATACGCCAGGGCCGGCCCTGATTGTGCAGCCCGTGACAGTCCATTTGGTGAACATGACAACCGGTACTGTTTATTTTGGTTGGAGATGGATATAGTACGGTTGGTATGGTGTTCCTGGTGCAATTGGCTAGCTAGCAGGCTAGGGTTGTGGTAGCCGCACCACAAGCTCACAATTATTGCAGCTCACCAAATGGTTCGGAATATTAGTTGGTTGGCCCTTGCAGTGTTCATCAATACATATGCCCCTTGCAGGCCTACCAGTGTCAAAAACACTCATATATTATGGAATGAAGGGAGTAGTTGTGAGAGGCACCAATGCTGCACCATCCAATACATGTTCTGCACAATGACACAACATATTCTGCACCTCTATTGCATGTTTGAAATACAAAGTATGACTAGTAGGGAAATGGACAGCATTTGAGAAAGTCCTCATCTGGTGGCCAGCTCAAATGAGCTTGTTATGAACAGTAAAATCCAGAAATTTTCTTTTACAAATGTTTTCAGAGCTTGCAAATTTCATCCTGGAATGGTATTTGTGGAAATGGTGGCAAAAAATTACAAAATCAGGGCTTCAAAATGCTTTCGAAAATAGCTTTTTCGGACCATCAATTTTTTTTTGCCAGGACTACCACAAATGTTACTCCATGATGAAATTCTGCAAGCACTGAAAACATTTTGTCAATGTTCACCATAAAAATATTTCAGAATTTTTTGAATTTGTCTTCATTTTTTTATTTTACTGTTCACCCAAGCCCATTTGTACTCGAGCTGAAATACTTCGCGTCTGAGGTTCTGAGCATTTGTCTTAATCGTGAGCTAGCATTACTGTGTCCGAGCAAAAGAAGTTCAAGTTCTTCCACCCAATACATGTGGCTGTTAACAGGTAGGATGCCAGCCATGCAAAATTCTGCAAGAAAGGTCAATAATTGATTTTGAGTGATTGAGATGTGTAAATGGAGACAAAGAAAATACTATACTGCATGGTGTACTAATCTTCAGAGACGTACCATGCATGATTTTTAAAGATACAGATGTACTAGTATGTGTTTATCCTTCTTCAATTGACTGCATGTACCCATCCGTCAGTTAATAGTCCAATAACCAATTTTAATTTATTTATTTTTGACAAAGTGCTCAGTTAAGTCTGACTGCTATTGATCACTGGATACTGATACACCACTTGTAGCAAACATATTTCCAGCCATACATCCTGAGATAAGATGGATGTCACTGTGTTTCTAGTTTCTAGATCTCCGACGGTAGAGCGAATTTTGTACTGTCAATGCACCACCTGAAATACAGGCAAGGTCAGACCTATTACTCAAATGTTTAGACAGCTAGACACTTTGCTCCATACTCCCTTCGTTTCTAAATATAAGTCTTTTTAGAGATTTCAATAAAAGACTACATACGAAGCAAAATGAGATGAGATGGATGCCACTGTGTTTCTAGTTTCTAGATCTCCGGCGGTAGAGCGAATTTTGTACTGTCAATGCACCACCTGAAATACAGGCAAGGTCAGACCTATTACTCAAATGTTTAGACAGCTAGACACTTTGCTCCATACTCCCTTTGTTTCTAAATATAAGTCTTTTTAGAGATTTCAATAAAAGACTACATACAAAGCAAAATGAGATGAGATGAATTTCACTGTGTTTCTAGTTTCTAGACCTCCGGCGGTAGAGTGAATTTTGTACTGTCAATGCACCACCTGAATTCCTGAAATACAGGCAAGGTCACACCTATTACTCAAATGTTTAGACAGCTAGACACTTTGCTACGTATTCCCTACGTTTCTAAATATAAGTCTTTTTGGATATTTAAATAAGAGACAAAATATGTATATTTGAGTATTTAACAAAAACTACCACAATTCATGGAATCGTGCCTAAAAACTATCACTTTACAAATTTGTGCAGAAAACTACCACTTTTGTTCTAATCTTTGCCTAAAAACTACCAAGTCAGAAAAGTGGCCGATTCGACTCGTTTAAGCGCGATTATAACATGCTGGGCCCACCCGTCGGAGCTGAAAAAGTCAACCCCGTTACTTTGTCCGTTAACATATGAGGCCCACACGTCAGTTCTTCCTTCTTCCTCTAAAATTCCCTATCTTCTTCTAAAATTCCCCATGAAGATCTCCGGTGGCTTTCAATGGAAGACGAATTGAGCTAATAGCCAGACTCCAATCGACTTGCTAGCTAGCTCCAGTTTCCTTGATGTAAAATCGTGGCTGAACATGCAGATGTGTTGACCACGGACCCATCCGCCGGCACGACCCAGGACAGCTCGGCCAGAGGCACGAATGCCAGCTTCGAGCGCGGCGGCAGCCATGGCCAAGTCGCGGAGGCCAACGCGCAGCCATGGCCAGCTCGCCTGGAATGGAAGCTCGCGCGGCGGCAGCCATGGCCAGGTCGCGGAGGCCAGCACGCAGCCATGGCCAACTCGCCCGGAATGGAAGCTCGCGCGGAGACTAGCTTCGAGCGCGGCGGTCGCCGGCGAGCTCGCCCGGCGACGCGGAGTCCAGCTAGCGCGGCGGCTAGCTTGCTCGGCGGTGGGCGGCAGCTCGCCCACAGCCGGCCCGGCGACACTACGCATACAAAGTGTTTGTAGAAAAGTCCCAGTGAACACGTGGGTCCCATCTGTCATAACAGTCAATCTAGCGGGGTTGACTATTATTATCATGTTAATGCTTACGTGTAGGCCAACCCTGTCATAATCACGCTTAAACGAGTCGAATCGGCCACTTTTCTGATTTGGTAGTTTTTAGGCAAAGATTAGAACAAAAATGGTAGTTTTTCGCACAAATTTGTAAAGTGATAGTTTATAGGCACGGTTTCGTGAATTGTGGTAGTTTTTTGTTAAATACTCATGTAAATCTACACACTAAAATATGTTTATATACATTCGTATATAATCCATGGAACCTTTAAAAAAAACTTATACTCCTCCGTCTCATAATGTAAGATGTTTGAAGTGTCAAAAAATATCTTATATTACAGGACAGAGGGAGTAGTATTTAGGAACAGAGGGATTACATAACAAGCCTGAATTTTGCCCCGTGTGCATGCAGTGTTGCTGTCACACATCGACTACCAACTGCTAATGGTATTCATACTAGGGTTAGTGAACAGTCCCAGCATTTAAGATGTTTGTAAATTAGGGATGGCCAATAAGCTGCAGTAAGGGACCTGGACTTGGAACATATCCTGAATCATAAGCAAAAGAAAATTCCAGTTCTTCCACTCAACACATATGGTTGTTAGCAGGGCATGCCAGCCAGACAGCCATGCGAAATATTTGTCTGGGAGTTTAGATTTCTTCGAGAAGGGTCAAGAACCGATTTGAGTGATCGAGATATGCAGGTGGAGACAAAAGTAATATACTGTGTATCGGTACTAATCTCTTTTTTTTTTGCGGGAAGTATCGGTACTAATCTACAGGGACGTATATCGTGCACGTGTTTATCCTACTTTTATTGACTGTATGTCGACTGCTAGAAACTTGGAATCACAAGTTTATAACCGATCCATTGCAGGGTAGAGATGTATTTCCATTTTTTAATAAATAATATATAAATATCACGGGGATATCAATTACATCAGTCTCTGCATTTAGGACTGGACCAAAAAACCCGTAGCTCTTGAGTTAAAAATGAGCACTTGATAGCGCGACTGGTTAAGCTTGTAGTTCGATTATTAATGAACATGGTCAATCATTGTCTTCAGCTCACTAAACTTAATAGCCTTAACGAACAAGCTAACAAGTTTCAAGAGTAACTTGTTAAGCTCGTTAATACTTTACGCAACAAAGATTTTTATCTTAAGTGCTAGTATACCATTATAGTTAAACCCACCCATTCAATTTATTTGACAAAATTCAGCCCATAGGATGTAGCAACTCGAACACATCCTTCATGGTCATTGTCTCCCTTTGTAAAACTTTTTTTTGACGTGTCAACGGCGGGCTTACGCCTGCCTGAACCTTTATTGCCAACCGTCAGGGGTGGTATATATCCCAAGATCACTAGAGAGTACATGGGGTATCGAAAGAGAAAACATAGAAGGAAAATTACATCTTGTGTTGCGGTTATATTCTCCCGCCTAGATGAAACAACATGGAGCCCCAATCACGGAGCCTAATTTGTTTTTGCATATTATTACAGCGATGTGACCAGAGTCTAAGATCGTCCGCAACAGAGCTCGCTATATCATGGAGCCCAAGGTGCATGTTCCGGAAAACCTTTGCGTTCTGTCGTTTTCAAATATTCCAGAGAACAGCCAACAGAACTGTTGACCTGGTTTTGTTGTTCCATTCTCCATCCCAGGCCTGGAACATCCCCTGCGGAGCATCGGGGCAGAGACTGTCGAGGGCCGCCCATAGCGGAGCAAGATGTTGGCAGCCGAAAAGACGATGGGCGATGGATCCGCAGTGGCTGCAGAAGGGGCATGCAGCTAATGTGGCGATGCCCCGCCGGAGACGCCGCTCATTTGTGAAGAGGCGGTCTTTGTTGGCCAGCCATAGAAAGATTCTGCATTTATTTGGTGCATAGTTCCTCCAGATGGCCGGGGAGAGCGTGTCTGTAGGCCTCGGCCGCCAAACCGCCTGGTATGCCAGCATAGTGGTAAACGGCTTGCCTACGTCCCTTGTAGTTCTTCTATCAGCCACCTGCATATTCAAGTTAACCGTGGCCAAAATAGAGCGTAGTTCAGTAAGGTTGCATTCGGCCGCGTAGGACAAACTAGGGGTTAGGTCCAAAGTTAGGGTGTTCGAGGCCATAGCATGGGCCACAAAAGTGCGGGCACGATTGGAGCGGGAAAACAGGGCAGGGAATTGTTGCGCGAGGGTTTGGGAGGAGTCAGGAAGCCAAAGATCGAGCCAAAAGGAGGAAGTAGCTCCATTTCCAATATGCACCCTAGTCGTGGCGTGGAAGAAATCGAGACCTTTCATGATGTCCCACCAAATAGGGGTCTGTAGGGTATCTGTCATGTCCACATCATTTGTGTTCGACCAGCCGTATTTGGAGACGATGTAGGGAGTCTCCCCCAAAGATTGCTCGTCATGCAACTTGGAGATGTGCTTGAGGAGAAGGCAAAGGTTCATGTGTGGTAGAGAGAGAAAGCTAAGCCCCCATTGGCGAAGGGAGCACAAACAATTTCCCAGGCAACCTTACAATTGCCACCAGATGTCGTTTCCTGGCCGGACCAAAAGAAGGCCTTGCAACGTTTCTCAATTTCTTGGATGGTTCCAGCAGGGAGGAGAAGGACACTCATGGCGTAGATTGGCAGGGCACGCAGAACAGATCGAACCAGAATAGCTCTTCGAGCTAGAGATAGGAGAAGGCCCCTCCAACCAGCTAAGCGACGATCAACTTTGTCAATGATGAAGAATAAATCTTTGAGGTTAAGTTTGTGGGTGGAAAGAGAAAGCCCCAAGTAAGATTGGTGGGAGGATGCAATCGGGCATCCCAGGATTGCTGCTAGGCTAGCCGAGAGATCAGGGTCCACATGGATCGGAGTGAATGTGCTTTTGTGAAAATTGATAGTGAGGCTAGTTGCTTCGGAAAATTGATGTAGGATATGTTTGAGAGTCAGGAGTTGAGAAGCATCAGGTGGTATGACAATTAACGTGTCGTCGGCATACTGTAAGACAGTGCATGGAATATCGTTGGCAATTGGGTGAGAAAGAAGCCCATTGTCAGAAGCTTGGATAATAAGTCGTTTAAGGACATCAGCCACAATGATGAAGAGATAGGGTGAGAGGGAGTCTCCTTGCCTCAGTCCTTGGTGGCACTGAAACCAGGGTCCAAGCTTACCGTTTAATAAAACAGCAGAGCTGGCAGATGTGTTCAAACTTTGAACCCAGCGGCACCAAATTGGCGGGAACCCTTTGGCACGTAGGATCTTGGCAAGGGCTATCCAAGATACCGAATCAAGGCCTTGTGGAAATCGAGTTTGAGAACAATTGCCGGCAGCCGCCGCTTGAAGCATGTTTGAACGATGTCAGAAGCATGGACAAAATTTTCCGCAATCCCGCGTCCCCTAATGAAACCAGTTTGTTCACAATGAATGAGTTGACCAATCAGTGGTTGTGCCCGTATAGAGAGGCACTTCGAAGCCAGCTTGACTGAGCAGTTTTGGAGAGAAACCGGGCGGTAGTTTTCAGGTTTAGACGCGTCTGCTTTTTTGGGCAGAAGCACGATGTGTGCAGCGCTCAGGCGCTGGAGATCCGCCGTGCCCGTATGAAAATCATTTAGCAGATTTAGAAGGTCCATTTTGACTAGGTCCCAATTGGATTTGAAGAAAGCTGGGCCAAAACCATCCGGCCAGGATTGGCATCGTCTTTCATGGCCCAAAGGGCATCTTTGATTTCGTCCATGGTAAAGTGTTTCGAGAGGTTAGTAGTCTAGGCTGTGTTTAAAGAGGAAGGAAGCAGCAGGTTGTCGAGGTCGAAAGAGGTAGATACGGGGGAGCTCACACCCACCAGGTTTTTGAAAAATTAAAGGAGAATAGCCTCCTTGTCGGAATGCGCATAGTAAGTAATGCCATTATGGGTGAGAGATTGAATTTGATTTTCCGCTGCCGAGCCAATGCACAAATATGCAGGTAGGCCGAGTTTTCATCTCCTACAATGCAGTCCTTAATTTTTGCCTGCTGCCTCCAATAAGCAGCAATGGTAGCGTTGTGTCGGTGAAGAGAGAGCTTAACGGCGATACGGAGATCAGCTTCAAGCTGGGACAGCGGTCTGGCCTCCTCGGGTTTATCAAGAAAATTAATAGTGGTGTGACAGTTAAGGGCAAGGATCCTGGGAGATCGGCGGTTGGACATCCACTTCTTGGCCATGTCCCTCGTACGTTTAATTTTTAAGAATAGCATGCCAGCAGAGCCCAGGTGGGCATGGCGGGGGCCCACACTTTCCAGTTAGTAACCACCTTTTCCTTGAAGAGGGGGGCATTTAGGATTGAGCGATCCAGACGGAAAACCATAGACTTAGGAATAGATGTTGTAGCCGATAAGCGAATAGGGACGTGGTCAGAGGTTGTCCTGGTGATTGAAGAAAGGGGGGTGTCCGGAAATTTTGTAGCCCATGCCACATTTGCGAGCGCCCGGTCCAACCGAACGAGGATGGGCACCTCCTGCTGGTTTGACCAGGTGTAGCGCCGATCGAGAAGAGGAAGGTCCTGAAGCTGAAGAGTATTTATGGTTGAGGAGAAGAAATGCGCTTCAGGCATATTGAAGTGAGAGGTGGATTTGTCGGATGGCCGAAGCGTGATGTTGAAGTCATCAATGATGGTCCAGTGTTGGATGCTTGGTCGATGGCTTTATAATATAAAGCGGGGGGAAACCTTTTTTCAAACCAATGATGGTCCAGGGGCAGGAAATGTCAGTCTTAAGATCAATGAGCGATTGCAAGAACGTGGGTTTCAAAGCGTGGTCGCAAGGGCCGTACACGTTTGTGACCGCAAAAAAGAGGTCATCGGCACGCGACTCAAACCAGCAGGTTAACGCAAAAGAGCTAGCAACCATTTTAGTGCAAGACATGAGGTTGTCGTCCCAAGCGGTGACTATCCCTCCTGCCGATCCAATGGCTGACTCTCATCCCACAGGATGCAACACTTCGTAGCTTAACCAAAATAGGGTAACGCTTGTTAGTGAGTGTCGCTAGTTTAACGAGTTTCAAACCCTAAACCCGTCGCCACAGCTGGCCGGCCGACTACATTTTCCAATAATCAGTTGGCAGAACTGTTTCAAAATATATATTTTGTCACTTTGCAAATGCAAACATTGCAGAACAATCCATCCGTTCAACAACGGCGACGGAGGACGATCTCGCACCAAACATGCATGCATGGATTCATAATCCGATCGTTTTCAGCACGCGGCCCTGCTCGTTCTTCGGTTCTGAAATTTTCCACGGGAGCAGACAGAAGCAGCAACGACCGACGACGACAGCCCGGTTGGCATGACGCGAAAAGGGTCAGATCTTGTCAAAAATAGAATTATCCTCTCGTGACTGGTGGATAGTGAGTGCGGCAGTGATATCGCGCGCAGCAACAAAAAAGGGCTCCTCCATCGTCTGCTACTTGGCACATATGGCCACTTGGTACGTTAACTATTCTGAATGTATTCAGGTATCTGTCAAGTCTGAACTTATCAGCTCTTTCTTTCTAAATGCTAGTGCTAATATTTCTTCTGAAAATTGAGCCGTGCGTGAGCTTCTGGTCGAACAATTGCGTATGTGTTCAACTTTTCAGTCTCGAAAATTCCATACACCTCTTGCTGTAACCCCGTAGGCCTATTTGTATTTGGTGTTCCTGATCTGTACGTATTTGGATTTTCGTATGAATAGCAGTAGCTTCGTCCTCTCATCGGATGCCAATCAGCAGCTTCCTGCTGAGTTTTCAACGGAGAGCGGAAGGCGACCAGCGACGTCCGGTGATCCTGTCTGGGCCGTATGGATCCAAGGATCGACCTATCGCCATTCACGCCGGCAAACTGCAGCTATATACGAATGGAAGGAGAGCTAGCTAGTGTGCGTGGCACTACGGGTGAGCGTGCATGCGTGGGTTGGGCACACGTCGGTTTCAGGGTGGCACCCGTGAGGCCGGCCGCCGGCAAGTGGTTATCTTGTGGCCGCTTTCGGAAGCAACTGAGGAATTCAAACCGAGTCGTTTGGCTGGATTGCCGCCTCTGATCGATCTTTCAGTCGTCGCAATGAGTGGCCAATGCCGAGCTTGTGCCGGCCGTGTGTCATTTAGTCAGTGAGAGCCCCATGATTGTCTGGTAATGTAAGGTACCATGCATGACTATTCGCCCGATGAAGATAGGATTAAGAAAAAGGGTTTTCCCCCGCTTTATATTATAAAGCAACGACCCAAGCATCTAACAAGTGAGGAAGAGAGGATTTGCACGAGCAATCTACACTTGTAGGCAGTCCTTTGAAACCATGCAAACAAAAAAAAGAAAGAAAAATGGGCAATCCTTTGAAGTAAAGTCATAGTGGAAATTTTCATCTAAAACATACTGCAAATGCAATTTTCAGGAAAACAAATTCCCAAGAATATGAATCAAAGGACATATATAAAATGAATTTCTAAGAGTTTAAATCCTCCAGATATCCTATGAATTGAAACCGAGAGTAAAACAAATAGAGGCTAGTTTGAATAGGAGAAGAGAAAAATAAAAGTAGACACGAGGAAAGAAGGCATTTGGTCCTTAACCCTAACCCTAGACAGCTATGGCAAACGACTCTTCCCTTCAGACTTCATCTGTGAGCCCGTGGATTCGCCTCCCTCTGCTTGCCGCTCCGGCGGCCGATGGAGAGAAGGGGAATCTTGGTGCCTCCGCTCTAGTTAGTAGTTTAGGTTGACATTTGTTAGTCCTCGCAGGTGTGGCACTCAGGCGGACGACGATGCTTCTTCTTTGAGTATGTCTTCCAGGCTCAGGTCCTCCTCGACTTCGTCCCTCTGGATGTCGTCGACAAAGCTCCGGCATTGAATCATGTTAGGGCTTCTTGTGATATGGCCAGATTTGGTGCCAGATGCTTCAAATCTATGCAAGGGTTCAATAGCGACGATTGTGGCTTCACAGCGCTGGTCCTTAGGTGCACATGCACGAAGACATCCCGGCTGTCACCGAGAAGGTCAGCCCGATTCTGGTAGGGGGGCTGTGACAGCGGCGCGTCGGCGGCTCGTTCTATTGGCAGTAGTGTTTATTCGATGGTCTTGGAATCTTGATGTAATTTTTTATTATGTTAAAAATGTTTTGTACTTCCAGTGAACTTTTATAACACATCTGATGATTTCCGCAAAAAAAGGCATTTGGTACTTTTGGAGGGAGTATGGTGGCGCTTCACACTGATTACGCGGACAAGGAGATCTCCTACGAAATCCCTAAGATGTTTTGTGCTTTTATTTGTAGATTCATTTTCCAAAAATATTCTTTTCTCTTGAACCGTTTGTCTAAATCACAAACCATTTTCACCGTTGTGTTTATCTTGTCAATATTTTCAAAATTAGATCACTAGTTAATAAGTGTGACGAACTGTAGTCCTCGTAAAAAACCGATAACCAAAAAAATGAAAATCAAACAGAACTCAAAACTAGAAAAAAATCAGAAACAAAAAAAATCAAAAGCATATCTTGCGTCTTTTTTTCGGAAGCACAGTTGTGCTTTACGCGAAACTACAGTTATGCTTCAACGTGAAGCACATTTATACTGTTCACTTTCCAAGAAGCATAAATATGCTTCACACCAGGAAAACAAAAAAATAAGAAAAAACAAGCAAAATCCAAAAAACAAAAACACATGCAGAAGAAGAAAAAAAGTGCTTTCATGGGTGCGCCCGTGCACAACATGTGGCGGCAGCTACCGTGCGCCCCCGGGTGCCCGCTCGCATCCAAAACCAGAGGGTACCCTCTATATGTTGCTCCTGACATCCTATGGCAAATCCTATTAGGTGCTTACTTTTTATATATTTTTTTGAAAACATTTGTACCTTTATTCATACTCATAACAATTGCAGGTACATTGATTTGGACCTAAGATCCAAGAAAATACAAAGTAACTCCTATGACTAAAAATTACAATGAAAATTTCTTGAAAACACCTTCTTCATGGCGTCAATCTCTGCTCGAGCAAATACTCCAAAAACTTCGGTAAAAAGGTTGTCATTGGACTGGAGCAACGATGTTGTCACTCTTTCACATGCACGAACATTACCTGGTTTCTGAAAGCGCCTTGAGTCGTCCATCCAAAAAGATGAAATGCCTTGATCGATGAACGTACTTGGGCAGGGGATGATCCCCTAGAAGTGCAGGTCATTGAATCACTATATCTTCATCATGGTGTCGATAAAAGATTTCATCTTCACAAAGAATCAGAACAACAAAAAATGGCATGACACAACAATATAAACTCATCAGATCTGAATAATCGGATCAGCGAGGACAGAAAACTCTCAATTCTCATGACACCGCGAAAAGAACGAGAGGAAATTTATTCTCACAAAACTATGATAATCACTAGACAATGGCGAAGAACATAAAGGTTGCGAAGATCATATTAGGTGCTTATTATGCCAGTTACAAAGTGTTTTGGTACGGGCGCACATCCGGTGAACGCTAACGTTATACCGGTGCATGGCTCGGCCCAATATAGCTTTGAACTGCTTCTGTTTTTCGGAAGTTGCAAGCTTTTCAACAGTTTTGGATAGTTTCTAGAAGCAATGGTTGGTTATTATGTTTTTCTTATTTTCAGCTTTCAGTTCTTTTTATTTTTCCTTTTTTAAAACTTTTATAAAAAAAATTAAAATCCATGAACATTTTTCAAATTAATGATTTTGAAAATTTCATGAGTTTTTTAGAACTCATGACCTTTTCAAATTCATAAACCTTTTTCATATTCATGAGATTTCTAAAATTGAAAATAGTTTTTCAAATTCATTAACATATCAAATTCAAGATTTGTTTTCCAAAAAATGTGAAATTTCGAAATTCATGACTTTTTAAAAAATCCCCCCAAATTCATGGTTTTCCTAAAACATCATGAATGTTTAAATTATAGAATAACATAGCCAAGCTTTTTTAAAACTAGTTTGTTTTTTCACACATGCTCCCAAGGATAAAAGAATCTATGTACCAACCTATAACGAGCGCCCTATGAGTCAGGAAAAAAACGTGCATGCTCATTCTCATTCAGTGAGAGAAGACGGTCATGTCGACTACGAAGGCATCAGTAGCGACTTCGACAATCTCAAAATGAAATGCCGGCTCAGTCTCTCAGAGATACTTACAAGCATAGCACGTGCGCGCATGCATTTATAAAGGTGATCATATATGTGTATATATAAGCGTCTATATTGTGTTAAGAAAAACTTGCAAGCGACCGAGGATAAGACAGTTGGCTGCGGCCTGCGGGAGACTGAGCCTGCGAGCAACCGCGCGTGAGCTCTGGCTCTCCAGTTTGCGCCTTAGGCGCCGGAGCGGAGGTCTCCTCCTATATCACGCTTTTGGCGTTATATAGAAGCAGTGACGCACACTGCACCGTCAAGGGCCGCCAGTTCAACGTTGTTGCTGCTTCACAAGCGTTAATTACTTTGAGTTCGCACGTTTTTTCTTTGTTGTTGTCTGGTTTCTAGTCCGTTTTATTTAAGCATAATAGATAATTATTTTTTAATATATGTGAACACTTGCTTGTTGAATGAATATATTTTTTCGAAATTACATGAGTATTTTTGAAAAAGTTTGGACTTACATATATATAAACTAGAGGATACTCCATGCGTTAATCTCTGCAATATATTTCAATAATTTGATTGTATGAAACATGCATAGTTGAATTAATAATATATAAACTAAAAATAAAACTAAATATTACTCCCATCGTCCCAAATTAAGTGACTCGACTTTGCACTAACTTTAGTACTCCCTCCGGTCCTTTTTTACTTCGCATATTAGATTTCTGTCAAGTCAAACTATACAAAGTTTGATCAAATATATATTAAAAAATATCAACATCTACAATACCAAATATATATTCCATGAAACTACATTTCGTAATGAATCTAACAATATTGAATTGGCATTGTGATTGTTGATATATTTTTCAATAAATTTGGTCAAATAGAGATACTTTGACTTCGGAAAAAACTTATATGCAGACTAAAAAGGACCGGAGGGAGTATAATGTTAGTACAAAGTTGAGTCACTTATTTTGGGGCGGAGGGAGTATATATTGTAGTATTTGATTATTGTGTAGTAAAAATATATTTGAATATAAGTGACATAATATAATGAAAGAAAAACCCCGTGTATGTTGAGTGGATCTTTGATGAGGTGGCATGTCTGATGGGATGAGATGTGTTGAAATCAGCTAATAACGAAGACATTGCCATGCATGTTGTTGTGGACCTTTGAATGAGGTGACATATGTGCATGCTAAAGATAATAGAGGTAGTGAGCAAGAACTATTTTGATATATAGGGTGCACAAAAACTTTTTAAAGATGGTTCATCATATTTAAATTTCTTGTTCTAGTGTATTTTCATAAATGTTTTGCGTTTATTTAGAAGTGTTCATCATGTATTAAATATTGTCCAATGTTTATTTGCCGACGGATGATCATAGCCCCATTGGAGCTACAATGCAACTCCTAAATTGTTCGGCCAAGGGTTAAAACACTCCACTCACTCCATGCATCATGATCGTCATAATAGTACTCTCACTGTAAAGAAATATAAGAGTGTTTAGATCACTAAAGTAGTAATCTAAATGCTCTTATATTTCTTTACGGAGGGAGTACCGTCTCCTCTTAGCAGTCTACAAGGTTGTATGAGCCTACTGGAAGTTGGCCACCTACTCCGGGCGCCAGTGAGGGGACCCATCACCTTCGCGGGGGCTGGCACTACGGGGTGTCTTGAGGTCCTTGGTGCTCAGGGTTCGCTCATTGGGACGCGATCGTGACCCATCTTGAGTGGACCCCTGCCCTCATATTGCTAGCGGTATTAAAAAGGTTGTTCACTATGTATTTAGATGTTCATTGCATATTTAAAAGTGTTCACTGTACATTAAAGCAAATGTCCACTCTGTTAAAAAAATGTTCATAGTGTATTAAAAATGTTCACTGTGTATTTAGAATTATTTAACCATGTATTAAAAATACATTTCACCATGTAATAAAAAATGTCCACTATGTCTTAAAAGTTCACCTCATATTTGAAAAAAAAATCATACACACATAAGGAAATGGTTTTCTTTAATGGAAAAGGATTAAGAGTGAAAAGAGGAAAAATTAACAATGGAGAAAGAGGAAAAAATTAAAATAAGAGAGAAAAATCTAGCACCAACTCAAAAAAACCAACAAAGAAAAAGAAGAAAGTACAACTCAGACTTTTTTAGGGGTACTAAAACTAGGCATCAGCGCTAGGAAGAAAACCAACAGCGAACTGGGCCAGACGACGACTCATCGCATCGACTCCGTCCCCCTCCCGGTCACTCCAGCAAGTGACGTGGAGGGGAAACTCTAGGCCCCCGAGCCCTCCCCCCGCTGCCGCCGGCTCACGCAGAAGGGTGAACCATGTTTGCGTCGATAGCCGGGGGGATGTCTTCCCCTGCTCCGACGATGACTGGCGCAGGCCTACAAGGTCAGGTGACGGCGTGGTGCTAGCAGTGGATGTGGCAGAGGAGCCGGTGGTTGGCGGCGGTTCGAAGAGCCTATGGTGCTCGTCCGTTGGTGTGCGGTGGGCGGTGGTTCCTGTGCATGCCACGCAGGATCTGTAGCGGAGGCCACTGCCGGGAGGCACAGCGGCTCCCCTGCGGTGCGTGGCCGGTGTGGATGCGGAAGGGTGTCGTGCCTGGCTGTTGGGGAACGTAGTAATTTCAAAAAAAAAAAATCCTACGCACACGCAAGATCATGGTGATGCACATCAACGAGAGGGGAGAGTGTTGTTACGTACCCTCGTAGACCGGAAGCGGAAGCATTATAACAACGCGGTTGATGTAGTCGTATGTCTTCACGGCCCGACCGATCAAGCACCGAAACTACGGCACCTCCGAGTTTTTGCACACATTCAGCTCGATACGATCCCCGGACTCCGATCCAGCAAAGTGTCGGGGATGAGTTCCGTCAGCACGACGGCGTGGTGACGATCTTGATGTTCTACCGTCGCAGGGCTTCGCCTAAGCACCACTACAATATTATCGAGGATTATGGTGGAGGGGAGCACCGCACAAGGCTAAGAGATCAATGATCAATTGTTGTGTGTTTGGGGTGCCCCCCTGCCCCCGTATATAAAGGAGTGGAGGAGGGGGCCGGCCAAGGAGGGTGGCGCGCCCAAGGGGGGGAGTCCAACTCCCACCGGGAGTAGGACTCCCCTTTTTCCTATTAGGAGTAGGAGAGGGAAGGAAGAGGAAGGAGGGAG
>NC_041382.1:67212709-67230934 GCF_002162155.2 Triticum dicoccoides | reverse complement strand
CTCCCTTGCTCCTTTCCCCTCCTTTCCACCAAGGCCCAATAAGGCCCATATACCTCCCGGGGGGTTCCGATAATCTCCCGGTGATCCGGTATTGTCCCAATCTTACCCGGAACCTTTCCGGTGTCCAAATATAGTTGTCCAATATATCGTTCTTTATGTCTCGACCATTTCGAGACTCCTCGTCAAGTCCGTGATCACATTCGGGACTCCGAACAACCTTTGGTACATCAAAATATATAAACTCATAATGAAACTGTCATCGTAACGTTAAGCGTGCGGACCCTATGGGTTCGAGAACAATGTAGACATGACCGAGACACGTCTCCGGTCAATAACCAATAGCGGAACCTGGATGCTCATATTGGCTCCTACATATTCTACGAAGATCTTTATCGGTCAGACCGCATAACAACATAGTTGTTTCGTTTGTCATCGGTATGTTACTTGCCCGAGATTCGATCGTCGGTATCTCTATACCTAGTTCAATCTCGTTACCGGCAAGTCTCTTTACTCATTCCATAATACATCATCTTGCAACTAACTTATTAGTTGCATTGCTTGCAAGGCTTAAGTGATGTGTATTACCGAGAGGGCCCAGAGATACCTCTTCGACAATCGGAGCGACAAATCCTAATCTCGAAATACGCCAACCCAACATGTACCTTTGGAGACACATGTAGAGCACCTTTATAATCACCCAGTTACGTTGTGACGTTTGGTAGCACACAAAGTGTTCCTCCGGCAAACGGGAGTTGCATAATCTCATAGTCATAGGAACATGTATAAGTCATGAAGAAAGCAATAGCAACATACTAAACGATCGGGTGCTAAGCTAATGGAATGGGTCATGTCAATCACATCATTCTTCTAATGATGTGATCCCGTTAATCAAATGACAACTCATGTCTATGGTTAGGAAACATAACCATCTTCGATTAACGAGCTAGTCAAGTAGAGGCATACTAGTGACACTTTGTTTGTCTATGTATTCACACAAGTATTACGTTTCCGGTTAATACAATTCTAGCATGAATAATAAACATTTATCATGATATAAGGAAATAAATAATAACTTTATTATTGCCTCTAGGGCATATTTCCTTCAGTCTCCCACTTGCACTAGAGTCAATAATCTAGATTACACAGTAATGATTCTAACACCCATGGAGCCTTGGTGGTGATCATGTTTTCCTCGTGGAAGAGGCTTAGTCAATGGGTCTGCTACATTCAGATCCGTATGTATCTTGCAAATCTCTATGTCTCCCACCTGGACTAGATCCCGGATGGAATTGAAGCGTCTCTTGATGTGCTTGGTTCTCTTGTGAAATCTGGATTCCTTTGCCAAGGCAATTGCACCAGTATTGTCACAAAAGATTTTCATTGGACCCGATGCACTAGGTATGCCACCTCGATCGGATATGAACTCCTTCATCCAGACTCCTTCGTTTGCCGCTTCCGAAGCAACTATGTACTCCGCTTCACATGTGGATCCCACCACGACGCTTTGTTTAGAACTGCACCAACTGACAGCTCCACCATTTAATGTAAATACGTATCCGGTTTGTGATTTAGAATCGTCCGGATCAGTGTCAAAGCTTGCATCAACGTAACCATTTATGATGAGCTCTTTGTCACCTCCATATACGAGAAACATATCCTTAGTCCTTTTCAGGTATTTCAGGATGTTCTTGACCGCTGTCCAGTGATCCACTCCTGGATTACTTTGGTACCTCCCTGCTAGACTTATAGAAAGGCACACATCAGGTCTGGTACACAGCATTGCATACATGATAGAGCCTATGGCTGAAGCATAGGGAACATCTTTCATTTTCTCTCTATCTTCTGAAGTGGTCGGGCATTGAGTCTTACTCAACTTCACACCTTGTAAGACAGGCAAGAATCCTTTCTTTGCTTGATCCATTTTGAACTTCTTCAAAACTTTGTCAAGGTATGTGCTTTGTGAAAGTCAAATTAAGCGTCTTGATCTATCTCTATAGATCTTAACGCCCAATATGTAAGCAGCTTCACCGAGGTCTTTCATTGAAAAACTCTTATTCAAGTATCCTTTTATGCTATCCAAAAATTCTATATCATTTCCGATTAGAAATATGTCATCCACATATTATATCAGAAATGCTACAGAGCTCCCACTCACTTTCTTGTAAATACAGGCTTCTCCAAAAGTCTGTACAAAACCAAATGCTTTGATCACACTATCAAAGCGTTTATTCCAACTCCGAGATGCTTGCACCAGTCCATAAATGGATCGCTGGAGCTTGCACACTTTGTTAGCTCCTTTTGGATCGACAAAACCTTCCGGCTGCATCATATACAACTCTTCTTCCAAAAATCCATTCAGGAATGCAATTTTGACATCCATCTGCCAAATTTCATAATCATAAAATGCGGCAATTGCTAACACGATTTGGACAGACTTAAGCATCGCTACGGGTGAGAAGGTCTCATCGTAGACAATTCCTTGAACTTGTCGAAAACCTTTTGCGACAAGTCGAGCTTTGTAGACAGTAACATTACCGTCAGCGTCAGTCTTCTTCTTGAAGATCCATTTATTTTCAATTGCTTGCCGATCATTGGGCAAGTCAACCAAAGTCCACACTTTGTTCTCATACATGGATCCCATCTCAGATTTCATGGCTTCAAGCCATTTTGCGGAATCTGGGCTCACCATTGCTTCTTCATAGTTCGTAGGTTCATCATGATCTAGTAGCATGAGTTCCAGAACAGGATTATCGTACCACTCTGGTGCGGATCTTACTCTGGTTGATCTACGAGGTTTAGTAGTAACTTGTTCTAAAGTTTCATGATCATCATCATTAGCTTCCTCACTAATTGGTGTAGGTGTCACAGAAACCGGTTTCTGTGATGTACTACTTTCCAATAAGGGAGCAGGTATAGTTACCTCATCAAGTTCTACTTTCCTCCTACTCACTTCTTTAGAGAGAAACTCCTTCTCTAGAAAGGATCCATTCTTAGCAGCAAATGTCTTGCCTTCGGATCTATGATAGAAGGTGTACCCAACAGTCTCCTTCGGGTATCCTATGAAGACACATTTCTCCGATTTGGGTTTGAGCTTGTCAGGTTGAAGCTTTTTCACATAAGCATCGCAGCCCCAAACTTTCAGAAACGACAACTTTGGTTTATTGCCAAACCATAGTCCATAAGGCGTTGTCTCAACGGATTTTGATGGTGCCCTATTTAACTTGAATGCGGCCGTCTCTAAAGCATAACCCCAAAATGATAGCGGTAAATCTGTAAGAGACATCATAGATCACACCATATCAAGTAAAGTACGATTACGATGTTCGGACACCCCATTACGCTGTGGTGTTCCGGGTGGCATGATTTGTGAAACTATCCCGCATTGTTTCAAATGTAAACCAAACTCGTAACTCAAATATTCTCCTCCACGATCAGATCGTAGAAACTTTATTTTCTTGTTACGATGATTTTCAACTTCACTCTGAAATTCTTTGAACTTTTCAAATGTTTGAGACTTATGTTTCATTAAGTAGATATACCCATATCTGCTTAAATCATCTGTGAAGGTGAGAAAATAACGATATCCGCCACGAGCTTCAACAATCATTGGACCACATACATCTGTATGTATTATTTCCAACAAATTTGTTGCTCTCTCCATAGTACCGGAGAATGGAGTTTTAGTCATCTTGCCCATGAGGCACGGTTCGCAAGTACCAAGTGATTCATAATCAAGTGGTTCCAAAAGTCCATCAGTATGGAGTTTCTTCATGCGCTTTACACTGATATGACCTAAATGGCAGTGCCACAAATAAGTTGCACTATCATTATCAACTCTGCATCTTTTGGCTTCAACATTATGAATATGTGTATCACTACTATCGAGATTCATCAAAAATAGACCACTCTTCAAGGGTGCATGACCATAAAAGATCGTACTCATATAAATAGAACAACCATTATTCTCTGATTTAAATGAATAACCGTCTCGCATCAAATAAGATCCAGATATAATGTTCATGCTCAACGCTGGCACCAAATAACAATTATTTAGGTCTAATACGAATCCTGATGGTAGATGTAGAGGTAGCGTGCCGACCGCGATCACATCGACTTTGGAACCATTTCCCACGCGCATCGTCACCTCGTCCTTCGCCAGTGTTCGCTTAATCTGTAGTCCCTGTTTCGAGTTGCAAATATTAGCAATAGAACCAGTATCAAATACCCAGGTGCTACTGTGAGCTCTAGTAAGGTACACACCAATAACATGTATATCACATATACCTTTGTTCACCTTGCCATCCTTCTTATCCGCCAAATACTTGGGGCAGTTCCGCTTCCAGTGACCAGTCTGCTTGCAGTAGAAGCACTCGGTTTTAGGCTTAGGTCCAGACTTGGGTTTCTTCTCCTGAGCAGCAACTTGCTTGCTGTTCTTCTTGAAGTTCCCCTTCTTCTTCCCCTTGCCTTTTTTCTTGAAACTAGTGGTCTTGTTGACCATCAACACTTGATGCTTCTTCTTGATTTCTACCTCCGCAACTTTTAGCATTGCGAAGAGCTCGGGAATTGTCTTATCCATCCCTTGCATATTATAGTTCATCACGAAGCTCTTGTAGCTAGGTGGAAGTGATTGGAGAATTCTGTCAATGACACAATCATCCGGAAGATTAACTCCCAGTTGAATCAAGTGATTATTATACCCAGACATTTTGAGTATATGCTCACTAACAGAACTGTTCTCCTCCATCTTGCAGCTATAGAATTTATTGGAGACTTCATATCTCTCAATCCGGGCATTTGCTTGAAACATTAGCTTCAAGTCCTGGAACATCTCATATGCTCCATGACGTTCAAAACATCGTTGAAGACCCGATTCTAAGCCGTAAAGCATGGCACATTGAACTGTCGAGTAGTCATTAGCTTTGCTCTGCCAGACGTTCTTAACATCGTCAGTTGCATCAGCAGCAGGCCTGGCACCCAGCGGTGCTTCCAGGACGTAATTCTTCTATGCAGCAATGAGGATAATCCTCAAGTTACGGACCCAGTCCGTATAATTGCTACCATCATCTTTCAACTTTGCTTTCTCAAGGAACGCATTAAAATTCAACGGAACAACAGCATGGGCCATCTATCTACAATCAAACATAAACAAGCAAGATACTATTAGGTACTAAGTTCATGATAAATTTAAGTTCAATTAATCATATTACTTAAGAACTCCCACTTAGAAAGACATCCCTCTAATCTTCTAAGTGATCACGTGATCCAAATCAACTAAACCATAACTGATCATCACGTGAAATGGAGTAGTTTTCAATGGTGAACATCACTATGTTGATCATATATACTATATGATTCACGCTCGACCTTTCGATCTCAATGTTCCGAGGCCATATCTGCATATGGTAGGCTCGTCAAGTTTAACCTGAGTATTCTGCGTGTGCAAAACTGGCTTGCACCCGTTGTAGATGGACGTAGAGCTTATCACACCCGATCATCACGTGGTGTCTGGGCACGACGAACTTTGGCAACGGTGCATACTCAGGGAGAACACTTTTATCTTGAAATTTAGTGAGAGATCATCTTATAATGCTACTGTCAATCAAAGCAAGATAAGATGCATAAAATATAAACATCACATGCAATCAATATAAGTGATATGATATGGCCATCATCATCTTGTGCTTGTATCTCCATCTCCGAAGCATTGTCATGATCACCTGTAATGCCCTCGATGCGGCTATATCTCCCACGTGTCGAGGCACGACTTAGAGGCATAACCGCATTGAAAGCAATGTCACAAGTTAGGCAATCTTCACAACATCCCATGTAGTATAGATAATAAAAGGGGAGATACATAGTTGGCTTACACTCGCCATGTCAATCGAAGTACATAAATAGCATTACATCAATCAAACACTCATGGCCCGACTACGGCGCCGAAATAAAAGATAAACCCAACATGCGACACGGTCCCGATCGCCCCAACTGGGCACCACTACTGATCATCAGGGAAAGACACATAGTAACGACGTGAGTCCTCGTCGAACTCCCACTTGAGCTCAAGCGCGTCATCTGGAACGGAGTCATCAGGCCCTGCATCTGGTTTGGAAGTAATCTGTGAGCCACAGGGACTCAGCAATCTCGCACCCTCGCGATCAAGACTATTTAAGCTTATAGGTAAGGCAAGGTAAAATATATGTGGAGCTGCGGCAAGAGACTAGCATATCTGGTGGCTAACCTGTTCGCAAAAAAGAACGAGAAGAGAGGGCAAAGCGCGAACGAGTAACTAGAGAACATCCTGCGGCAAGCATTACTCCAACACCGTGTTCACTTCCCGGACTCCGCCGAGAAGAGACCATCATGGTAACTCACACTGTTGATTCATTTTAAAATAAGTTAAGGTTCAAGATATCTACAACCGGACATTAACAAATTCCCATCTGCCCATAACCGCGGGCACGGCTTTCGCAAGTTCAAATCCCTGCAGGGGAGTCCCAACTTAGCCCATGACAAGCTCTCACGGTCAACAAAGGAATAGACCTTCTCCCGAGACATTCCGATCAGACTCAGTATCCCGGTTCTACAAGACACTTCGACAAGTTAAAACAAATCCAGCAACACCGCCCGAATGTGCCGACAAATCCCGATAGGAGCTGCACATATCTTGTTCCCAGGGCACACTCAGAATGTCTAAACTTCCGGTAGGACAGCCCAGAGTTGCCCCTGGTGGCCACCGGCGGCTGACGAGGTGGACCAACACTCAGAGGAGCACTGGCTCGGGGGGTTTAAAATAAGATAACCCTCGGGCTCCGGAAACCCAAGGGAAAAAGGGGCTAGGTGGTAAATGGTAAAACCAAGGTTGGGCATTGCTGGAAAAGCTTTAATCAAGGCGAACTATCAAGGGGTTCCCATTATCACCCAACCACGTAAGGAACGCAAAAATCCGGGAACATAACACCGATATGACGGAAACTAGGGCGGCAAGAGTGGAACAAAACACTAGGCGAGAGGCCGAGCCTTCCACCCTTTACCAAGTATATAGATGCATTAAGATAACAAGATAATATAATGATATCCCAACAACTAAATAATGTTCCAACAAGGAACGGTCTCCAAACTTCACCTGCAACTAGCAACGCTATAAGAGGGGCTGAGCAAAGCGGTAACATAGCCAATCAACAGTTTGCTAGGACATGGTGGGTTAGAGGTTTGGCATGGCAATTTGGGAGGCATGATAAGCAAGTGGTATGCATCGTAGCATAGGCGTAGCAAAAGAGCGAGCATCTAGCAAAGCAAAGATAGTAGTGATTTCGAGGGTATGATCATCTTGCCTGCAAAGTTGTCAGAGTTGACTGGATCCTCGAAAGCAAACTCAGCGGCCTCCTCGTTAGCGAACTCATCTCCCGGCTCTAACCAAACAAGACAAACAAGTAACAAGGACACAATCAACCACGTGCAAAGCTCAAACAATATGATGCAAACATGGTATGCTATGCGGGATGCAATATTCGATGCATATGCAAGATTTGACAAGGAACACATGAACCTGGCCTCAACTTGGAATTCCAAGTGTGCCACTGGAAAGGTGAGATGAAATCGGTTGAAAACTATATAAAGAACGCCGGAATCGGAGTTACGGTTTGGGAATGGCAAGCAATTTAAATATGACCACGTTATGCGATTAACAGCAAGTAGCCATCTAAATGCAACAAGATGAACATGCTACATCACCCAAACATGGCAGGGATCCATTCATGATGCTTAACAAAATAGGAACACTTAGCTATGGCTAATTCATCCATTAACAGGTTCAAACAAGCATGGCAAAAATGCATTTGGTGAACAGATTTCAGACAGTGAAATTAACACTTGTCTGAAATTTCAGATCAGGTAGCACACTTTGGAGCATGAAAACTATATGCTACAGGACCTGAACATGGAAAGTAAAGCAGGGCATGGAGCTACTCAAAGAGCTTAACAAAAGTCCCTTAGTGACCTTGAGCCAAAAGGGATCAGAAAATACATTTGCAAGCATGTGAACATGGCAAAAACATAATCAGTTCTCAGACTTTGTGAAAACTGGAGCATGCAAAATCAGATATCAAGTAGGCATGTTTACGAGCTCGATGCACTCACTACAGAGCATGTCATGACAATCTAAGCATGCACCCATCAAGAATACATATTATACAAGCTAGACATGGCAATAACAATAACATAGCATGCACGGATCAACTACAACATCCTCGGCAAAATCACTAACAAGTAGACAATCTGCCCAGATTCATGAAATAGCAAAAGTAGAGCTCGATTGACTCAAGCTAGGGTGCTCCATAATTGCAAACAAAGACATGGATGGATAGAGCACTACAAGATTAACAAAACATCCTTACTGATCATCCTCAAAAGAGTCACGGATCACTAGGAAACAACAAGAACATATGGCATATTGAGATAAACAGTACAAGGACTTAGTGGAAATGCCAAGTCCTTGAAATCAGCTTAACGAATGCTCCACTTTGCAAGCTTGTTCTAGTCACCACACACACCACAAAAATACATGGGTTGCACCTATGGATAGATGGCAAAACATATAAAAAAACTCATGAAGAGCTCAGGGCATATCATGCACACAATAATCATGGTAAAAATGACAAATATCTAATTGGAGCAGCAAATCTGACAATTATCTCAAATAGCACTCTTCCAACAGCATTTCGGGCATCAAGATGAACTCAAATGGAAATGATGCAATGATATGAAATGATGTACTCCTTGAGGCGAACATTTTGATATGCTATATGCCCAAAATGGAGCTACGGATGCACAGTTACGATGCGATGAACAAGGGTAAAAATATTAGGGTTTCGGGGATAAAAAGTCAACCGGGCGAAGTCTCAGATCCAGATCCGGTGTCACGCGGATCGAGGTTGGCCGGCGCCGGAGTTCCTGTACGCCGATGGATGAGGTGGCCGTAGTTCGTGGCCGCGGTGGCCGGCCGGAGGAGGACGAGGACGGAGAGGAGGAGGACGGAGAGGAGATCCGGGCGGCGCGGCGCAAGGGAGGCGGGGAAGCTCGCCGGAGCGGGCGGCCGGCGGAGGTAGGCGACCGCGATCACGGCGGCGGGGCGGCGTGGTACCGGCGATGGCGCGCGGCGGCGCTCGGGGGAAGACGGAGCCGGGCGCGGGCGGCGGAGGAACGAGCCCGGGAGGGCCTCCCGCGGGCCGGGCGGGCCGCGGCGGTGGAAGCGCTGGCGGCGGCATGTGGCGCTCTGCCAGTGGCTGCGGGTGGCGGCGCGGCGTGTCCGGCGGCGGACGGACACGTCCGGTGCGGAGAGGGATGATTTTAGGGTTTCGGGGAAGAAGGAGATCCGGATTTTGGAGGGGGTCTATATATAGGCATAGAGGGAGCTAGGAGAGTCCAAATGAGGTGCGGTTTTTGGCCACGCGATCGTGATCGAACGCTCTAGGTGATGGAGAGGGTTTTGGTGGGTTTTGGGCCAAAATGGAGGGGTGTTGGGCTGCAACACACACGAGGCCTTTTCGCTCCCTCGGTTAACCGTTGGAGTACCAAATGAAGTCCAAATGGTATGAAACTTGACAGGCGGTCTATCGGTAGTAAACCAAGGCTGCTTGGCAAGTCTCGGTCCAATCCGGAAATGTTTAATCCCCACACACGAAAGAAATGTAGAAATGCCCATCGGAGGAGAACGAAGCGCCGGAATGCAAAACGGACAACGGGGAAAATGCTCGAATGCATGAGATGAACACGTATGCAAATGCAATGCACATGATGATATGATATGAGATGCATGACAACGACAACAACACATGGAGACAAAAACCCGAACCCAAGAAAATAAAATAACTTAACGCCGGAAACGGTAAGAGTTGGATTACATATTTGGGAAAATCATATCCGGGGTGTTACAACACTCCACCACTATGAAAGGATCTCGTCCCGAGATCTAGGACTGAAAGAACGCCGGGTATTCAGAACGGAGGTGATCCTCGCGTTCCCAGGTAGCTTCACGGTCGGAATGGTGTGCCACTTGACTTTGAGGAATTTGATTGACTTGTTGCGAGTCTTGCGTTCAGTCTCTTCAAGAATAGCAATGGGGTGCTCACGATAAGAGAGATCTTCTTGGAGCTCGATGTCCTAGAAGTTGACGGTGCGGTCAGGAGTGTTGAAGCACTTTCGAAGCTGAGAGACATGGAACACGTCATGCACATTTGCAAAGTTTGAAGGAAGCTCGAGTTGATAGGCGAGATCGCCTCTCTTGCTGACGATCTTGAAAGGTCCCACGTATCTGGGGGCAAGCTTCCCTTTGATACCGAAGCAACGAGTACCTTTCATTGGAGAGACGCGGAGGTAAACATGATCTCCGATCTCGATAGCCAAATCACGGTGCTTACTATCATAGTAGCTCTTCTGGCGGGATTGGGCTGCTTTGAGGTTATCTTGAATGAATTTGCACATTTCCTCTGCCTCTGTGATTAAGTCATTTCCCAGAAGTTGACGTTCACCGGTTTCAGACCAGTTGAGAGGGGTACGACACTTCCTGCCATACAGAATTTCGAATGGGGCCTTGCCCGGACTTGCTTGAAAACTGTTGTTGTAGGAGAATTCAGCATATGGAAGACAATCCTCCCACTTCATGCCGAAGGAGATCACACAAGCCCTGAGCATATCTTCAAGAATCTGATTGACACGCTCGACTTGACCGCTAGTTTGAGGATGGAAAGCTGTACTGAAGCGGATGTTGGTTCCCATGGCCTTCTGAAAAGAATCCCAAAACTTGGAGGTAAAGATGCTGCCACGGTCTGAAGAGATCACTTGTGGAATGCCGTGCAGAGAGACAATTCGAGAGGTATAGAGCTCCGCCAATTGAGCTGCAGTGATTGACTCTTTGATAGGCAGAAAGTGAGCCACTTTAGTGAGTTTGTCGATGACAACGAATATAGCTTCATTGCCACGCTTGGACTTTGGAAACCTAGTCACGAAGTCCATCTCAATGTGGTCAAACTTCCATTCTAGAATGGCAAGAGGTTGGAGGAGACCAGCTGGCCTTTGGTGTTCTGCCTTCACTCTTCTGCAGACATCACATTCGTTCACGAACTGAGCAATTTCGTGCTTCATACGAGTCGACCAATAAGCCTGCTTGAGGTCCTGATACATCTTCATGCTCCCAGGGTGGATGGAGAGGAGAGAATTGTGAGCCTCGTTCATGATCACTTTACGAAGGTCACCTTTGGGTACAACAATACGATCCTCAAAGAAGAGAGTATCCTTGTCATCAAGGCGGTAGCACTTGTATTTGGGTTGACTCTTGGCAATCCCAATCTTCACCTTTTTCACCATAGCATCAAGAAGCTGGGCTTGGTGAATCTGGTCTTCGAAGGTAGGAGATACTTGAAGGTTGGCGAGGAAACCTTGAGGAACAACTTGCAGATTAAGTTTGCGGAAAGCTTCACAAAGCTCGGGTTGATAAGGCTTGAGAATCAGACTGTTGCAGTAAGCCTTTCTGCTCAATGCGTCAGCAATCACATTGGCCTTGCCTGGAGTATACTCGATACTCGAATTATACTCTTGAATCATTTCGACCCATCGAGTTTGTCTGAGGTTGAGATTAGGCTGAGTGAAGATGTACTTGAGACTCTTGTGGTCAGTGAAAATGTCCACTTTTCTTCCCAATAAGAGATGTCTCCAAGTCAAAAGAGCATGCACAACTGCCGCCAACTCAAGGTCATGAGTGGGGTAGTTCTTCTCGTTGGGCTTCAACTGGCGAGAGGTATAAGCCACAACTTTCTTCTCTTGCATCAACACTGCGCTGAGACCTCGGAGAGAGGCATCGCAAAAGACCTCGTACGGTTTGGATTCATCAGGAGGAGTCAAAACTGGAGCAGTGACCAATTTCTCTTTCAAAGTGTTGAAAGCAATGTCACACTCCGGAGACCAAACATACTTGACGTGCTTCTGGAGAAGATTTGAGAGAGGCTTCACGATCTTAGAAAAGTTTTCAACGAATCTTCGACAATAGCTTGCAAGACCGAGGAAGCTACAGAGTTGCTTCATGTTCTGAGGTGGTTCCCAATTCATAATTGCAGACACCTTCTTAGGATTCACCGCAATGCCCTTGGCAGAGATGATATGACCAAGATAAAGAACCTCATCGAGCCACAATTCGCACTTGGAGAACTTGGCGTAGAACTTGTGTTCCCTGAGCTTATCGAGTACCAAACGCAAGTGCTTGGCATGATCTTCCTTGTTCTTCGAAAAGACCAGAATGTCGTCGAGATAGACCAAAACGAAGTCATTGGTGTAGGCGTTGAAGATGAAGTTCATCATGCGAGAGAAAGTCAGAGGAGCGTTTACGAGGCCAAAAGACATGACAGTGTATTCATATGAACCAAAGCTTGTCCTGAAAGCCGTCTTGGGAATATCTTGCTCACGGATTCGAATCTGATGATAACCCATACAAAGATCAAGCTTGGAGAATACTTGGGCACCTTTGAGTTGTTCGAACAGATCGTTGATGTTGGGAAGTGGGTATTTGTTCTTGATGGTCTTCTTGTTCAATGGACGGTAATCAACACAAAGTCGGTTCATTCCATCCTTCTTCTTCACAAAAAGAACACCACAACCCCACGGAGAAGAACTAGGTCATATGAGACCCATTCTCTCTTGAATATCGAGTTGCTTCTTCACCTCCTTCAACTCTTCAGGTCCGAGCTTGTAAGGACGCTTGCACACTGGTTCCGTGCCAGGCTCAAGATCGATGACGAATTCAACTGGCCGGTGCGGAGGCATTCCTGGAAGCTCTTCTAGAAAGACGTTTTGATATTCGCAAATGACTGGAATCTACGAGATAGCATCCAGTTCACCCTTCTCACTGAGGGAAAACAGACGGATTGTATTATCCCGAGCGGCAAAGACAATTACATCCTCAGACGAATGAGTCAATTGAATCTGCCTGGCTGCACAATCAAGCTGAGCCTTGTGCTTAGAAAGCCAATCCATCCCGAGAATAAGATCAATATCCGAGTTACCAAGAACCATTGGAGAAGCCAGAAACTTGAAATCACCCATCATGATAGAAATATCCGGAACCTCGTAGTTAGCGAGCAAACAACTACTCGGAGAGAAAACTGCTAACGGTTGATGCATAACTTGAGAATACCACCCATGTTTAGATGCAAAAGGTCTCGAGATGAAAGAATGTGATGCACCAGTGTCAAAAAGAACTTTTGCAGAAACATCGTTAACAGGAAGGTTACCCATGATGACATCTGACGAGTCCTCTGCCTGAGCTGCATTCACCATGTTAACCTTGGCGTACTTGGGGTTATGCTTGACCACAGCTGTACTTGCCGATCTCACAGGAGGAGGAGGAGGAAGACGCCTCTGATTGAAGCATTTGTTGGTATAGTGACCCTTCTGTTGGCACTTGTTGCACGTGACCTCTGAAAGCGGACGGTGATACGGAGCACTCGATCTTGGAGCTTGAGATGAAGTCTTGTTCTGAAAGCCAAGGTTGGGTGGGCGGGAAGATCCACTGCCACCTTTGCTCTTCTGCTGATACGGCTGATGGAACGGAGGAGGAGGAAGCCAATACTTCTGCTGCTTGGCCACTTGAGTAGAGGAAGAAGGAGTAGCATCTCTGACTCTCTTCTTGGAAGCATCACACCTCAATTGAGCAGCCTCTTGCTTCAATGCCATGTTATAGAACTCATCGTACCTCAAGGGCTCAAAGAGAACAAGAGCTAGCTGAATTTCTTCTCTGAGACCACCCCTGAACTGGTATATCATGCTCTTCTCGTCAGGGATGTCCTGCTTAGCAAAGCGGGCGAGCTTCTGAAACAACTTGTTGTAGTCATAGACAGACAAAGAGCCTTGCTTCAGGTTGCGGAATTCCTCACGCTTGCTCTCAACCACGCTCTGAGGAATATGATGAGCTTTGAAGTCTTGACGGAATTCATCCCAGGTAATCACATGGCCTCCTCTGGAATCCTTGTACTGCTGGAACCATTCTGCAGCTTGGTCTTTGAGTTGGAAGGAAGCGAACTTGACAAAGTCCTCAGGCCTGACGTTATTGCACTCGAAATGCTTGCACAGATCCATGAGCCAATCGTCAGCATCAGTTGCCTCAACACAATTGCTGAAAGTCTTTGGACCGTTAGCAAGGAACTGGTTGAGTGTAGCATGGTGATTCTGATTGTTGCCTTGGTTGCCTTGGTTCGCTTGATTGCGCTCTTGAAGAATTTGCATGATCAACTGTGTGTTTGCATTGGTTGCGGCCATCACAGCTTGCCATGCCCCCGGAGGAGGTGGAGGTGGTGGCGGATCCTGATTCTGATTCTGACTGGTGCTCTTAGCGGGAGCCATCCTGAAGAGGGTGACAACCGTTAGCACATTGACAGATAAAATGAAGCTGAATCAAACAGGTTGAAATTGCAACATATAGTCTTCACATCCGAACATAAGAACGAATGCATTCCACTTGAAATGGTCACATATCCATAAATTGAGAAGCCACTTAGAATTTAGGTAGAGAAATAAATCAACAAGGTACGAATCAAGAATGAATACTCGGTAAGAAATCCCAATCTCAAACCAAATATCCGTGGAAGAAGAACTAGAGCTACAAGAATTCCCACCTATGAAACTCCCAAACCTTTCCAGTTATGCAATCAGATGTTGGGGATACAGGGGAAGCATAATATCTCACCCAAATCTAGCAATTCCTACATCCAGCTGTATCCATCCTTCAACACATAACCGAGAAAAATTTCGGAAACCATCTACCTCAACCTTCGAAAAGCATCTGTTATACAAGTTATGGCGATACTCCTGAACTCCGGCCCCAGTACTGGGTGGCGCACTACTAGGAAAAGGCCTACTAATGGCGCACCGGTTTTGCCTACTAATGGCGCATCACCCGTGCGCCATTAGTAGCATGCCACTAGTAATTTTCACTAATGGCGCACCACTGGTGCGCCATTAGTATCTGGTATACTAATGGTGCACCATCCAGTGCGCCATTAGTGTGACACTCCAAAATTTTTACTTTGGTTTTCAGCAAAAACTTTGTGGTTTTTGAAAAGAGGCCATTTAAAATTTTCCAGAAAACCTTCCTCTTAAGAAACTTTCTTTCCTTTGGCAAGGTTTTTATTCTTGCTTCAAACTTTGGTGTTTGACCTTTTTAAACTTCTTCTCTGTTGGTTCTCTCCCAAAATTATTTTTGGGAGTTTAATCTTTTTCTTTAAAAAAAAAGAAACTCCATGAAATTTGGGATTTTCACATCTTGGAACCACCATGACTTGGCATTTTTGCCCATGTGGTAAAACCCCTCCAAAACCTCCCCTACACCTTGTGATCAACCTAAATTCTCTGTCCCAACTAATCCAAACTGGTTTTGGATTTTTATTCTAATTATTTTTCCCCTCATTCAATTCTGAAAATTATTTGGAGCCTGAGAGCTTTTCAAAGCAAGTGCCCTATTGCATTTGAGTTTTGACCTCAAACCAATTCTCCTGGATTGTCCTTTGAACCCACAACCCAGAACCATCTTGATCCACTCCTCCCCTTTTCAAATTTTTCAAAATACAGTCTCTGCAAGTTTGGACCAGATTTGCCAAATTTGGTGAAATTCATATCCACACTGCTCCAAAAATTCCACCAAAAATCATGCAGCCTACTTGAGCAAGGAGAAGCCACTCCACCAAAAATCAGCTCAAGGAAAAATCACCAGAGGCCAATTTCATTCGGTCGAACACCTGGTGGGCACTGTTACTGTTCAAAGTTCAGAAATTTAGTTTTCAGTGTCATCTTCAGTCCGTCAGTTTCAGTCACGCGGCCACAGTGCCCTTGGCACGCTCCTCGCCGCCTCTTCCTCTTGTCCGAAGCTGCACACGCGTGCGTGGAGCCTTCCTGGTGTCGGTAGCGCGCTGGCTCGCCCTCGCCGGCGTCTTCTGCGGCGTCGGGACCTCCCGTGGCGGCCGACAGGAGGCACACCACGGCAGAACGCCGTTCCACGCCGCCCATCGCTCCCTGGATCTCCGCGTGGCCTGATGCACGCCAGCGCACGCCCGTAGCACAGCCACCGTGGCCGGCAAGCACGGAACGCGCTCTCCGCCGCCGACGGGCCCGCACCCTCACCGTTCCGTCGAGCTCGCCCTTAACACCCAAACCCCGGCCAGTTTAACACCAAAACGGACCCATTGAACCTCCGTGATGACGCTCGACCCCCTAACCACCCCGACCGAGCACTGCGCCACCGTAATCGCTCGCCGGTGATCCTCGTTCACGGCAACCGCCTCGGACCGCCTATATAAAGGGGTCCCGAGCTCACTCTCATGCACGTAGCACCCCCACTACTCACCAACACCCCGCCAGGCCACTAGGGGGACCTCGAGGAGCTCTCCTCCCCCAGCTCCGGCCACCTCGCCCCGCCTCGGCCTCCAGCCCAATTCGTTCTGGTGAGGCCATCTCCGGCGCTCAAAACCCCGTTCATGACCTTCTCTAGCTGCCAGGAGCATAACCCCCTCTTCAATTTAACCATTGCAGCCCTCTCCGACGAGCCCCTCGACCACCCGAGCCGCCGTCCGCCGGAGCAAAGCTCGCCGTCGACGTGGTGCTCACCGACCGACTCCACCACCATCAACTGACGCGGAAGGGTACCCTGAGCACGGAGGTACTCCCCGATCTCTCTGCCTCGCCGTGGATCGCCGCCGGCGACCACCGCGGCTCTCGGGCGCCGGCGAACTCTGCCGCCCCGTTTGAACATTTGAACCTGACAGGTGGGACCCCACCGTCAGCCTCTCTTCTCTCTCTTCGAATCATTTTCTGGAAGCGCCTTCGGGCAGAAGGCGTTTTCTCTTCGGGCTGGCGTAGTCGCTACCGAAGCGTTTTTTGTTTTTATAAACTAGCCCCTGGAAATCTTTTGTTTCATTACAGATAAGTCCCTGGACAAAAACCCTTATAACTTTTAATCAGAAAAGTATTTTTGATTGATTCCTTTTTTGTTCTCTTTAAAATTTTGTCTAGTTTTTTATCAGATTTATTTGAAAATTATTTGGTTTACCTTCTGTGCACTTCTTGGTATTTACGTTAGCGCATATATTTTCTTTAAACCGTAGATACCGAAGGAGGTGACGGAGCCGCGAACTTCACCGAGCTAGGCTCCGACTACTCTGAACCAGGCAAGCATGTTTGAACTTTTGATATGATGAGTGTCTTGGCATGTTTTGCATTTAGTTAGTTTCATGGCATGCCGGTGAGTATACCGATGAACGTTATTTTATGTGATAATGAGGTAAGTGAGTTCGATGACCCATACGTGGATGAATGTGAATATGAATGGCCATGTGTTGGCATGAGGATGGGTACGGTGGCAGTGTTGTGGCATGCCAGTCGTACACCAGACCATGTGACTTCAGTGTCAAACCATATCGGTCCAGTACCTATCATTTCCTTCCTTGTACTACCACATGTTTTGCGCAAGGAATATGGTTTAGTAAGTTGCAAACCGCTTTCATGGTACACACCAAAGAGGAGAGGCCATGATGATGGTTCCATGGCCCTGGATTAAAGCCAGTCATCCGGTCAGGGGGCATGGGTGTTTCCGGTTGGGACCGAGAGGGGGGCACCCCTTAGAGCGCGCGTATATAAATTTGATCCCATGCTATTCGAGATTGTGATCTCCCCGTCTCAAACGTTTTTCTTGGACGATGTCTAGGGTGATTCCTAGCATCGAGAGGTAGGATGGGTGTGTACCGGTTAGCTGTGTTTTCTTCTGAAATACCGTAAACGGAACTAGTCCTTCGTGACTACGGAAATCCGTTGACTGTGGGAAAATTTTTGTACAAACTCTGCAGAGTCATATATTCCTCCAAATCATCTCCTCCATGTCAAGTTTCGTTCCATCTTATCCTAATCAATTGTCAGCTTTGATGACAGAGACTCCGGTGAATCGCATGAGTGCTAAGTCCGGTTAAATGATTACTCCTGTGGATGGACTAACCCGTTTGTCTTCATGAATTGAATGTTTATTATGAGTATTATTTACCTGTGAATAAAGCCCTTTCTGCGATGTCGCTCAGACGTCCGACTGTGGCATTTCTTTTAAAGCCCTTTCTGCGATGTCGCTCAGACGTCCGACTGTGGCATTTCTTTTAAAGCCCTTTCTGTGATGTCGCGCAGACGTCCGACTGTGGCATTTCTTTT
>NC_041382.1:67197585-67212249 GCF_002162155.2 Triticum dicoccoides | reverse complement strand
GATGTCGCTCAGACGTCCGACTGTGGCATTTCTTTTAAAGCCCTTTCTGCGATGTCGCTCAGACGTCCGACTGTGGCATTTCTTTTAAAGCCCTTTCTGCGATGTCGCTCAGACATCCGACCGTGGCATTTCTTTTAAAAGCCCTTTATGTGGTGTCGCTAAGATGCCCGACTGTGGCATCATTTCCTTATTTTTATGTGTTCACCTTTCGAGGCGTCGCTTCAGACACCCGATCGGTCCTTATTTATGTTCTGTGGAATTTCAGGCGGACTACCGCCGTTTTCCCTTTTTACTTACCCGTTATGCCAATTTTATTTATTGTGCATTAAGGAATTAATCATGTTGCATCCATGCATGCATTTGTTATATCTTACGTCCGAACTGTCTTGCGAGTACTTTCAAAGTACTCACTGGCTTGTTGATTTGGCCAGATGCTGACGAAGGCGATCTCATGGATGAAGAGTTTGATAGCGAGTCCGACACTTAGAGGAGTCCCAGTCAGTCTTGTGCGACCCTGGATTTGGCCACTGTTTTATATCCGCTTCCGCTACCAAATAATTTTATCGAGCCTCACCTCGACGTTCGATGAAATGATACTCTTAGAGTCTTGTATTTCCTTTCCCGCTGTGCTTTTCCACCACCAACCGATCCATGAGTCAGTAGTATGTCTCCACACCACTGTGTCCTGTCCGCCATTATGTATGATTATTGGCGTGCTTGTAATAATTTGGTTGAGCGACCGCAGTTCAACCCTGTAATATATTTTATGCTACTGGCTTATTGTATCAAGAAATTGTCTACCAGTGAGGAGGATTTCTCTCATACTGGACTCAAAAGACTGGTTTATCAATAAATATTTTTATTGGAAAACCGGTCGTGACAAGCTTGGTATCAGAGCCAGGCTGACTGTAGGAAGCCACTAGGTGCGATCGCTAATTGGTTATTAGCCTGATAGAGCTAATTTATATTTTTGCAATGGTAGTCATTTTCTGTCAGTCAGCATAAACTTATGATCTGACCCTGCAGAATTTTGCCTACTTTTGTAGATGGCCGACGTCAGCTGCGAGTCTCAGACCTTCGCCAACGTGCCCGATGGGTTCGTCAAGCTTCTTTCTTCCATCGTTCAGGTCGCGATGGGGCCATCCGTGCGCCCAGTCTTCACACTCTACCAGCACCGAGTCAACGACAGTCTGACCATGCACCAGGCCGCGGTGCAGTTCAGGGGAGGGCGTGGTGAGTTACGCCGCTTCTGGTTCGTGGGAAGAGCCATGCCTACGGAGAGGCATGCTATGCAGATGGCAGCCCGCGAGGCGATAGCTCGTCTCAGGGATGTCCTTCCCGTGATGAAGACTCGTCGTTACCGTTATCTTCCGTGCCATGTGCCTTACACCTGTCACTACGCATACTCCTGCCCCAGAGGAGAATGAGACAAGGCTTTTGAGATGCTCATTGAGTATCTCCGGGCCCTGGAGGTAGCCTTCGACAACCTGGTGGACGACTTCGTAGCTACCCGCATGGACTCAGTCCATGGCTGTGCTGCCAACAGGAGGGAGCTCCTACCCATCGCTCCGCCATCGACTTTTGTCTCGTCATCAGCATCTTTTACGCCTGCTCGTCGCCTGCCTTCTACCGAAGAATTTAACCAAGTCATTGCACCCACTCCAGCGCGCACTACACCAACCTTCGCGCCCACTCCTGTACATGTTGCTCCGCCCCTGGCAACCGCTCCGTCCACTCTGCGCAACACTACACGTATGGAGCCCATTAGCGAGGAGGAAGTCGAGTCCCCAACCTCGCTACGCCTCACCCTCGGCAGGGCAAGGGAGATCGTCAACATCTCTGCCTAAGTACGCTTAGCTGCCGTGTATTGTACCGCTTTGTAAGATATGTACATAGGTTGTGAGAAGTAGCCTGTTTGCGCATCATGTAGGATCTCGAGAAGTGCACTAGCCTTAATAACATGTCAGGATTATGTACGCATATCCTGAGTGATGTATTGTATAATTACCGCCCGCGTGTAAGATATGTAATGAGCAGTCCTTCTCCGTGCGCAAGTCGATTTGTTTTTCTTAAGTAAGCTTGGGTATTTAATAATATCTGCCGGCTTTATGCATTTTATGGATTTGTTTTTACGACTCTTTCCGCTTTTCTTATGGGTTTTACAAAATATATCCCCAGAGTGAAAAATGTCTCGTCCTTGGACTCGCTCCATGCCAATTCCATCAGAGGAAAATTATGATGCACAACCCAGCAACGAGTTCACTCAGGGACAGTCAAGCCAACCGGGAAATGAATCGGCACTTTCACAAATGTGCCGCCTTTATGAACAGAGTCAGCAACAACATCGTGAAATAATGAACCAAGTCATCAACATGGGAAATCACCATGGACAGTATCAGCAACATTCCAAGTTATCTGAGCTACAGAAGACACGTCCTCAAACATTTTCTCACACTGACAAGCCTCTTGAAGCCGAGGACTGGCTTCGAGATATGGAGAGGAAATTAATTATTGCAAAGTGTTCAGATCTCGAGAAAGTACTATATGCTCCACACTATCTCACAGGAGCAGCCGCATCGTGGTGGGAGAATTTTCTGCACATGCATCCCAACGAAAATGACATAACCTGGGATGATTTCAAGGAAGGTTTCCGTGGTGCACATATTCCTAAGAGTATTATGAAAATCAAGAAGAGAGAATTTGATGACCTCAAACAAAGGAACATGACAGTGTCAGATTACAACAGTCAATTTACCCTATTATCCCGCTACGCCAATGAGGAGCGTATGACTGAAATCAAGAAGATGGAGAAATTCCTTGACGGTCTGGCGCCCGCACTTAAATGCCAACTGGTCGTGCACACTTTTCCTGATTTTAAAACGCTGGTGGACAAGGCCATTACTCTGGAAAATGAGAGATGCAGTCTGGAAGATATCCGCAAGCGAAAAAGGGACCAGACTAACCACACTCGCAATCACCGAAGCAAGATAGATTTTAAAAAGGGTGGGACACCCAAATTCTCATCCAATGTCTCACGCCCAATCAAGAATTTTCATGCAAGGGACAAGGAATTCACCTATCGCCCCGGCGTTACTTGTTACGCTTGTGGAGAAGAAGGGCACTATGCCAAACAGTGCCCCAAGCCAAGGAATTCAACCCCAAAGCCGAACAACGGCGGCAATAATTCAGCACCCAAACGAAACAATTTCAACCCCAACAATAACCACAGGAAGGGTCATCTGAACCACGTAACCAAAGAGGAGGCACAAAATGCTTCGGATATCATACTCGGTACGTTTCCTGTCAACACAATACCTGCAATGGTTTTGTTTGATTCTGGAGCTTCTCACTCTTTCATCTCGAAAAGTTTTGCTTTGCAAAATAAATTTTCGATGCTTCCTTTGGAGAAATCCATAATAATCAAGTCCCCCGGGATTCAGCAAGTTTCTCAGAATTACTGTCAGAATGTGGTCATTGAGTTTGAAGGATTGGAGTTTTACGCAAATCTTATTGTATTGGAGAATAAAGGACTGGATGTCATCCTAGGGATGGATTGGCTAACCACCAATAAAGGTTTTATCGACTGTTTCAACAGGACCGTGATTCTCACACACCACCAAGGGAAGACAATAAGAGTATCAGCCAAGGAAGGAAAAAGACCCCGGCAACCGAGATTAAATAAGGTGGACATTTCTGAGCTAAACAAGGTTCCAGTAGTGTGTGAATTTCCAGATGTATTCCCTGAAGAGCTGCCAGGCATGCCACCAGATCGAGAAATAGAATTCCGTATTGAGCTAGCACCAGGAACCACCCCCATATACAAGAAACCATACAGAATGGCACCATCCGAGTTGATCGAATTGAAGAAGCAAATAAAGGAATTACTGGATAAAGGATACATTCGGGCCAGCTCCTCACCTTGGGGATCACCAATTTTATTTGCCAAGAAGAAGGATGGAACGCTGAGATTATGTATCGACTATCGAGCACTTAACATCGTCACAGTCAAAAACAAATACCCGATGCCAAGGATAAACGATTTGTTTGATCAACTTGCTCAGGACAAGGTATTCTCAAAAATTGACTTAAGGTCAGGATACCATCAATTGAAGGTACGAACGGAAGATATCCCCAAAACAGCCTTCACCTCCAGATATGGACTGTACGAGTTCACAGTGATGCCATTTGGATTAACTAACGCCCCGGCATATTTTGTTCACCTCATGAACAAAGTATTTATGAAGTTTATGGACAAATTCGTCGTAGTATTCATCAACGATATTCTGGTATACTCCAAAACACCAGAAGAGCACGCAGAACATCTCAGGATTGTACTAGGAGAGCTAAGGAAACACCAATTGTATGCCAAGTTCAGCAAGTGCGAATTTTGGCTAAGACAAGTAGGTTTTCTAGGCCACGTACTGACTCAAGACGGTATAGCAGTGGACCCAGAGAAAGTCAAGGCCGTACTTGACTGGAAGTCACCAGCCAGCGTAACAGACGTACGAAGTTTCTTGGGAATGGCAGGGTATTACCGCAGATTTATTGAAGGATTTTCCACCATATCCAAGCCTATGACACAGTTACTCAAGAAAGATAAGAAGTTTGAATGGACAGAAGCCTGCGAGAAAAGTTTCCAAGAGCTAAAGCGGAAATTAACAACAGCACCAGTATTAATTGTACCCGATATACACAAGAATTTTGAAGTATTTTGTGACGCATCCAGAAAGGGTCTCGGATGCGTGTTGATGCAAGAAGGCAAGGTTGTCGCCTACGCTTCAAGGCAACTTCGCAAACATGAGGAAAATTATCCCACTCATGATTTAGAAATGGCAGCAGTTATTCATGCACTCAAGGAATGGAGGCATTTTCTACTTGGGAATCGATGTGAGATATATACGGATCACAAAAGCCTCAAATACATTTTTACGCAGCCAGAACTAAATTTACAGCAACGCCGCTGGTTAGAATTGGTAAAGGATTACGATGTTGGTATCCATTACCATCCAGGGAAAGCAAACGTAGTGGCCGATGCCCTGAGTCGGAATCCCAGCTCCGACGGGAACTATCTGCACAGCTTGAGGCCCGAATTCCATCAAGAATTTGTCAAGCTCAACTTGATAATGGTAGCAGAAGGCACCATATCAAACTTGGAAATACAACCACACCTTGTGGAGAAAATTAAAGAGGCTCAGTCCGGTCACCCCAGCATTGAAGGAATTAAAAGGAAGTTGAGTATGGGCAAGGCCTCGGAATTCGTCATAGACGATGAAGGAATATTATGGTACGGAGAAAGGCTATGCGTGCCAAACATAGAAGACCTTAAACAGAAAGTTTTAACTGAAGCACACACCACTCCATATTCGATCCACCCTGGAGGAACCAAAATGTATAAGGATATTCAGGAAAGATTTTGGTGGCACGGTATGAAGAGGGACATAGCCGCTTTCATTGCATGTTGCGACTCATGTCAACGCATAAAAGTTGAACATCAGAGACCAGCCGGACTACTGCAACCTAAAAAAATACCTGAGTGGAAATGGGACGAAATAGGGATGGATTTTATTGTCGGATTACCTCGGTCACAACACGGGAATGATGCCATATGGGTCATCACGGACAGGTTGACCAAAGTAGCACACTTTATTCCAGTAAAGACAACCTACACCACTCAGAGGCTTGCCAGGATTTATCTTTCCCGCATAGTCTGTCTGCACGGTGTCCCGAAGACTATAATTTCCGACAGAGGCACTCAGTTCGTCTCAAGATTTTGGGAGCAATTACAATAGGCTCTGGGAACCCAACTAGCCTTCAGTACCGCATACCATCCACAGACTGATGGACAAACAGAACGCGTAAACCAGGTTTTAGAAGACATGCTGAGAGCATGTGTCCTCACCTATGGAACCAGTTGGGAGGACAGCCTGCCATATGCCGAGTTCGCATACAACAACAGTTACCAGGCCAGCCTGCAAATGGCTCCTTTCGAAGCCCTATACGGAAGGAGATGTCGTACCCCGTTAAATTGGTCAGAGACCGGAGACAGCCGCATCTTCGGACCAGATATGCTCAGAGAAGCCGAGGAAAAAGTCAAGCTAATCAGGGACCGACTTAAGACCGCTCAAAGTCGACAGAAAAGTTATTATGATCAGAAACATCGTAGGGTCAGCTTCGAGCCCGGTGAATTCGTATACTTGAGAGTATCCCCGATGAGAGGATTGCAACGGTTTAAGATTAAAGGAAAATTAGCACCAAGATTTATTGGACCATTTTGCATAGTGGCACGAAGAGGCACTGTAGCCTACCAACTAGACTTACCCGAAGACTTGTCCGACATTCACGACATGTTCCACGTCTCTCAATTAAGGAAGTGCGTAAGCAACCCAGAGAAACAAGTATCTCATGAGAACATTGACATACAGCCAGACCTCACTTATCGAGAACGTCCCACAAGAATATTAGAGGAGTCTGAAAGGAGGACCCGACAGAAAACCATCAAGTTTTTCAAAGTCCAGTGGAGCAATCACACCGATAGTGAAGCAACTTGGGAAAGCGAGGACTTTCTTCGGACAGAGCATCCACACTTATTTAAGGATCAGCTGAAATCTCGGGGACGAGATTTTTCCTAAGGGGGTAGGTGTTGTGACACTCCAAAAATTTTACTTTGGTTTTCAGCAAAAACTTTGTGGTTTTTGAAAAGAGGCCATTTAAAATTTTCCAGAAAACCTTCCTCTTAAGAAACTTTCTTTCCTTTGGCAAGGTTTTTATTCTTGCTTCAAACTTTGGTGTTTGACCTTTTTAAACTTCTTCTCTGTTGGTTCTCTCCCAAAATTATTTTTGGGAGTTTAATCTTTTTCTTTAAAAAAAAAGAAACTCCATGAAATTTGGGATTTTCATATCTTGGAACCACCATGACTTGGCATTTTTGCCCATGTGGTAAAACGCCTCCAAAACCTCCCCTACACCTTGTGATCAACCTAAATTCTCTGTCCCAACTAATCCAAACTGGTTTTGGATTTTTATTCTAATTATTTTTCCCCTCATTCAATTCTGAAAATTATTTGGAGCCTGAGAGCTTTTCAAAGCAAGTGCCCTATTGCATTTGAGTTTTGACCTCAAACCAATTCTCCTGGATTGTCCTTTGAACCCACAACCCAGAACCATCTTGATCCACTCCTCCCCTTTTCAAATTTTTCAAAATACAGTCTCTGCAAGTTTAGACCAGATTTGCCAAATTTGGTGAAATTCATATCCACACTGCTCCAAAAATTCCACCAAAAATCATGCAGCCTACTTGAGCAAGGAGAAGCCACTCCACCAAAAATCAGCTCAAGGAAAAATCACCAGAGGCCAATTTCATTCGGTCGAACACCTGGTGGGCACTGTTACTGTTCAAAGTTCAGAAATTCAGTTTTCAGTGTCATCTTCAGTCCGTCAGTTTCAGTCACGCGGCCACAGTGCCCTTGGCACGTTCCTCGCCGCCTCTTCCTCTTGTCCGAAGCTGCACACGCGTGCGTGGAGCCTTCCTAGCGTCGGTAGCGCGCTGGCTCGCCCTCGCCGGCGTCTTCTGCGGCGTCGGGACCTCCCGTGGCGGCCGACAGGAGGCACACCACGGCAGAACGCCGTTCCGCGCCGCCCATCGCTCCCTGGCTCTCCGCGTGGCCTCATGCACGCCAGCGCACGCCCGTAGCACAGCCACCATGGCCGGCAAGCACGGAACGCGCTCTCCGCCGCCGACGGGCCCGCACCCTGACCGTTCCGTCGAGCTCGCCCTTAACACCCAAACCCCGGCCAGTTTAACACCAAAACGGACCCATTGAACCTCCGTGATGACGCTCGACCCCCTAACCACCCCGACCGAGCACTGCGCCACCGTAATCGCTCGCCGGTGATCCTCGTTCACGGCAACCGCCTCGGACCGCCTATATAAAGGGGTCCCGAGCTCACTCTCGTGCGCGCAGCACCCCCACTACTCACCAACACCCCGCCAGGCCACTAGGGGGACCTCGAGGAGGTCTCCTCCCCCAGCTCCGGCAACCTCGCCCCGCCTCGGCCTCCAGCCCGATTCGTTCTGGTGAGGCCATCTCCGACGCTCAAAACCCCGTTCGTGACCTTCTCTAGCTGCCAGGAGCATAACCCCCTCTTCAATTTAACCATTGCAGCCCTCTCCGACGAGCCCCTCGACCACCCGAGCCGCCGTCCGCCGGAGCAAAGTTCGCCGTCGACGTGGTGCTCGCCGACCGACTCCACCACCATCAACTGACGCGGAAGGGTACCCTGAGCACGGAGGTACTCCCCGATCTCTCTGCCTCGCCGTGGATCGCCGCCGGCGACCACCGCGGCTCTCGGGCGCCGGCGAACTCTGCCACCCCGTTTGAACATTTGAACCTGACAGGTGGGACCCCACCGTCAGCCTCTCTGCTCTCTCTTCGAATCGTTTTCTGGAAGCGCCTTCGGGCAGAAGGCGTTTTCTCTTCGGGCTGGCGTAGTCGCTACCGAAGCGTTTTCTGTTTTTCTAAACTAGCCCCTGGAAATCTTTTGTTTCATTACAGATAAGTCCCTGGACAAAAACCCTTATAACTTTTAATCAGAAAAGTATTTTTGATTGATTCCTTTTTTGTTCTCTTTAAAATTTTGTCTAGTTTTTTATCAGATTTATTTGAAAATTATTTGGTTTACCTTCTGTGCACTTCTTGGTATTTACGTTAGCGCATATATTTTCTTTAAACCGTAGATACCGAAGGAGGTGACGGAGCCGCGAACTTCACCGAGCTAGGCTCCGACTACTCTGAACCAGGCAAGCATGTTTGAACTTTTGATATGATGAGTGTCTTGGCATGTTTTGCATTTAGTTAGTTTCATGGCATGCCGGTGAGTATACCGATGAACGTTATTTTATGTGATAATGAGGTAAGTGAGTTCGATGACCCATACGTGGATGAATGTGAATATGAATGGCCATGTGTTGGCATGAGGATGGGTACGGTGGCAGTGTTGTGTCATGCCAGTCGTACACCAGACCATGTGACTTCAGTGTCAAACCATATCGGTCCAGTACCTATCATTTCCTTCCTTGTACTACCACATGTTTTTCGCAAGGAATATGGTTTAGTAAGTTGCAAACCGCTTTCATGGTACACACCAAAGAGGAGAGGCCGTGATGATGGTTCCATGGCCCTGGATTAAAGCCAGTCATCCGGTTAGGGGGCATGGGTGTTTCCGGTTGGGACCGAGAGGGGGGCACCCCTTAGAGCGCGCGTATATAAATTTGATCCCATGCTATTCGAGATTGTGATCTCCCCGTCTCAAAAGTTTTTCTTGGACGATGTCTAGGGTGATTCCTAGCATCGAGAGGTAGGATGGGTGTGTACCGGTTAGCTGTGTTTTCTTCTGAAATACCGTAAACGGAACTAGTCCTTCGTGACTACGGAAATCCATTGACTGTGGGAAAAATTTTGTACAAACTCTGCAGAGTCATATATTCCTCCAAATCATCTCCTCCATGTCAAGTTTCGTTCCATCTTATCCTAATCAATTGTCAGCTTTGATGACAGAGACTCCGGTGAATCGCATGAGTGCTAAGTCCGGTTAAATGATTACTCCTGTGGATGGACTAACCCGTTTGTCTTCATGAATTGAATGTTTATTATGAGTATTATTTACCTGTGAATAAAGCCCTTTCTGCGATGTCGCTCAGACGTCCGACTGTGGCATTTCTTTTAAAGCCCTTTCTGCGATGTCGCTCAGACGTTCGATTGTGGCATTTCTTTTAAAGCCCTTTCTGCGATGTCGCGCAGACGTCCGACTGTGGCATTTCTTATAAAGCCCTTTCTGCGATGTCGTTCAGACGTCCGACTATGGCATTTCTTTTAAAGCCCTTTCTGCGATGTCGCTCAGACGTCCGACTGTGGCATTTCTTTTAAAGCCCTTTCTGCGATGTCGCTCAGACGTCCGACTGTGGCATTTCTTTTAAAGTCCTTTCTGCGATGTCGCTCAGACGTCCGACCGTGGCATTTCTTTTAAAAGCCCTTTATGTGGTGTCGCTAAGATGCCCGACTGTGGCATCATTTCCTTATTTTTATGTGTTCACCTTTCGAGGCGTTGCTTCAGACACCCGATCGGTCCTTATTTATGTTCTGTGGAATTTCAGGCGGACTACCGCCGTTTTCCCTTTTTACTTACCCGTTATGCCAATTTTATTTATTGTGCATTAAGGAATTAATCATGTTGCATCCATGCATGAATTTTTTATATCTTACGTCCGAACTGTCTTGCGAGTACTTTCAAAGTACTCACTGGCTTGTTGATTTGGCCAGATGCTGACGAAGGCGATCTCATGGATGAAGAGTTTGATAGCGAGTCCGACACTTAGAGGAGTCCCAGTCAGTCTTGTGCGACCCTGGATTTGGCCACTATTTTATATCCGCTTCTGCTACCAAATAATTTTATCGAGCCTCACCTCGACGTTCGATGAAATGATACTCTTAGAGTCTTGTATTTCCTTTCCCGCTGTGCTTTTCCACCACCAACCGATCCATGAGTCAGTAGTATGTCTCCACACCACTGTGTCCTGTCCGCCATTATGTATGATTATTGGCGTGCTTGTAATAATTTGGTTGAGCGACCGCAGTTCAACCCTGTAATATATTTTATGCTACTGGCTTATTGTATCAAGAAATTGTCTACCAGTGAGGAGGATTTCTCTCATACTGGACTCAAAAGACTGGTTTATCAATAAATATTTTTATTGGAAAACCGGTCGTGACAATTAGTATCTGGTATACTAATGGCGCACCATCCAGTGCTCCATTAGTATATAACACCATGCGCCATTAGTGTGCCTCCCAGGGGCCATATTTAACCATGTGCTTTGGCACACTAATGGCGCACCGCGGATGGATGCGCCATTAGTATACTTGGCATACTAATGGCGCACTCTGTAGTGATGCGCCATTAGTATGAATATTAGGTTTTTTTTTACTTTTCTGATTTTTGCACATGTTACAAAATATATTATTTGACAGAATCTAGACAGTAGCACACAACAACAGCAGATTCATCGAATACAACAGAAGATTAGTCTCTGAATACAATTCATCATATTAGTCTCCGAATTCAAAAGACCGAACAAAGGTAAAACATTACAAGTCTCGAGACCGCGAGTATCGAGTTTGTCGGAAGTAATACTAATCCTAACAAGTCCTACTAATCATCATCATACAACTTCTACTCGTTATTCATAACAAGTCATACGATCATCATCTTGATAGTCATCGAACCAACCCTACTTAATTGTTCTTAGCACATGATCATCAGTATTAGGCAGGACCTAAATACCCTATTTAAGCTAAAATAGCATAAAACAATATAGACCCTGACTCTCCATTATGGATAATGGAGAACATCCTGTCTCCAATTCTTGCGCTTCGCTTCCTTTTGCTTCCAAGAAGCTCCTTACGACTGTCCATACATTTTTTGCATCCTTTGATTTTCATGTCTCCACTTCTTTTAGAAATCTCGTATGGACAGTTGAGATTCGTATGACGACCTGGCTGTATGTTCAAAACATTAACACTACCTTTCAGATACATCATATGAGGCACACAATTCTCTGGGATTATCTATTGAAAAACATAGTAATAACTTCATAGTTAGCAATGATGTACTAGTTTTAGAAGTATGCAAAAGATGCACGGATGTCGTAATAGTAAAAACCTTACCAGGGTATCTCCATGGTAGTTACCGTAGTTGAACACATGCACTAGTGGCACGTATTTACCATAATGTTGAGGAGTTTGATTGTAGATATTGTAATTTTCAATGTCAGTACAAAATCCGACCAAATGATTTTTCTCCTTGTAAGTTGTTAATTCGGAGCCATCGGTGTAGTGGGTTTTGTCTACCATCTCCCGCACATTCTTTGAACAATAAAAATAAGCTGTCAATGGATCAACTATTTTGAAATAAACAATATAAATTAGCTAATAACTATGTTTGAGAAACTCACATAGCGGTAGAACTGGAGGCGTATCAACAAGGACCCAAATGTCCATATTGTCTTGGTTGATGTCAGGATTACCAAGATCCATGGTGATAAGCATACCCTCATCAAAACCATACATCTTGCAAAATGCTTCCCAATTTTTACAACCAAAATGGGTTACGCTCTTAGAATTATATAGATTTACTTCAAAGTCCACATCGTGATGAGTCCTTAGGTGAATTTTCTTTGTTTCAGAAATTTCATGGTCTTCAAAATCCATCCTCTCCAAGACATAGCGTCTTGCATGGTATGGGATAAGCTATACTCGAATTGTAAAAGATGAAAATTACACGTTGAAATAGTTGAAGTCATGCTTAATTATGAAAATAACACTTGTCATCGTTGTGTACCATTTCAACTTCGAAGGTCTCCTTGAGCTTAATGCTGAAGCGCCGATCATCGTCCAGGTGAGGCATGTCGCACAGACCTCGATCGTCGTGGCACCAGTCGCACTCCGCCGGGAGACTTTCGTCGTCCGATGATGATGATGACATATCCTACATTCATAATTCAAAACTACATCATTTAGGGTTTGTCGACACCGAGGCACCCTAAAAGCCAAAGCTTTCATCATTTAGGTTTTGTCAATGCCGAGGCACCCTAAAAGCCTAAGTGTACATCATTTAGGTTGTCATCGACACCGAGGCACCCTAGGTTGGGCCCAATCACTTGGCACTAATCACTTGGCTCTATTGCCATCTATGTTGGGTTTATCATCTAGGGTTTATCGATGCTAACGAGAATTCTAAGTTGGGCCTAATCACTTGGCTCTATTGCCACCTATGGTTTAATGCAGCAAGAATGGCGGGGCAGTTGATCCTACTTAATTAAGTACTAAGATACCCCGGCCCATGCATTAGTAGCAAGTACCCCATATGTCCGATTTTTAGCAAAGTCATGCTAAAATTCACGGAAAATTTCAGCATGACCTTTGCTGAAAGTAGGACATATGGAGTACCCGAATTTGCCGGAACGGAAGTTAATCGACATTCCGGCAAACTCAAGGGCCTCTTGGGGTACCTGCAAAATCATCACGACACGAAGGGCCTCTCAAGGGCCTCAAGCAGCAGCGGCCCTTCACGGGCGAACTCAATGAGTGTGAACCAACAGAGTGTGGGTCACCACAGATTCTGTAGTCAAAAACCATCAGGACAGAGTGAAAATAGTTACAATATGCTTGCAAGTAATTTTTCTGTAACTAAGGCACAATATGCTTGCAAGTAAATCACAATATGCTTGCAAGTAATTTTTCTGTAACAGTCTTGCCCCTATTTGAAGGACAAGCAAATAGATACAATGGGTAGCTTTGGCACAATCCTAAGGCACAATACTCTGACTAATTCATCACTGTAGGCCGGCATGAAACACACTCCTCCAAAAAAGCCTAAAATTCCACTATTATTGCATGTAAAAAACCCTAAAATCCACTAGTATTACCTCTAAGAAAGCCTTAAAAGTCCACTATTATTGACAATCAAAATATGATCTGAACTGTAAGGAGTTAACTGAAAAATGAGTGTTAACTGAAGTTTTCCAGTACAGATCATAACTGAAGTTATTCAAAGAATATAGTGACATCAAATGCAGTTAATTAGTCTTAATTGAATCTTAGTAAGGTTCATTCTGAAGTCAAAAGTCCCCAAACAGTGAAAGGGAACAAACAAAAAAATGTTCGGGAAATTCCAAAAGAGTCTAAAGGTATGGGTTGGTTTTTGGTTCCAATTTGAAAACCCAAAATTTCATCAACACATTAATTATAATTTGTTTGTGCAAATACTTCTCTCAGGCAGCCACACACATCTTTCTTCATCCAATTTTTTCCTACAGCATCATTGAACATCTGAAACTTACCAGCTCAACTTGAGAAAAAAATGGATAGGCAGGGACATTTGTGCTTTTTGCCATCTAATCTAATCTACCTCTGCTTGATTAACTATTGTTTTGGTTTTCACTTTGTGCCAGCCCATTAGATTAGTTGGTAAAGTACATGCTTCATCTTACATTCCCTACCTATGTGTACATGCATTTGCAGGCTTTCAGGCCCTGACTAATTAACTACATTGCTGATCAGAGACCCTGCTGTTTACTGGGAGGTGGCAGTACTACTGTGCTAGTGTGCTAGTACTGGTTTTTATTCTTTGGAACCTTCTACTTATGAAGCTCTCTCAAGTAAATATTTTCAACTAGCAGTACATTTTTGTATGGTGCAAAAGTCCAGCAGCACTAGAACTGAACCGATTGATCTATGCATGTTGTAGGAGGAGCTATATCATTTTCTCCATGGGGAAGGAGGAGAGGGAGGAAGGAGGAAGGAGGAGAGGTACCTGGGCGGGCGCGACCGGTCGCCGGAGGGGTTGGGGTCAGGGTTGGGGTTGGCGGCGGCAGCGTCGAAGGGATGGCTCGATTGGTCGTCGGGGAGGCCTCCTGGGCGCCTCGGTTGGTCGTGGGGAGGCCGGCGGCCGCGGTCGTCGTCCTGCACCCCGTGCCCGGACTGAGGTAGAGGCGGCGCAGGGCAGGGGCCGACGCGGGGAGGCTATCAGCGACGGTGAGGTCGCGGAGGCGTCGGCTATGGTGGAGCTACAGTGGTGGGGGGCGCGGGGGCGGTGGCGCACGTAGGGGCG
>NC_041382.1:67142463-67196945 GCF_002162155.2 Triticum dicoccoides | reverse complement strand
GGGGAGGGTGCGGTGGGTCGGCGGCGGCGATGGAGCGGGGGAGGGTGCGGTGGGTCGTCGGCGGCGGCGGAGCTAGCGGGGGAGGGTGCGGGGGGGATCGAGCTCGAGATGAAGGGGGATAGCGATCGAGATTCAAAAATATTCATCAAATTTGAAAAAATATTCATGAATTCGAAAAGTGCCCATGAAATTTAAAAATATTCATGAGTTTAAAAATATTCATGAGTTCAAATTTGATATCGTACGCCTCATAGGTCATCAGGTTGTGCTCGGCGCCCTGTGACAAGGCAAATATGAGTTGTTCTTCCGCGGAAGAATCTTCATGTAAAGGGTACGACAGAAGCTTCTGCTTGAACCAACGCGTGAAACATGAGTTGTGCTCTTTACTAGTTTAAACAACGAGTGAAACGCGTGAATCTTGAAGTAAAAATAAATAAATATATATACTAATGGCGCACCGGATGATAGTGCGCCCTTACTAGTTTAAACTAGTAATGGCGCACTGTGAAACGATGCGCCATTAGTAGTTTTGCAAAAAAAAGAATAATTTTTTTTACATTAATGGCGCACTGTCTGCTTGGTGCGCCATTACTACTTAGAACTAGTAATGGCGCACTTCGACATGATGCGCCATTTGTATGTATGGAAAAATGGAAAAAAATAATTTAATACTAGTGGCGCACCCTGTTTCTGGTGCGGCATTAGTGTCTTCCACACTAATGGCGCATCACCAACCGGTGCGCCATTAGTATATAGTTGTGGCGCACTGCTTACATGGTGCGCCATTAGTATCAATCCTATCTATAGCCCTTTTCCTAGTAGTGGCGTCGAGGTTATCTCACCAACGAACTGCATAAAAGAGATTTTCGATGTCGGCGTACTAAACTCAGGTATTCCAGAACTGCAACGATAAAATTGTGACGACAACACCTCGGAGCTCAACTCCCCGGGACACTGCCACAACCCCTAAAGACAGGAGGCACCAAGAACAATGTTCTCGTCACAAAACCATCGGAACGATTCCAAGATACCCGCGTGATCCTAAAAAAATTAGTGAAATTTGAGAAGAGAAGAGTCAAAACTCCACGTCAGGATGCCTTACCAGAGCGATGAGGAGACTAGGGAGTAAAAAGAATTCCTAAACTCTCCGATATATAATTCCTAAATGACTCAAAACATTTTTCTAGACTTAACTCGGCCGCTAAAAACGATCAAGCAATGGGGGCTCCTAAGGTCGGGGAAGGCTCTGATTACCAACTTGTAACGCCCTCGATGCGGCTATATCTCCCACGTGTCGAGGCACGACTTACAGGCATAACCGCATTGAAAGCAATGTCACAAGTTAGGCAATCTTCTCAACATCCCATGTAGTATAGATAATAAAAGGGGAGATACATAGTTGGCTTACACTCGCCACGTCAATCAAAGTACATAAATAGCATTACATCAATCAAACACTCATGGCCTGACTACGGTGCCGAAATAAAAGATAAACCCAACATGCGACACGGTCCCGATCGCCCCAACTGGGCACCACTACTGATCATCAGGGAAAGACACATAGTAACGACGTGAGTCCCCGTCGAACTCCCACTTGAGCTCAAGCGTGTCATCTGGAACGGAGTCATCAGGCCCTGCATCTGGTTTGGAAGTAATCTGTGAGCCACAGGGACTCAGCAATCTCGCACCCTCGCGATCAAGACTATTTAAGCTTATAGGTAAGGCAAGGTAAAATATATGTGGAGCTGCAACAAGCGACTAGCATATCTGGTGGCTAACCTGTTCGCAAAAAAGAGCGAGAAGAGAGGGCAAAGCGCGAACGAGTAACTAGAGAACATCCTGCGGCAAGCATTACTCTAACACCGTGTTCACTTCCCGGACTCCGCCGAGAAGAGACCATCACGGTAATTCACACTGTTGATTCATTTTAAAATAAGTTAAGGTTCAAGTTATCTACAACCGGACATTAACAAATTCCCATCTGCCCATAACCGCGGGCACGGCTTTTGAAAGTTCAAATCCCTGCAGGGGAGTCCCAACTTACCAAGGGGTTCCCATTATCACCCAACCGCGTAAGGAACGCAAAAATCCGGGAACATAACACCGATATGACGGAAACTAGGGCGGCAAGAGTGGAACAAAACACTAGGCGAGAGGCCGAGCCTTCCACCCTTTACCAAGTATATAGATGCATTAAGATAACAAGATAATATAATGATATCCCAACAAGTAAATAATGTTCTAACAAGGAACGGTCTCCAAACTTCACCTTCAACTAGCAACGCTATAAGAGGGGCTGAGCAAAGCGGTAACATAGCCAATCAACAGTTTGCTAGGACTTGGTGGGTTAGAGGTTTGGCATGGCAATTTGGGAGGCATGATAAGAAAGTGGTAGGCATCGTAGCATAGGCATAGCAAAAGAGCGAGCATCTAGCAAAGCAAAGATAGTAGTGATTTTGAGGGTATGATCATCTTGCCTGCAAAGTTGTCAGAGTTGACTGGATCCTCGAAAGCAAACTCAACGGGCTCCTCGTTAGCGAACTCGTCTCCCGGATCTACCCAAACAAGACAAACAAGCAACAAGGACACAATCAACCACATGCAAAGCTCAAACAATATGATGCAAACATGGTATGCTATGCGGGTTGCAATATGCGATGCGTATGCAAGATTTGACAAGGAACACATGAACCTGGCCTCAACCTGGCATTCCAAGTGTGCCACTGGAAAGGTGAGATTAAATCGCTTGAAAATGATATAAAGAATGCCGGAATCGGAGTTACGGTTTGGGAATGGCAAGCAATTCAAATATGACCACGTTCTGCGATTAACAGCAAGTAGCCATCTAAATGCAACAAGATGAACATGCTACAGCACCCAAACATGGCATCAAAATACATGGCGGGGATCCATTCATGATGCTTAACAAAATAGGAACACTGAGCTACGGCTAATTCATCAATTCACAGGTTCAAACAAGCATGGCAAAAATGCATTTGGAAAACAGATTTCAGACGTAGTGAAATTAACACTTGTCTGGAATTTCAGATCAGGTAGCACACTTTGAAGTGTGAAAACTATATGCTACAGGACCTGAACATGGAAAGTAAAGCATGGCATGGAGCTACTCAAAGAGCTTAACAAAAGTCCCTTAGTGACCTTGAGCCAAAAGGGATCAGAAAATACATTTGCAAGCATGTGAACATGGCAAAAACATAATCAGTTCTCAGACTTAGTGAAAACTAGAGCATACAAAATCAGATATCAAGTAGGCATGTTTACGAGCTTGATGCACTCACTACAGAGCATGTCATGACAATTTAAGCATGCACCCAACAAGAATACATATTATACAAGGTAGACATGGCAAGAACAATAACATAGCATCCACGGATCAACTACAACATCCTGGGCAAAATCGCTAACAAGTAGACAATCTGTCCAGATTCACGAAATAGCAAAAGTAGAGCTCGATTGACTCAAGCTAGGGTGCTCCATAATTGCAAACAAATACATGGATGGATAAAGCACTACAAGATTAACAAAACATCCTTACTGATCATTCTCAAAAGAGGCACGGATCACTAGGAAACAACAAGAACATATGGCATATTGAGATAAACAGTCCAAGGACTTAGTGGAAATGCCAAGTCCCTGAAATCAGCATTAACGAATGCTCCAGTTTGCAAGCTTGTGCTAGTCACCACACACACCACAAAAATACATGGGTTGCACCTCTGGATAGATGGCAAAACATATAACAAAACTCATGAAGAGCTCAGGGGCATATCATGCACACAATAATCATGGCAAAAATGACAAATATCTAATTGGAGCAGCAGATCTGACAATTATCTCAAATAGCACTCTTCCAACAGCATTTCGGGCATCAAGATGAACTCAAATGAAAATGATGCAATGAGATGAAATGATGTACTCTCTGAGGCGAACATCTTGATATGCTATATGCCCAAAACGGAGGTACGGATGCACAATTACGATGCGATGAACAAGGGCAAAAATATTAGGGTTTTGGGGATAAAAAGTCAACCGGGCCAAGTCTCAGATCCAGATCCGGTGTCACGCGGATCGAGGTTGGACGGTGCCGGAGTTCCTGTATGTCGGTAGACGAGGTGGCCGGAGTTCGTGGCCGCGGTGGCCGACCGGAGGAGGACGAGGACGGAGAGGAGGCGGACGGCGGCGGGATCCGGGCGGCGCGGTGCAAGGGAGGCGAGGAAGCTTGCCGGAGCGGGCGGCCGGCGGAGGTAGGCGATAGCGACGACGACGGCGGGGCGGCGAGGTACCGGCGATGGCGCGTGGCAGCGCTGCTTCGGGCGCGGGCGGCGCTCGGGGGAAGACGGAGTGGCAAGAGTGGAACAAAACACTAGGCGAGGGGCCGAGCGTTCCTCCCTTTACCAAGTATATAGATGCATTAAGATAACAAGATAATATAATGATATCCCAACAAGTAAATAATGTTCTAACAAGGAACGGTCTGCAAACTTCACCTGCAACTAGCAATGCTATAAGAGGGGCTGAGCAAAGCGGTAACATAGCCAATCAACGGTTTGCTAGGACATGGTGGGTTAGAGGTTTGGCATGGGAATTTGGGAGGCATGGTAAGCAAGTGGTAGGCATCGTAGCATAGGCATAGCAAAAGAGCGAGCATCTAGCAAAGCAAAGATAGTAGTGATTTCGAGGGTATGATCATCTTGCCTGCAAAGTTGTCAGAGTTGACTGGATCCTCGAAAGCAAACTCAACGGGCTCCTCGTTAGCGAACTCATCTCCCGGCTCTACCCAAACAAGACAAACAAGCAACAAGGACACAATCAACCACGTGCAAAGCTCAAACAATATGATGCAAACATGGTATGCTATGCGGGTTGCAATATGCGATGCGTATGCAAGATTTGACAAGGAACACATGAACCTGGCCTCAACTTGGAATTCCAAGTGTGCCACTAGAAAGGTGAGATGAAATCGCTTGAAAACAATATAAAGAACGCCAGAATCGGAGTTACCGTTTGGGAATGGCAAGCAATTCAAATATGACCACGTTCTGCGATTAACAGCAAGTAGCCATCTAAATGCAACAAGATGAACATGCTACAGCACCCAAACATGGCATAAAAATACATGGCGGGGATCCATTCATGATGCTTAACAAAATAGGAACACTGAGCTACGGCTAATTCATCAATTAACAGGTTCAAACAAGCATGGCAAAAATGCATTTGGTGAACAGATTTCAGACGTAGTGAAATTAACACTTGTCTGAAATTTCAGATCAGGTAGCACACTTTGAAGCGTGAAAACTATATGACCTGAACATGGAAAGTAAAGCATGGCATGGAGCTACTCAAAGAGCTTAACAAAAGTCCCTTAGTGACCTTGAGCCAAAAGGGATCAGAAAATACATTTGCAAGCATGTGAACATGGCAAAAACATAATCAGTTCTCAGACTTAGTGAAAACTGGAGCATGCAAAATAAGATATCAAGTAGGCATGTTTATGAGCTCGATGCACTCACTACAGAGCATGTCATGACAATCTAAGCATGCACCCATCAAGAATACATATTATACAAGCTAGACATGGCAAGAACAATAACATAGCATGCACGGATCAACTACAACATCCTCGGCAAAATCGCTAACAAGTAGACAATCTGTCCAGATTCACGAAATAGCAAAACTAGAGCTCGATTGACTCAAGCTAGGGTGCTCCATAATTGCGAACAAAGACATGGATGGATAGAGCACTACAAGATTAACAAAACATCCTTACTGATCATCCTCAAAAGAGGCACGGATCACTAGGAAACAACAAGAACATATGGCATATTGAGATAAACAGTACAAGGACTTAGTGGAAATGCCAAGTCCCTGAAATCAGCATTAACGAATGCTCCACTTTGCAAGCTTGTGCTAAGCACCACACACACCACAAAAATACATGGGTTGCACCTCTGGATAGATGGCAAAACATATAACAAAACTCATGAAGAGCTCAGGGGCATATCATGCACAAAATAATCATGGCAAAAATGACAAATATCTAATTGGAGCAGCAGATCTGACAATTATCTCAAATAGCACTCTTCCAACAGCATTTCGGGCATCAAGATGAACTCAAATGAAAATGATGCAATGAGATGAAATGATGTACTCTCTGAGGCGAACATTTTCATATGCTATATGCCCAAAACAGAGCTACGGATGCACAGTTACGATGCGATGAACAAGGGAAAAAATATTAGGGTTTCGGGGATAAAAAGTCAACCGGGCCAAGTCTCAGATCCAGATCCGGTGTCACGCGGATTGAGGTTGGACGGCGCCGGAGTTCCTGTATGCCGGTGGACGAGGTGGCCGGAGTTCGTGGCCGCGGTGGCCGGCCGGAGGGGGACGAGGACGGAGAGGAGGCGGACGGCGGCGGGATCCGGGCGGTGCGGCGCAAGGGAGGCGGGGAAGCTCGCCGGAGCGGGCGGCCGGCGGAGGTAGGTGACAGCGACCACGGAGGCGGGGCGGCGAGGTACCGGTGATGGCGCGTGGTGCGCTGCTTCGGGCGCGGGCGACGCTCGGGGGAAGACGGAGTGGCAAGAGTGGAACAAAACACTAGGCGAGGGGCCGAGCCTTCCACCCTTTACCAAGTATATAGATGCATTAAGATAACAAGATAATATAATGATATCCCAACAAGTAAATAATGTTCTAACAAGGAACGGTCTCCAAACTTCACCTGCAACTAGCAACGCTATAAGAGGGGCTGAGCAAAGCGGTAACATAGCCAATCAACGGTTTGCTAGGACATGGTGAGTTAGAGGTTTGGCATGGCAATTTGGGAGGCATGATAAGCAAGTGGTAGGCATCGTAGCATAGGCATAGCAAAAGAGCGAGCATCTAGCAAAGCAAAGATAGTAGTGATTTTGAGGGTATGATCATCTTGCCTGCAAAGTTGTTAGAGTTCACTGGATCCTCAAAAGCAAACTCAACAGGCTCCTCGTTAGCGAACTCGTCTCCCGGCTCTACCCAAACAAGACAAACAAGCAACAAGGACACAATCAACCACGTGTAAAGCTCAAACAATATGATGCAAACATGGTATGCTATGCGGGTTGCAATATGCGATGCGTATGCAAGATTTGACAAGGAACGCATGAACCTGGCCTCAACTTGGAATTCCAAGTGTGCCACTGGAAAGGTGAGATGAAATCGCTTGAAAACGATATAAAGAATGCCAGAATCGGAGTTACGGTTTGGGAATGACAAGCAATTCAAATATGACCACGTTCTGCGATTAACAGCAAGTAGCCATCTAAATGCAACAAGATGAACATGCTACAGCACCCAAACATGGCATCAATATACATGGCGGGGATCCATTCATGATGCTTAACAAAATAAGAACACTGAGCTACGGCTAATTCATCAATTAACAGGTTCAAACAAGCATGGCAAAAATGCATTTGGTGAACAGATTTCAGACATAGTGAAATTAACACTTGTCTGGAATTTCAGATCAGGTAGCACACTTTGAAGCGTGAAAACTATATGCTACAGGACCTGAACATGGAAAGTACAGCATGGCATGGAGCTACTCAAAGAGCTTAATAAAAGTCCCTTAGTGACCTTGAGCCAAAAGGGATCAGAAAATACATTTGCAAGCATGTGAACATGGCAAAAACATAATCAGTTCTCAGACTTAGTGAAAACTGGAGCATGCAAAATCAGATATCAAGTAGGCATGTTTACGAGCTCGATGCACTCACTACAGAGCATGTCATGACAATCTAAGCATGCACCCATCAAGAATACATATTATACAAGCTAGACATGGCAAGAACAATAACATATCATGCACGGATCAACTACAACATCCTCGGCAAAATCGCTAACAAGTAGACAATCTGTCCAGATTCACGAAATAGCAAAAGTAGAGATCGATTGACTCAAGCTAGGGTGCTCCATAATTGCAAACAAAGACATGGATGGATAAAGCACTACAAGATTAACAAAACATCCTTTCTGATCATCCTCAAAAGAGGCGCGAATCACTAGGAACCAACAAGAACATATGACATATCGAGATAAACAGTCCAAGGACTTAGTGAAAATGCCAAGTCTCTGAAATCAGCACTAACGAATGCTCCACTTTGCAAGCTTGTGCTAGTCACCACACACACCACAAAAATACATGGGTTGCACCTCTGGATAGATGGCAAAACATATAACAAAACTCATGAAGAGCTCAGGGGCATATCATGCACACAATAATCATGGCAAAAATGACAAATATCTAATTGGAGCAACAGATCTGACAATTATCTCAAATAGCACTCTTCCAACAGCATTTCGGGCATCAAGATGAACTCAAATGAAAATGATGCAATGAGATGAAATGATGTACTCTCTGAGCCAAACATTTTCATATGCTATATGCCCAAAACGGAGCTACAGATGCACAGTTACGATGCGATGAACAAGGGCAAAAATATTAGGGTTTCGGGGATAAAAAGTCAACCGGGCCAAGTCTCAGATCCAGATCCGGTGTCACGCGGATCGAGGTTGGAAGGCGCCGGAGTTCCTGTATGCCGGTGGACGAGGTGGCCGGAGTTCGTGGCCGCGGTGGCCGGCCGGAGGAGGACGAGGACGGAGAGGAGGCGGACGGCGGCGGGATCCGGGCGGGGCGGCGCAAGGGAGGCGGGGAAGCTCGCCGGAGCGGGCGGCCGGCGGAGGTAGGCGACAGCGACCACGGCGGCAGAGCGGCGAGGTACCGGTGATGGCGCGTGGCGGCGCTGCTTCGGGCGCGGGCGGCGCTCGGGGGAAGACGGAGTGGCAAGAGTGGAACAAAACACTAGGCGAGGGGCCGAGCCTTCCATCCTTTACCAAGTATATAGATGCATTAAGATAACAAGATAATATAATGATATCCCAACAAGTAAATAATGTTCTAACAAGGAACGGTCTCCAAACTTCACCTGCAACTAGCAACGCTATAGGAGGGGCTGAGCAAAGCGGTAACATAGCCAATCAACGGTTTGCTAGGACATGGTGGGTTAGAGGTTTGGCACGGCAATTTGGGAGGCATGATAAGCAAGTGGTAGGCATCGTAGCATAGGCATAGCAAAAGAGCGAGCATCTAGCAAAGCAAAGATAGTAGTGATTTCGAGGGTATGATCATCTTGCCTGCAAAGTTGTCAGAGTTGACTGGATCCTCGAAAGCAAACTCAACGGGCTCCTCGTTAGCGAACTCGTCTCCCGGCTCTACCCAAACAAGACAAACAAGCAACAAGGACACAATCAACCATGTGCAAAGCTCAAACAATATGATGCAAACATGGTATGCTATGCGGGTTGCAACATGCGATGCGTATGCAAGATTTAACAAGGAACGCATGAACCTGGCCTCAACCTGGAATTCCAAGTGTGCCACTGGAAAGGTGAGATGAAATCGCTTGAAAACGATATAAAGAACGCCGGAATCGGAGTTACGGTTTGGGAATGGCAAGTAATTCAAATATGACCACGTTCTGCGATTAACAGCAAGTAGCCATCTAAATGCAACAAGATGAACATGCTACAGCACCCAAACATGGCATAAAAATACTTGGCGGGGATCCATTCATGATGCTTAACAAAAGAGGAACACTGAGCTACGGCTAATTCATCAATTAACAGGTTCAAACAAGCATGGCAAAATGCATTTGGTGAATAGATTTCAGACGTAGTGAAATTAACACTTGTCTGGAATTTCAGATCAGGTAGCACACTTTGAAGCGTGAAAACTATATGCTACATGACCTGAACATGGAAAGTAAAGCATGGCATGGAGCTACTCAAAGAGCTTAACAAAAGTCCCTTAGTGACCTTGAGCCAAAAGGGATCAGAAAATACATTTGCAAGCATGTGAACATGGCAAAAACATAATCAGTTCTCAGACATGGTGAAAACTGGAGCATGCAAAATCAGATATCAAGTAGGCATGTTTACGAGCTCGATGCACTCACTATAGAGCATGTCATGACAATCTAAGCATGCACCCATCAAGAATACATATTATACAAGATAGACATGGCAAGAACAATAACATAGCATGCACGGATCAACTACAACATCCTCGGCAAAATCGCTAACAAGTAGACAATCTGTCCAGATTCACGAAATAGCAAAAGTAGAGCTCGATTGACTCAAGCTAGGGTGCTCCATAATTGCAAACAAAGACATGGATGGATAGAGCACTACAAGATTAACAAAACATCCTTACTGATCATCCTCAAAAGTGGCACGGATCACTAGGAAACAACAAGAACATATGGCATATTGAGATAAACAGTCCAAGGACTTAGTGGAAATGCCAAGTCCCTGAAATCAACATTAACGAATGCTCCACTTTGCAAGCTTGTGCTAGTCACCACACACACCACAAAAATACATGCGTTGCACCTCTGGATAGATGGCAAAACATATAACAAAACTCATGAAGAGCTCAGGGGCATATCATGCACAAAATAATCATGGCAAAAATGACAAATATCTAATTGGAGCAGCAGATCTGACAATTATCTCAAATAGCACTCTTCCAACAGCATTTCGGGCATCAAGATGAACTCAAATGAAAATGATGCAATGAGATGAAATGATGTACTCTCTGAGGCGAACATTTTCATATGCTATATGCCCAAAACAGAGCTACGGATGCACAGTTACGATGCGATGAACAAGGGCAAAAATATTAGGGTTTCGGGGATAAAAAGTCAACCGGGCCAAGTCTCAGATCCAGATCCGGTGTCACGCGGATCGAGGTTGGACGGCGCCGGAGTTCCTTTATGCCGGTGGACGAGGTGGCCGGAGTTCGTGGCCGCGGTGGCCGGCCGGAGGAGGACGAGGACGGAGAGGAGGCGGACGGCGGCGGGATCCGGGCGGCGCGGTGTAAGGGAGGCGGGGAAGCTCGCCGGAGCGGGCGGCCAGCGAAGGTAGGCGCCAGCGACCACGGCGGCGAGGTACCGGCGATGGCACGTGGCGGCGCTGCTTCGGGCGCGGGCGGCGCTCGGGGGAAGACGGAGTGGCAAGAGTGGAACAAAACACTAGGCGAGAGGCCGAGCCTTCCACCCTTTACCAATTATATAGATGCATTAAGATAACATGATAATATAATGATATCCCAACAAGTAAATAATGTTGTAACAAGGAACGGTCTCCAAACTTCACCTGCAACTAGCAATGCTATAAGAGGGGCTGAGCAAAGCGGTAACATAGCCAATCAACGGTTTGCTAGGACATGGTGGGTTAGAGGTTTGGCATGGCAATTTGGGAGGCATGATAAGCAAGTGGTAGGCATTGTATCATAGGCATAGCAAAAGAGCGAGCATCTAGCAAAGCAAAGATAGTAGTGATTTCGAGGGTATGATCATCTTGCCTGCAAAGTTGTCAGAGTTGACTGGATCCTCGAAAGCAAACTCAACGGGCTCCTCGTTAGCGAACTCGTCTCCCGGCTCTACCCAAACAAGACAAACAAGCAACAAGGACACAATGAACCACGTGCAAAGCTCAAACAATATGATGCAAACATGGTATGCTATGCGGGTTGCAATATGCGATGCGTATGCAAGATTTGACAAGAAACGCATGAACCTGGCATCAACCTGGAATTCCAAGTGTGCCACTGGAAAGGTGAGATGAAATCGCTTGAAAACAATATAAAGAACGCCGGAATCGGAGTTACGGTTTGGGAATGGCAAGCAATTCAAATATGACCACGTTCTGCGATTAACAGCAAGTAGCCATCTAAATGCAACAAGATGAACATGCTATAGCACCCAAACATGGCATAAAAATACATGGCGGGGATCCATTCATGATGCTTAACAAAAGAGGAACACTGAGCTACGGCTAATTCATCAATTAACAGGTTCAAACAAGCATGGCAAAAATGCATTTGGTGAACAGATTTCAGAATTAGTGAAATTAACACTTGTCGGGAATTTCAGATCAGGTAGCACACATTAGAGCGTGAAAACTATATGCTACAGGACCTGAACATGGAAAGTAAAGCATGGCATGGAGCTACTCAAAGAGCTTAACAAAAGTCCCTTAGTGACCTTGAGGCAAAACGGATCAGAAAATACATTTGCAAGCATGTGAACATGGCAAAAACATAATCAGTTCTCAGACTTGGTGAAAACTGGAGCATGCAATATCAGATATCAAGTAGGCATGTTTACGAGCTCGATGCACTCACTAAAGAGCATGTCATGACAATCTAAGCATGCACCCATCAAGAATACATATTATACAAGCTAGACATGGCAAGAACAATAACATAGCATGCACGGATCAACTACAACATCCTCGGCAAAATCGCTAACAAGTAGACAGTCTGTCCAGATTCATGAAATAGCAAAAGTAGAGCTCGATTGACTCAAGCTAGGGTGCTCCATAATTGCAAACAAAGACATGGATGGATAGAGCACTACAAGATTAACAAAACATCCTTACTGATCATCCTCAAAAGTGGCACGGATCACTAGGAAACAACAAGAACATATGGCATATTGAGATAAACAGTCCAAGGACTTAGTGGAAATGCCAAGTCCCTGAAATCAGCATTAAGGAATGCTCCAGTTTGCAAGCTTTTGCTAGTCACCACACACACCACAAAAATACATGGGTTGCACCTCTGGATAGATGGCAAAACATATAACAAAACTCATGAAGATCTCAGGGGCATATCATGCACAAAATAATCATGTCAAAAATGACAAATATCTAATTGGAGCAGCAGATCTGACAATTATCTCAAATAGCACTCTTCCAACAACATTTCAGGCATCAAGATGAACTCAAATGAAAATAATGCAATGAGATGAAATGGTGTACTCTCTGAGCCGAACATTTTGATATGCTATATGCCCAAAACGGAGCTACGGATGTACAGTTACGATGCGATGACCAACGGCAAAAATATTAGGGTTTCAGGGATAAAAAGTCAATCGGGCCAAGTCTCAGATCTAGATCCGGTGTCACCCGGATCTAGGTTGGACGGCGCTGGAGTTCCTGTATGCCGGTGGACGAGGTGGCCGGAGTTCGTGGCCGCGGTGGCTGGCCGGAGGAGGACGAGGACGGAGAGGAGGCGGACGGCGGCGGGATCCGGGCGGCACGGTGTAAGGGAGGCGGGGAAGCTCGCCGGAGCGGGCGGCCGGCGGAGGTAGGCGACAGCGACCACGGCGGCAGAGCGGCGAGGTACCGGCGATGGCGTGTGGCGGCGCTGCTTCGGGCGCGGGCGGCGCTCGGGGGAAGACGGAGTGGCAAGAGTGGAACAAAACACTAGGCGAGAGGCCGAGCCTTCCACCCTTTACCAATTATATAGATGCATTAAGATAACAAGATAATATAATGATATCCCAACAAGTAAATAATGTTCTAACAAGGAACGGTCTCCAAACTTCACCTGCAACTAGCAACGCTATAAGAGGGGTTGAGCAAAGCGGTAACATAGCCAATCAACGGTTTGCTAGGACATGGTGGGTTAGAGGTTTGGCATGGCAATTTGGGAGGCATGATAAGCAAGTGGTAGGCATTGTATCATAGGCATAGCAAAAGAACGAGCATCTAGCAAAGCAAAGATAGTAGTGATTTCGAGGGTATGATCATCTTGCCTGCAAAGTTGTTAGAGTTCACTGGATCCTCAAAAGCAAACTCAACAGGCTCCTCGTTAGCGAACTCGTCTCCCGGCTCTACCCAAACAAGACAAACAAGCAACAAGGACACCATCAACCACGTGCAAAGCTCAAACAATATGATGCAAACATGGTATGCTATGCGGGTTGCAATATGCGATGCGTATGCAAGATTTGACAAGGAACGCATGAACCTGGCCTCAACTTGGAATTCCAAGTGTCCCACTGGAAAGATGAGATGAAATCGCTTGAAAACGATATAAAGAATGCCGGAATCGGAGTTACGGTTTGGGAATGGCAAGCAATTCAAATATGACCACGTTCTACGATTAACAGCAAGTAGCCATCTAAATGCAACAAGATGAACATGCTACAGCACCCAAACATGGCATAAAAATACATGGCGGGGATCCATTCATGATGCTTAACAAAAGAGGAACACTGAGCTACGGCTAATTCATCAATTAACAGGTTCAAACAAGCATGGCAAAAATGCATTTGGTGAACAGATTTCAGACTTAGTGAAATTAACACTTTTCTGGAATTTCAGATCAGGTAGCACACTTTGAAGCGTGAAAACTATATGCTACAGGACCTGAACATGGAAAGTAAAGCATGGCATGGAGCTACTCAAAGAGCTTAACAAAAGTCCCTTAGTGACCTTGAGCCAAAAGTGATCAGAAAATACATTTGCAAGCATGTGAACATGGCAAAAACATAATCAGTTCTCAGACTTGGTGAAAACTGGAGCATGCAAAATCAGATATCAAGTAGGCATGTTTACGAGCTCGATGCACTCTCTACAGAGCATGTCATGACAATCTAAGCATGTACCCATCAATAATACATATTATACAGCATAGACATGGCAAGAACAATAACATAGCATGCACGGATCAACTACAACATCCTCGGCAAAATCGCTAACAAGTAGACAATCTGTCCAGATTCACAAAATAGCAAAAGTAGAGCTTGATTGACTCAAGCTAGGGTGCTCCATAATTGCAAACAAAGACATGGATGGATAGAGCACTACAAGATTAACAAAACATCCTTACTGATCATCCTCAAAAGTGGCACGGATCACTAGGAAACAACAAGAACATATGGCATATTGAGATAAACAGTCCAAGGACTTAGTGGAAATGCCGTCCCTGAAATCAGCATTAACGAATGCTCCACTTTGCAAGCTTGTACTAGTCACCACACACACCACAAAAATACATGGGTTGCACCTCTGGATAGATGGCAAAACATATAACAAAACTCATGAAGACCTCAGGGGCATATCATGCACACAATAATCATGACAAAAATGACAAATATCTAATTGGAGCAGCACATCTGACAATTATCTCAAATAGCACTCTTCCAACAGCATTTCGGGCATCAAGATGAACTCAAATGAAAATGATGCAATGGGATGAAATGATGTACTCTCTGAGCCGAACATTTTGATATGCTATATGCCCAAAACGGAGCTACGGATGCACAGTTACGATGCGATGAACAAGGGCAAAAATATTAGGGTTTCGGGGATAAAAAGTCAACCGGGCCAAGTCTCAGATCCAAATCCATTGTCACGCGGATTGAGGTTGGACGGCGCCGGAGTTCCTGTATGCCAGTGGACGAGGTGGTCGGAGTTCGTGGCCGTGGTGGCCGGCCGGAGGAGGACAAGGACGGAGAGGAGGCGGACGGCGGCGGGATCCGGGCGGCGCGGTGTAAGGGAGGAGGGGAAGCTCGCCGGAGCGGGCGGCCGGCGGAGGTAGGCGACAGCTACCACGGCGGCGGGGCGGCGAGGTACCGGCGATGGCGCGTGGCGGCGCTGCTTCGGGCGCGGGCGGCGCTTGGGGGAAGACGGAGTGGCAAGAGTGGAACAAAACACTAGGCGAGAGGCCGAGCCTTCCACCCTTTACCAATTATATAGATGCATTAAGATAACAAGGTAATATAATGATATCCCAACAAGTAAATAATGTTCTAACAAGGAACAGTCTCCAAACTTCACCTGCAACTAGCAACGCTATAAGAGGGGCTGCGCAAAGGGGTAACATAGCCAATCAACGGTTTGCTAGGACATGGTGGGTTAGAGGTTTGGCATGGAAATTTGGGAGGCATGATAAGCAAGTGGTAGGCATCGTAGCATAGGCATAGCAAAAGGGCGAGCATCTAGCAAAGCAAAGATAGTAGTGATTTCGAGGGTATGATCATCTTGCCTGCAAAGTTGTCAGAGTTGACTGGATCCTCGAAAGCAAACTCAACAGGCTCCTCGTTAGTGAAATCGTCTCCCGGCTCTACCCAAACAAGACAAACAAGCAACAAGAACACAATCAACCACGTGCAAAGCTCAAACAATATGATGCAAACATGGTATGATATGCGGGTTGCAATATGCGATGCGTATGCAAGATTTGACAAGGAACGCATGAACCTGGCCTCAACTTGGAGTTCCAAGTGTGCCACTGGAAAGGTGAGATGAAATTGCTTGAAAACGATATAAAGAACGCCGGAATCGGAGTTACGGTTTGGGAATGGCAAGCAATTCAAATATGACCACGTTCTGCGATTAACAGCAAGTAGCCATCTAAATGCAACAAGATGAACATGCTACAGCACCCAAACATAGCATAAAAATACATGGCGGAGATCCATTCATGATGCTTAACAAAAGAGGAACACTGAGCTACGGCTAATTCATCAATTAACAGGTTCAAACAAGCATGTCAAAAATGCATTTGGTGAACAGATTTCAGACTTAGTGAAATTAACACTTGTCTGGAATTTTAGATCAGGTAGCACACTTTGAAGCGTGAAAACTATATACTACAGGACCTGAATATGGAAAGTAAAGCATGGCATGGAGCTACTCAAAGAGCTTAACAAAAGTCCCTTAGTGACCTTGAGCCAAAAGGGATCAGAAAATACATTTGCAAGCATGTGAACATGGCAAAAACATAATCAGTTCTCAGACTTGGTGAAAACTGGAGCATGCAAAATCACATATCAAGTAGGCATGTTTACGAGCTCGATGCACTCACTACAGAGCATGTCATGACAATCTAAGCATGCACCCATCAAGAATACATATTATACAAGATAGACATGGCAAGAACAATAACATAGCATGCACGGATCAACTACAACATCCTCGGCAAAATCGCTAACAAGTAGACAATCTGTCCAGATTCACAAAATAGCAAAAGTAGAGCTTGATTGACTCAAGCTAGGGTGCTCCATAATTGCAAACAAAGACATGGATGGATAGAGCACTACAAGATTAACAAAACATCCTTACTGACCATCCTCAAAAGAGGCACGGATCACTAGGAAACAACAAGAACATATGGCATATTGAGATAAACAGTCCAAGGACTTAGTGGAAATGCCAAGTCCCTGAAATCAGCATTAACGAATGCTCCACTTTGCAAGCTTGTGCTAGTCACCACACACACCACAAAAATACATGGGTTGCACCTCTGGATAGATGGCAAAACATATAACAAAACTCATGAAGAGCTCAGGGGCATATCATGCACACAATAATCATGACAAAAATGACAAATATCTAATTGGAGCAGCAGATCTGACAATTATCTCAAATAGCACTCTTCCAACAGCATTTCGGGCATCAAGATGAACTCAAATGAAAAAGATGCAATGAGATGAAATGATGTACTCTCTGAGCCAAACATTTTGATATGCTATATGCCCAAAACGGAGCTACGGATGCACAGTTATGATGCGATGAACAAGGGAAAAAATATTAGGGTTTCGGGGATAAAAAGTCAATCGGCCCAAGTCTCAAATCTAGATCCGGTGTCACGCGGATCGAGGTTGGACGCTGCCAGAGTTCCTGTATGCCGGTGGACGAGGTGGCCGGAGTTCGTGGCCGCGGTGGCCGGCCGGAGGAGGACGAGGACGGAGAGGAGGCGGACGGCGGCGGGATCCGGGCGGCGAGGCGCAAGGGAGGCGGGGAAGCTCGCTGGAGTGGGCGGCCGGCGGAGGTAGGCGACAACGACCACGGCGGCAGAGCGGCGAGGTACCGGCGATGGCGCGTGGCGGCGCTGCTTCGGGCGCGGGCGGCGCTCGGGGGAAGACGGAGTGGCAAGAGTGGAACAAAACACTAGGCGAGAGGCCGAGCCTTCCACCCTTTACCAAGTATATAGATGCATTAAGATAACAAGATAATATAATGATATCCCAACAAGTAAATAATGTTCTAACAAGGAACGGTCTCCAAACTTCACCTGCAACTAGCAACGCTATAAGAGGGGCTGAGCAAAGCGGTAACATAGCCAATCAATGGTTTGCTAGGACATGGTGGGTTAGAGGTTTGGCATGGCAATTTGGGAGGCATGATAAGCAAGTGGTAGGCATCATAGCATAGGCATAGAAAAAGAGCGAGCATCTAGCAAAGCAAAGATAGTAGCGATTTCGAGGGCATGATCATCTTGCCTGCAAAGTTGTCAGAGTTGACTGGATCCTCGAAAGCAAACTCAACGGGCTCCTCGTTAGCGAACTCGTCTCCCGGCTCTACCCAAACAAGACAAACAAGCAACAAGGACATAATCAACCACGTGCAAAGCTCAAACAATATGATGCAAACATGGTATGCTATGCGGGTTGCAATATGCGATGCGTATGCAAGATTTGACAAGGAACGCATGAACCTGGCCTCAACTTGGAATTCCAAGTGTGCCACTAGAAAGGTGAGATGAAATCGCTTGAAAATGATATAAAGAACGCAGGAATCAGAGTTACGGTTTGGGAATGGCAAGCAGTTCAAATATGACCACGTTCTGCGATTAACAGCAAGTAGCCATCTAAATGCAACAAGATGAACATGCTACAGCACCCAAACATGGCATAAAAATACATGGCGGGGATCCATTCATGATGCTTAACAAAATAGGAACACTGAGCTATGGCTAATTCATCAATTAACAGGTTCAAACAACCATGGCAAAAATGCATTTGGTGAACAGATTTCACACTTAGTGAAATTAACACTTGTCTGGAATTTCAAATCAGGTAGCACACTTTGGAGCGTGAAAACTATATGCTACAGGACCTGAACATGGAAAGTAAAGCATGGCATGGAGCTACTCAAAGAGCTTAACAAAAGTCCCTTAGTGACCTTGAGCCAAAAGGGATCAGAAAATACATTTGCAAGCATGTGAACATGGCAAAAACATAATCAATTCTCAGACTTGGTGAAAACTGGAGCATGCAAAATCAGATATCAAGTAGGCATGTTTACGAGCTCGATGCACTCACTACAGAGCATGTCATGACAATCTAAGCATGCACCCATCAAGAATACATATTATACAAGCTAGACATGGCAAGAACAATAACATAGCATGCACGGATCAACTACAACATCCTCGGCAAAATCGCTAACAAGTAGACAATCTGTCCAGATTCACGAAATAGCAAAAGTACCCATCAAGAATACATATTATACAAGCTAGACATGGCAAGAACAATAACATAGCATGCACGGATCAACTACAACATCCTCGGCAAAATCGCTAACAAGTAGACAATCTGTCCAGATTCACGAAAGAGCAAAAGTAGAGCTCGATTGACTCAAGCTAGGGTGCTCCATAATTGCAAACAAAGAAATGGATGGATAGATCACTACAAGATTAACAAAACTTCCTTACTGACCATCCTCAAAAGAGGCACGGATCACTAGGAAACAACAAGAACATATGGCATATTGAGATAAACAGTCCAAGGACTTAGTGGAAATGCCAAGTCCCTGAAATCAACATTAACGAATGCTCCACTTTGCAAGCTTGTGCTAGTCACCACACACACCACAAAAATACATGGGTTGCACCTCTTGATAGATGGCAAAACATATAACAAAACTCATGAAGAGCTCAGGGGCATATCATGCACAAAATAATCATGGCAAAAATGACAAATATCTAATTGGAGCAGCAGATCTGACAATTATCTCAAATAGCACTCTTCCAACAGCATTTCGGGCATCAAGATGAACTCAAATGAAAATGATGCAATGAGATGAAATGGTGTACTCTCTGAGTCGAACATTTTGATATGCTATATGCCCAAAACGGAGCTACGGATGCACAGTTACAATGCGATGAACAAGGGCAAAAATATTAGGGTTTCGGGGATAAAAAGTCAACCGGGCCAAGTCTCAGATCCAGATCCGGTGTCATGCGGATCGAGGTTGGACGGTGCCGGAGTTCCTTTATGCCGGTGGACGAGGTGGCCGGAGTTCGTGGCCGCGGTGGCCGGCCGAAGGAGGACGAGGACAGAGAGGAGGCGGACGGCGGCGGGATCCGGGCGGCGCGGCGCAAGGGAGGCGGGGAAGCTCGCTGGAGCGGGCAGCCGGCGGAGGTAGGCGACAGCGACCACGGCGGCAGGGCGGCGAGGTACCGGCGATGGCGCGTGGCGGCGCTGCTTCGGGCGCGGGCGGCGCTCAGGGGAAGACGGAGTGGCAAGAGTCGAACAAAACACTAGGCGAGAGGCCGAGCCTTCCACCCATTACCAAGTATATAGATGCATTAAGATAACAAGATAATATAATGATATCCCAATAAGTAAATAATGTTCTAACAAGGAACGGTCTCCAAACTTCACCTGCAACTAGCAACACTATAAGAGGGGCTGAGCAAAGCGGTAACATAGCCAATCAACGGTTTGCTAGGACATGGTGGGTTAGAGGTTTGGCATGGCAATTTGGGAGGCATGATAAGCAAGTGGTAGGCATCGTAGCATAGGCATAGCAAAAGAGCGAGCATCTAGCAAAGCAAAGATAGTAGTGATTTCGAGGGCATGATCATCTTGCCTGCAAAGTTGTCAGAGTTGACTGGATCCTCGAAAGCAAACTCAACGGGCTCCTCGTTAGCGAACTCGTCTCCCGGCTCTACCCAAACAAGACAAACAAGCAACAAGGACACAATCAACCACGTGCAAAGCTCAAACAATATGATGCAAACATGGTATGCTATGCGGGTTGCAATATGCGATGCGTATGCAAGATTTGACAAGGAACGCATGAAACTGGCCTCAACTTGGAATTCCAACTGTGCCACTGGAAAGGTGAGATGAAATCGCTTGAAAACGATATAAAGAACGCCGGAATCGGAGTTACAGTTTGGGAATGGCAAGCAATTCAAATATGACCACGTTCTGTGATTAACAGCAAGTAGCCATCTAAATGCAACAAGATGAACATGCTACAGCACCCAAACATGGCATAAAAATACATGGTGGGGATCCATTCATGATGCTTAACAAAAGAGGAACACTGAGCTACGGCTAATTCATCAATTAACAGGTTCAAACAAGCATGGCAAAAATGCATTTGGTGAACAGATTTCAGACTTAGTGAAATTAACACTTGTCTGGAATTTCAGATCAGGTAGCACACTTTGGAGCATGAAAACTATATGCTACAGGACCTGAACATGGAAATTAAAGCATGCCATGGAGCTACTCAAAGAGCTTAACAAAAGTCCCTTAGTGACCTTGAGCCAAAAGGGATCAGAAAATACATTTGCAAGCATGTGAACATGACAAAAACATAATCAGTTCTCAGACTTGGTGAAAACTGGAGCACGCAAAATCAGATATCAAGTAGGCATGTTTACGAGCTCGATGCACTCACTACAGAGCATGTCATGACAATCTAAGCATGCACCCATCAAGAATACATATTATACAAGCTAGACAAGGAAAGAACAGCAACATAGCATGCACGGATCAACTACAACATCCTCGGCAAAATCGCTAACAAGTAGACAATCTGTCCAGATTCACGAAATAGCAAAAGTAGAGCTCGATTGACTCAAGCTAGGGTGCTCCATAATTGCAAACAAAGACATGGATGGATAGAGCACTACAAGATTAACAAAACATCCTTACTGATCATACTCAAAAGAGGCACGGATCACTAGGAAACAATAAGAACATATGGCATATTGAGATAAACAGTCCAAGGACTTAGTGGAAATGCCAAGTCCCTGAAATCAGCATTAACGAATGCTCCACTTTGCAAGCTTGTGCTAGTCACCACACACACCACAAAAATACATGGGTTGCACCTCTGGATAGATGGCAAAACATATAACAAAACTCATGAAGAGCTCAGGGGCATATCATGCACACAATAATCATGGCAAAAATGACAAATATCTAATTGGAGCAGCAGATCTGACAATTATCTCAAATAGCACTCTTCCAACAGCATTTCGGGCATCAAGATGAACTCAAATGAAAATGATGCAGTGAGATGAAATGATGTACTCTCTGAGGCGAACATTTCGATATGCTATATGCCCAAAACGGAGCTATGGATGCACAGTTACGATGCGATGAATAAGGGCAAAAATATTAGGGTTTCGGGGATAAAAAGTCAACCGGGCCAAGTCTCAGATCCAGATCCGGTGTCACGCGGATCGAGGTTGGACGGCGCCGGAGTTCCTGTATGCCGGTGGACGAGGTGGCCGGAGTTCATGGCCGTGGTGGCCGGCCGGAGGAGGACGAGGACGGAGAGGAGCCGGACGGCGGCCGGATCCGGGCGGCGCGGCGTAAGGGAGGCGGGGAAGCTCGCCGGAGCGGCGGCCGGCGGAGGTAGGCGACAGCGACCATGGCGGCGGGGCGGTGAGGTACCAGCGATGGCGCGTGGCGACGCTGCTTCGGGCGCGGGCGGCGCTCCGGGGAAGACGGAGCCGGGCGCGGGCGACGGAGGAACGGGCCCGGGAGGGCCTCCCTCATGCCGGGCGGGCCGCGGCGGTGGAAGCGCTGGCGGCGCCACGTGGTGCTCTACCAGTGGCCGTGGGCGGCGGCGCGGCGTGTCCTGCGGCGGACGGACACGTCCGGTGCGGAGAGGGATGATTTTAGGGTTTCGGGGAAGAAGGAGATCCAGATTTTGGAGGGGGTCTATATATAGGCATAGAGGGAGCTAGGAGAGTCCAAATGAGGTGCGGTTTTCGGCCACGCGATCTTGATCGAACGCTCTAGATGATGGAGAGGGTTTTGGTGGGTTTTGGGCCAAAATGGAGGGGTGTTGGGCTGCAACACACACGAGGCCTTTTCGGTCCCTCGGTTAACCGTTGGAGTATCAAACGAAGTCCAAATGGTACAAAACTTGACAGGCGGTCTACCAGTAGTAAACCAAGGCCGCTTGGCAAGTCTCAGTCCAATCCGAAAATATTTAATCCGCACACACGAAAGAAAGGTAGAAATGCCTACCGGAGGAGAACGAAGCGTCGGAATGCAAAACGGACAACGGGGAAAATGCTCGAATGCATGAGATGAACACGTATGCAAATGCAATGCACATGATGTTATGATATGAGATGCATGACAACGACAACAACACACGAAGACAAAAACCCGAACCCGAGAAAATAAAATAACTTAACGTCGGAAACGACAAGAGTTGGATTACATATTTGGGAAAATCATATCCGGGGTGTTACATCACCATCGTCACTGGCGCGACACCTTGATCTCCATCGTAGCATCGTTGTCGTCTCGCCAATCTTATGCTTCTACGACTATCGCTATCGCTTAGTGATAAAGTAAAGCATTACAGGGCGATTGCATTGCATACAATAAAGCGACAACCATATGGCTTCTGCCAGTTGTCGATAACTTGGTTACAAAACATGATCATCTCATACAATAAAATTTAGCATCATGCCTTGACCATATCACATCACAACATGCCCTGCAAAAACAAGTTAGACGTCCTCTACTTTGTTTGTTGCAAGTTTTACGTGGCTTCTACGGGCTTAGCAAGAACCAATCTTACCTACGCATCAAAAACCACAACGATAGTTTGTCAAGTTGGTGCTGTTTTGACCTTCGCAAGGACCGGGCGTAGCCACACTCGGTTCAACTAAAGTTGGAGAAACTGACACCCGTCAGCCACCTGTGTGCAAAGCACGTCGATAGAACCAGTCTCGCGTAAGCGTACGCGTAATGTCGGTCCGGGCCGCTTCATCCAACAATACCGCCGAACCAAAGTATGACATGGTGGTAAGCAGTATGACTTATATCGCCCACAACTCACTTGTGTTCTACTCGTGCATATAACATCAACACATAAAACCTAAGCTCGGATGCCACTGTTGGGGAACGTAGTAATTTCAAAAAAATTCCTACGCACACACAAGATCATGGTGATGCACAGCAACGAGAGGGGAGAGTGTTGTCTACGTACCCTCGTAGACCGGAAGCGGAAGCGTTATAACAACGCGGTTGATGTAGTCGTGCGTCTTCACGGCCCGACTGATCAAGCACCGAAACTACGGCACCTCCGAGTTTTTGCACACGTTCAGCTCGATGACGATCCCCGGACTCCGATCCAGCAAAGTGTCAGGGATGAGTTCCGTCAGCACGACGGCATGGTGACGATCTTGATGTTCTACCATCGCAGGGCTTCGCCTAAGCACCGCTACAATATTATCGAGGATTATGGTGGAGGGGGGCACCGCACACGGCTAAGAGATCAATGATCAATTGTTGTGTGTCTGGGGTGCCCCCTGCCCCCGTATATAAAGGAGTGGAGGAGGGGGCCGGCCAAGGAGGGTGGCGCACCCAAGGGGGGGAGTCCAACTCCCACCGGGAGTAGGACTCCCCTTTTTCCTATTAGGAGTAGGAGAGGGAAGGAAGAGGAAGGAGGGAGGAAGGAAAGGGGGGCCGGCCCCCTCCCAATTCGGATTGGGCTTGGGCGGGCGCCCCCTCCCTTGCTCCTTTCCCCTCCTTTCCACTAAGGCCCATATACCTCCCGGGGGGTTCCGATAACCTCCCGGTGATCCGGTATTGTCTCAATCTTACCCGAAACCTTTCTGATGTCCAAATATAGTCGTCCAATATATCGATCTTTATGTCTCGACCATTTCGAGACTCCTCGTCAAGTCCGTGATCACTCCGGGACTCCGAACAACCTTCGGTACATCAAAATATATAAACTCATAATGAAACTATCATCGTAACGTTAAGCGTGCGGACCCTACGGGTTTGAGAACAATGTAGACATGACCGAGACACGTCTCCGGTCAATAACAAATAGCGGAACCTGGATGCTCATATTGGCTCCTACATATTCTACGAAGATCTTTATCGGTCAGACCGCATAACAACATACGTTGTTCCCTTTGTCATCGGTATGTTACTTGCCCGAGATTCGATCATCGGTATCTCAATACCTAGTTCAATCTCGTTACCGGCAAGTCTCTTTACTCGTTCCATAATACATCATATTGCAACTAACTTATTAGTTGCATTGCTTGCAAGGCTTAAGTGATGTGTATTACCGAGAGGGCCCACAGATACCTCTCCGACAATCGGAGCGACAAATCCTAAACTCGAAATACGCCAACCCAACATGTACCTTTGGAGACACCTGTAGAGCACCTTTATAATCACCCAGTTACGTTGTGACGTTTGGTAGCACACAAAGTGTTCCTCCGGTAAACGGGAGTTGCATAATCTCATAGTCATAGGAACATGTATAAGTCATGAAGAAAGCAATAGCAACATACTAAATGATCGGGTGCTAAGCTAATGGAATGGGTCATGTCAATCACATCATTCTCCTAATGATGTGATCCCGTTAATCAAATGACAACTCATGTCTATGGTTAGGAAACATAACCATCTTCGATTAACGAGCTAGTCAAGTAGAGGCATACTAATGACACTTTGTTTGTCTATGTATTCACACAAGTATTACGTTTCTGGTTAATACAATTCTAGCATGAATAATAAACATTTATCATGATATAAGGAAATAAATAATAACTTTATTATTGCCTCTAGGGCATATTTCCTTCACTGGCCGCGTGGGTGGCGGGCCGACGGCGGAGATGGAGTTGGCTCCTAGGGTCTTCTCGTTGGCTCCTTGAGCGGATCTGGAGCGGTGGCCTCCTCCTTTGCGCCTCTTCCTGCCCCGCCAGTTTGCGCTGTCGGCATCTGTGTGCCTGGCTCTGGTAGCTAGTTGGGGATGGAGGTTTGGGTGTGCATGGAGCGGGGGCAACCCTTGGCTGGCTGCTGCAACCACCATGCCGCGGCGCTACGGCTCCGTTCTCCTCTGGTGGCAGCATCGAGGTCCTTCCCTCACCCTCTACCTCCGCGACCAGGGCGAAACCCCAAACTCTCCAGTTGGGTGGTGATGACGCGCTGACATCATTGTTCTTCTTGAAGGCACCACCTTTGGTCGGAGGAGGAGTAGTCGAGGCTTCGGTGCTAGAGGTGGGCTCTCTGCTTCAGTGATGTTCCTGTTCGGCTGAAGTAAAGGTGATCCGGCAGCGGCGGTGGCGATGTATGGGGTGTGGCACTGCGAGGGGAGGTGGCCATGCAGGTAGTCTTCTCCTCGGCGTCCGGTTAGTTACGGCCTTCCGCTTGGGGATGAGAGGCTTTACCTGCAGACGATGTGGCGCCCTATGGCCCGGGGCGAGAGGGTAGGAGGCTACTACCTCTTGAGCATGCCTTGGTTTTCCATTTAAGAGAAAAGGGTGATGCAGCAAAGTAGCGTAAGTATTTCCCTCAGTTTTGAGAACCAAGGTATCAATCCAGTAGGAGACAATGCACAAGTCACCTAGTGCCTGCACAAATAATCAAGAACATTGCAACCAACGCGATAAAGGGGATGTCAATCCCTTCACGGTCACTCACAAAAGTGAGATCTAATAGAGATAGTAAAGTAAATTTTTGCTATTTTTGTTGTATAGATTGGAAAGTAAAGATTGCAAAATAGTAAACGAGATGCGATGTAAATAAAAGAGATGTAATATAATAGGAAGAGACCCGAGGGCCATAGGTTTCACTAGTGGCTTCTGATACGTCTCCAACTTATCTATAATTTTTTATTGTTCCATGCTATTATATTATCTGTTTTGGATGTTTATGGGCTTTATTATACACTTTTATATTATTTTTGGGACTAACCTATTAACCCAGACCCCAGTGCCAGTATCTGTTTTTTCCTTGTTTTAGAGTATCGCAGAAAAGGAAAATCAAACGGAGTCCAATTGACCTGAAACTTCACGGAACTTATTTTTGGACCAAAATAAGCCCACGGAGTATCGGAGATGGACCAGGAGATTCCCGGGCTGCCCACGAGGGTGGGAGGCGCGCCCACCCCCACTGGGCGCGCCCTCCTGCCTCGTGGACAGCCCGGAGATCCACCGACGTACTTCTTCCTCCATAGATCGGGAGTTCCGTCGCCAAAAGCCTCCGTAGCCACCGAAAACCAATATAGACCCGTTCCAGCACCCTGTCGGAGGGGGCAATCCCTCTCTGGTGGCCATTTTCATCATCTCGACGCTCTCCATGACGAGGAGGGAGTAGTTCTCCCTCGGGACTGAGGGTATGTACCAGTAGCTATGTGTTTGATCTCTCTCTTTCTCTCACGTGTTCTTGAGGTGGTACGATCTTGATGTATCGTGAGCTTTGCTATTATAGTTGGATGTTATGATGCTTCTCCCCCTCTACTCTTGTAATGGATTGAGTTTTCCCTTTGAAGTTATCTTATCAAATTGATTCTTTAAGGATTCGAGAACACTTGATGTATGTCTTGCGTGGGATACCCGTGGTGACAATGGGGTATTCTATTGATCCACTTGATGTATGTTTTGGTGATCAACTTGCGGGTTCCGCCCATGAACCTATGCATAGGGGTTGGCACACGTTTTCGTCTTGACTCTCCGGTAGAAACTTTGGGGCACTCTTTGAAGTTCTTTGTGTTGGTTTGAATAGATGAATCTGAGATTGTGTGATGCATATCGTATAATCATACCCACGGATACTTGAGGTGACATTGGAGTATCTAGGTGACATTAGGGCTTTGGTTGATTTGTGTCTTAAGGTGTTATTCTTGTACAAACTCTTGAATAGATTGATCCGAAAGAATAACTTTGAGGTGGTTTCATACCCTACCACAATCTCTTCGTTTGTTCTCCGCTATTACTGACTTTGGAGTGACTCTTTGTTGCATGTTGAGGGATAGTTATATGATCCAATTATGTTATTATTGTTGAGGGAACTTGCACTAGTGAAAGTATGAACCCTAGGCCTTGTTTCAACGCATTGCAATACCGTTTGTGCTCACTTTTATAATTAGTTACCTTGCTATTTTTATATTTTCAGATTACAAAAACCTTTATCTACCATCCATATACCACTTGCATCACCATCTCTTCGCCGAACTAGTGCACCTATACAATTTACCATTGTATTGGGTGTGTTGGGGACACAAGAGAATCTTTGTTATTTGGTTGCAGGGTTGCTTGAGAGAGACCATCTTCATCCTACGCCTCCTAAGGATTGATAAACCTTAGGTCATCAAGTTGAGGGAAATTTTCTACTGTCCTACAAACCTCTGCACTTGGAGGCCCAACAACATCTACAAGAAGAAGGTTGTGTAGTAGACATCAAGCTCTTTTCTAGCGCCGTTGCCGGGGAGGTTAGCGCTTGAAGGTATATCTTTAGATCTTGCAATCAAATCTTTTTGTTTCTTGTTTTAGCACTAGTTTAGTTTATAAAAGAAAACTACAAAAAATGGAATTAAGGATGCCTCATATGCTTCATCTTTTTAATGTCTATCGTGAGAATAAGGATTCCGATAATTGTGCTCAAGTGCTAGAAGAAGAATGCATTAGAATGTTTGGCACTAAATATTTGAATGATGAGCATGATTGCAATGTTGTTAGTATGAATTCCTTGAATATCCATGATGCTAATAATATGCAAAGCCACAAGCTTGGTGAAGCTATGTTTGATGAAGATGATATTTTTTGCCCCCCAAGTTTTGATGAGCAAATTTATTATGATGAAAGCATGCCTCCTATTTATGATGATTATATTGATGAAAGTGGATTTGGAGAGGTTATGACTTTATTTTGTGATGAATCCACTATTTCGGAAGAGGTTCCAATTGATTATGAGAACAAATTTGCTATCTATGATGATTATTGTGATGAATTGTATGATATAAAGAATAATAATATCCATGAAACTTTTCATCATGATTTTAGTTTTCAATTGGATTATGCCTCGCATGATAATTATTTTGTTGAGTTTGCTCCCACTATTATTCATGAGAAGAATTTTGCTTGTGTGGAGAGTAATAAAATTTCTATGCATGAAGATCATGAAAAGAATGCTTTAGGTGATGGTTATATTGTTGAATTCATTCATGATGCTACTGAAAATTATTATGAGGGAGGAATATATGCTTGTAGGAATTGCAATAATATCAAGTTTCCTCTCTATGTGCTTAAAGTTTTGAAGTTATATTTGTTTTGCCTTCCTATGCTAGTTGATTATTGTTACCATAAATTGTTTCCTCATAAAATCCTTATGCATAGGAAGTGGGTTAGACTTAAATGTGCTAGTCATATTCTTTATGATTCTCTCTTTATGTTTCAATTCTTATCTTTTATGTAAGCATCATTGAAATCATCATGCCTAGCTAGGGGCGTTAAACGATAGCTCTTGTTGGGAGGCAACCCAATTTTATTTTTGAACCTTGCTTTTTGCTCCTGTTTAGTAATAAATAATTCATCTAGCCTCTGTTTAGATGTAGTCTTATGCTTTTAATTAGTGTTTGTGTCAAGTAGAACCTTTGGGAAGACTTGGGGAAAGTCTTTGCGATCATGCTGTAAAAAACAGAAACTTTAGCGCTCACGAGAATTGCTGCCATTTTTATTTGGAAAATGATATTTAGTTAATTCTTTTTGAAGATGATTAATAGATAAATTCCTCACGTCCAGAAATTTATTTTAGAATTTTTGGGGTTCCAGAAGTTTGCGTTAGTCACATATTACTACAGACTGTTCTGTTTTTGACAGATTCTGCTTTTCGTGTGTTGTTTGCTTATTTTGATGAATCTATGGCTAGTAAAATAGTTTATAAACCATAGAGAAGTTAGAATACAGTAGGTTTGACACCAATATAAATAAATAATGAGTTAATTACAGTACCTTGAAGTGGTGTTTTGTTTTGTTTTGCTAACGGAGCTTGCGAGTTTTCTGTTAAGTTTTGTGTTGTGAAGTTTTCAAGTTTTGGGCAATGATTTGATGGACTATGGAATAAGGAGTGGCAAGAGCCTAAGATTGGGGATGTACAAGGCACCCCAAGGTAATATTCAAGGACAACCAAAAGCCTAAGCTTGGGGATGCCCCGGAAGGCATCCCCTGTTTCGTCTTCGTTCATCGGTAACTTTAGTTGGAGCTATATTTTTATCTACCACATGATATGTGTTTTGCTTGGAGCGTCATTTTATTTTATTTTCGTTTTGCTTGCTGTTTGAATAAAATACCAAGATATGAAATTATTAAATGTTAGAGAGTCTTCACATCGTTGCATAATTATTCGACTACTCATTGATCTTCACATATATCTTTCGGAGTAGTTTGTCATTTGCTCTAGTGCTTCACTTATATCTTTTAGAGCACTGTGCTGGTTTTATTTTGAAGAAATAGATGAACTCTCATGCGTCACTTATATTATTTTGAGAGTCCTAAACAGCATGGTAACTTGCTTTGGTTATGAATTTAGCCCTAATATGATGGGCATCCAAGAGGGATATAATAAAAACTTCCATATAAAGTGCATTGAATACTATGAGAAGTTTGATACTTGATGATTGTTTTGAGATATGGAGATAGTGATATTAAAGTCATGCTAGTTGAGTAGTTGTGAATTTGAGAAATACTTGTGTTGAAGTTTGTGATTCCTGTAGCATGCATGTATGGTGAACCGTTATGTGACGAAGTCGGAGCATGATTTTATCGATTGTCTTCCTTATGAGTGGCGGTCGAGGACGAGCAGGAATTAAGCTTGGGGATGTTGATACGTCTCCAACGTATCTATAATTTTTGATTGTTCCATGCTATTATACTATCTGTTTTGGATGTTTATGGGCTTTATTATACACTTTTATATTATTTTTGGGACTGACCTATTAACCCAGAGCACAGTGCCAGTTTTTGTTTGTTCCTTGTTTTAGAGTATCACAGAAAAGGAAAATCAACTGGAGTCCAATTGACCTAAAACTTCACGGAACTTATTTTTGGACCAGAAGAAGCCCACGGAGTATCGGAGATGGACCAGGAGAGTCCCGGGCTGCCCATGAGGGTGGGGGCGCGCCCACCCCCCCTAGGCGCGCCCCCTGCCTCGTGGACAGCCTGGAGATCCACCACGTACTTCTTCCTCCCATATATACCCATATACCCTAAAAACATCGAGGAGCACAATAGATCGGGAGTTCCATCGCCAGAAGCCTCCGTAGCCACCGAAAACCAATCTAGACCTGTTTCGGCACCCTACCGGAGGGGGCAATCCCTCTCCGGTGGCTATCTTCATCATCCCGGTGCTCTCCATGATGAGGAGGGAGTAGTTCTCCCTCGGGACTGAGGCTATGTATGAGTAGCTATGTGTTTGATCTCTCTCTCTCTCTTGTGTTCTTGAGGTGGTACGATATTGATGTATCGCGAGCTTTGCTATTATAGTTGGATGTTATGATGTTTCTCCCCCTCTACTCTCTTGTAATGGATTGAGTTTTCCCTTTGAAGTTATCTTATCGGATTGAGTCTTTAAGGATTTGAGAACACTTGATGTATGTCTTGCGTGGGATACCCATGGTGACAATGGGGTATTCTATTGATCCACTTGATGTATGTTTTGGTGATCAACTTGCAGGTTCCGCCCATGAACCTATGCATAGGAGTTGGCACACGTTTTCGTCTTGACTCTCCGGTAGAAACTTTGGGGCACTCTTTGAAGTTCTTTTTGTTGGTTTGAATAGATGAATCTAAGATTGTGTCATGCATATCGTATAATCATACCCACGGATACTTGAGGTGACATTGGAGTATCTAGGTGACATTAGGGTTTTGGTTGATTTGTCTCTTAAGGTGTTATTCTAGTACGAACTCTTGAATAGATTGAACCGAAAGAATAACTTTGAGGTGGTTTCGTACCCTACCATAATCTCTTCGTTTGTTCTCTGCTATTAGTGACTTTGGAGTGACTCCTTGTTGCATGTTGAATGATAGTTATATAATCCAATTATGTTATTATTGTTGACGGAACTTGCACTAGTGAAAGTATGAACCCTAGGCCTTGTTTCAACGCATTGCAATACCGTTTGTGCTCACTTTTATCATTAGTTACCTTGCTGTTTTTATATTTTCAGATTACAAAAACCTTTATCTACCATCCATATACCACTTGTATCACCATCTCTTCGCCGAACTAGTGCACCTATACAATTTACCATTGTATTGGGTGTGTTGGGGACACAAGAGATTCTTTGTTATTTGGTTGCAGGGTTGCTTGAGAGAGACCATCTTCATCCTACGCCTCCTACGGATTGATAAACCTTAGGTCATCCACTTGAGGGAAATTCTCTACTGTCCTACAAACCTCTGCACTTGGAGGCCCAACAATGTCTACAAGAAGAAGGTTGTGTAGTAGACATAAGCTTCTCTCGAGATAGCATGTATTACGGTGGGTGAACAAATTATTGTCGAGCAATTGATAGAAAAGCACATAGTTATGAAGATATCTAAGGCAATGATCATGAATATAGGCATCACGTCTGTGTCAAGTAGATCGAAATGATTCTGCATCTACTACTATTACTCCACACATCGACCGCTATCCAGCATGCATCTAGAGTATTAAGTTCATAAGAACGGAGTAATGCATTAAGCAAGATGACATGATGTAGAGGGATAAACTCAAGCAATATGATATAAACCCCATCTTTTTATCCTCTATGGCAACAATACAATGCATGCCTTGCTGCCCCTACTGTCACTGGAAAAGGACACCGCAAGATTGAACCCAGAGCTAAGCACTTCTCCCATTGCAAGAAAGATCAATCTAGTAGGCCAAACTAAAACGATAATTCGAAAAGACTTGCAAAGATATCAAATCATGCATATAAGAATTTAGAGAAGAACCAAATAATATTCATAGATAATCTTGTTCATAAATCCACAATTCATCGGATCTCGACAAACACACCGCAAAAGAGTATTACATCGAATAGATCTCCAAGAACATCGAGGATAACTTTGTATTGAGAATCGAAGAGAGAGAAGAAGCCATCTAGCTAATAACTATGGACCCGAAGGTCTGTGGTAAACTACTCACGCTTCATCGGAGAAGCAATGGTGTTGATGTAGAAGCCCTCCGTGATCGATTCCCCCTCCGCAGATCGCCAAAAAACCCCAAGATGGGATCTCACGGGTAGAGAAGGTTGCGGCGGTGGAAAGTGGTTTCGTGGCTCTCCCCGATGTTTCTAGGGTATAAGAGTATATATAGGCGAAAGAAGTACGTTAGTGGAGCTACGAGGGGCCCGCGAGGGTGGGGGGCGCGCCCTCCTGCCTCGTGGAGTTCCAGACTTCGACTCCAACTCTTCTGAATTGCTTTCGGTCCAAGAAAGATCATCGTAAAGGTTTCATTCCGTTTGGACTCCGTTTGGTATTCCTTTTCTGCAAAACTCTAAAATAGACAAAAAAAACATAAACTGGCACTGGGCCTCTGGTTAATAGGTTAGTCCCAAAAATAATATAAAAGAGCATATTAAAGCCCATTAAACATCCAAAACAGATAATATAATAGCATGGAACAATAAAAAATTATAGATACGTTGGAGACGTATCAAGCATCCCCAAGCTTAATTCTTGCTCGTCCTCGAGTAGGTAAGTGATAAAAATAGAATTTTTGATGTGGAATGCTACCTAACATAATTATCAATGTAATTTTTTTATTGTGGAATGAATGTTCAGATCCGAAAGATTCAAGACAAAAGTTTAATATTGACATAAAAACAATAATACTTCAAGCATACTAACAAAGCAATCATGTCTTCTTAAAACTGAGGATGATGCAGCAAAGTAGCTTAAGTATTTCCCTCAGTTTTGAGAACCAAGGTATCAATCCAGTAGGAGACAATGCACAAGTCACCTAGTACCTGCACAAACAATCAAGAACCTTGCAACCAACGCGATAAAGGGGTTGGCAATCCCTTCACGGTCACTCGCAAAAGTGATATTTAATAGAGATAGTAAAGTAAATATTTTTGGTATTATTGTTGTATAGATTGGAGTAAAGATTGCAAAATAGTAAACGAGATGCGATGTAAATAAAAGAGATGTAATATAATAGGAAAGAGACCCGGGGGCCATAGGTTTCACTAGTGGCTTCTCTCAAGATAGCATGTATTACGGTGGGTAAACAAATTACTGCCGAGCAATTGATAGAAAAGCACATAGTTATGAAGATATCTAAGGCAATGATCATAAATATAGGCATCATGGTCGTGTCAAGTAGATCGAAACAATTCTGCATCTACTACTATTACACCACACATCGACCTCTATCCAGCATGCATCTAGAGTATTAAGTTCATAAGAACGGAGTAATGCATTAAGCAAGATGACATGATGTAGAGGGATAAACTCAAGCAATATGATATAAACCCCATCTTTTTATCCTCTATGGCAACAATACAATGCATGCCTTGATGCCCCTACTGTCACTGGGAAAGGACACCGCAAGATTGAACCCAAAGCTAAGCACTTCTCCCATTGCAAGAAAGATCAATCTAGTAGGCCAAACTAAACCGATAATTCGAAGAGACTTGCAAAGATATCAAATCATGCATATAAGAATTTAGAGAATAACCAAATAATATTCATAGATAATCTTGTTCATAAATCCACAATTCATCGGATCTCGACAAACACACCGCAAAAGAGTATTACATCGAATAGATCTCTAAGAACATCGACGAGAACTTTGTATTGAGAATCAAAGAGAGAGAAGAAGTCATCTAGCTAATAACTATGGACCCGAAAGTCTGTGGTAAACTACTCACGCTTCATCGGAGAAGCAATGGTGTTGATGTAGAAGCCCTCCGTGATCGATTCCCCCTCCGGTAGATCGCCGGAAAAGGCCCCAAGATGGGATCTCACGGGTACCAAAGGTTGCGGCGGTGAAAAAGTGGTTTCGTGGCTCTCTCCGATGTTTCTAGGGTATAAGAGTATATATTGGTGAAAGATGTACATCAGTGGAGCTACGAGGGGCCCACGAGGGTGGGGCGCGCCTACCCCCTGGGCGCGCCCTCCTTCCTCGTGGCTTCCTGGTGGAGTTCCAGACTTCGACTCCAAGTCTTCTGGATTGCTTTCGGTCCAAGAAAGATCATCGCAAAGGTTTCATTCCGTTTGGACTATGTTTGGTATTCCTTTTCTACAAAACTCTAAAATAAGCAAAAAAAATAGAAACTGGCATTGGACCTCCGGTTAATAGGATAGTCCCAAAAATAATATAAAAGAGCATATTAAATCCCATTAAACATACAAAATAGATAATATAATAGCATGGAACAATAAAAAATTATAGATACATTGGAGACGTATCAGGGCCTTCTTCGGAGGTAGAGACGGCTCGTTGATCAACTATGGGCCTCGGCGGAGTTGACAGAGCGTGGCCTCCTCTGGCTGCGGGTAACTACACTATCTTTGTCGTGTCGTGTGCAAGACCATGTTCACCAAGGACCTTGATGCTCAGCAGCTCAGGCTTGCGCTTGTTGCATTGGATTAGTGGTTCTTTCGGTGTCTTGTATCTTTACCGTTCTTGCTCTTTTATTTTCCTTTGTTGTATGGTTTATTGTATGCTCGGAGTGTTGCCTTATAATATAAAGCGAGGGAAATCCTTTATCTTTAACTGGGCCAAACCAATTCGCCTCCCTCTGGGCGTTAAAGGCAACTATTTTTACGCTTGTTGGCAGGAAATAGGAATTGCACCAAACGGGGCCTAACCTTTTTTTTGACCCGAAGCTATAGGAATTTCTTCCTACAATAAATTTTATAGATTTCAAATAAAATTATATGTACATTAGCTAAAGAGAAGAAAATAAAAGAAGCTAACTAAATCCTCTATTCTAAAATAGTTGCAACCCACTACCTATTTTTGCTCTTCATGCAACTACGCCACATCATCAAATCATGCATGTAGTCATAAGTTACTATTTGTGCACTAATTTATTCATGCAACCATGCCACGTCAACAATCATGCATGGTGTTTCACTAATACTCCCTCTGTCCCAAAATAAGTGTCTCAACTTTGTATGCTCAGAGTGTTGCTTTATAATATCTCAAAGCATGTCTGTGGCACTCTAATTTCAATAAAAACATTGGAAGCGCAATGCTAAGTTTTCTTTATCCAAACACCGTTGTATGGGTAATGTCATGAAGTTTCTCTCCCCTTTCCTATAGGGTTTTCTACGTTATATCCTTTCTTGGATATCATGCTCTGCTTGCCCTGGGGAAGAATATACCCCTGTAGTATGTGTTTAAACACATTTTCTTTTCCATTGTTCTGTTTAAACCTGATAATCACTTTTCTTTTCCATTGGATTGTTTAAACCTTCTTGTGATCTATATTATATAAGCAGTAATATTTCCCTGCTTATGTAAACACCTCATTGTACCACTCTGTCAGTAAGACCCTGATACTTTTGTTGATGACATTCCGGTAACCACCAATGGACGAGAACTTTGCCTATTGGTCCGCCTCGTTCAACGAGCAGGAAAATGATTCTCTTTGTCCCTCACCCTTGGTACCAATGTTGTTGCCAACATAACAGATAGGCTATCCTCTGACATGCCTTGCTTACATGATCGTGCAAGACGTCATCGCCCTTCCTACTTTTAACCCACATGGTGGGCCCATAACCCACAGTTCCACAGGATCGAAACCTGACTCTCCTGTACACCCTATTGTCAAAGTTATTCCTCGCACTTGACTTCGTATGTAATTCACGGGCCACCTGCCTAGTGATCTATTCTGGTATCAGACACAATACTTATTCCCGCTGCTCTGAACCCCTTTCACGCCCTGTTTTCAGGCATCGAACGATTGCCTGTCCGCTCGAAACTTCTCATGGTACCTTCTTACTTTGCTCTCGATATCTTCTTAAGTTTCAATTCGAGAGTTACTTTGCGCCACCTTCCCATTGTTATCTACCAGATAGTCAACCTTGAAGAGGCACGGTCTCCCGAAATACCCCCCTTATTCTTTCGTAAGTACGATGGAGATTCGAAGAAAGGATGACGACCTCATCATGATGCCTTATTGTAGTGAATTGAAGACATCAACGTAATGGATCAACTTCTTCAAGAAGAGCAACCAAGACTGAGAAGATCCGATAGAATTTCATAACCAGAACTTTCCCCCTTACTCCACCTCTTAAATCTCGGGACGAGATTTCTTTTAGTAGAGGAGATTTGTAAGACCCCGATAATCATGCTATAGCAACCTCACCCTAATGTGCCAGGTCATCATGTTTTACTAAGCCATTTTGCCACTTGATGAAAGCCAGGGTCAAGTTCAAATTCCAAAGACAAGTGAAATTATAATTTCTTCAAACTATAAAACTAAAATGTTTGAATTTTATTATAAATTCCCCTGATTAATTATCATGTTGACACCAACATTATTTGACCTACAAATTAGTCCCTAGCAACAATTGTTATGGACCAACATCACCTTTTTGTTCCGGTTACACTCAACACTAAATTCAAAATAATTCAAAGTGGCCTCAAACTTTGTGAGATAATGCAAAATATTACCTAGTAATTATGTGCCAAGTTTCAATGTGAACAAAGTCATTTGGTAATAAAATAAAATGCAAAGCTGATACTGAAGATGAAAACAGAAAAGAAAATGTAAAAAGAGAAAGAGAAACTGCCTAAACTAGTACTACTTAAGTGGGCTCTAGTGTGCACATGGCCCAGCCCACTCCCAGCCTTTCCCCCCACCACCACGTACAGGGGAGGCAGGTGCCATGGCGTGGCAGCCATCCTACGGTGCCATGGCCGGATGGCCACCACGTCGCCTCCCTCGCCCTATAAAGTCGCCCACCGAAACCCTAATCCCCATCTCACTCATAGCCCCGGGATCCCCATCGGCCTCCTCCTCTTCTTCTCGAATTCGAGCTCGAACAACTCACGGTCACCATTGCCTCGCTGTCATCGTCGCGGCCACCGACCTCTCCGTCATGCGGGAGCATGTCCGGGAGGTCCGTCGCGGCTGGCTTCGTCTGTTCCGGACCCCAGACCGAGCCAAGGCGCTGCGTCGCCAACGCCATCATTGTCTTCTTCATCCGGCCGCCGCCATCTCGCTATCGATCCGCACTGCTCCGACCACCCCCGGCCTTGCCGTCTACACCTCCGGCCTTACGGTGAACTCTCCCTCCATCTCCCCCTATTTTTCCCTTCGATTAGGTGTCGTAGGCTGTTCTTCCCATCGTGCTCGAAGTTTCGTGTCGTAGCCATCCTCAGCCGCGCCCATGTTCGTGTCCGACGGCATCTGGCCGCGCGCGCCGCTTCCTAGCCGCACCCAGGCACGCGACCGCTGCCTGCCCTGCGCCAGCGCTGCTCGCGGCCGCGCCTCCGCGTGCGTGTGGCCTCTCCCGAGTCGCCGCTGCTCCCTGCGTCTGTGCTGTTTATTTTTCTTTTGTTTTGCTGCTGCTCCTCTTACCTGCTGCCACATCGCTGGCTGCTACTATCGCTCCTGCTGCCTTCTAGCACCGCTGATGGTGCTACAACTTTACTGCTGCTGGCCGTGGCCCGTCCGCCGGTGCTCTGTTGCCGCTGCTGCTTCGTGCTTGCTATTGTTGCCGCATGTAGCTACTGCTCAAGCTACGCCTGCTGCTGCTGGTCTGCTGGACTCCAGTGCGTGCGTACTCATGTGGACTTAGTGCGTGCGTGCTCATGTGGAATCAGTGCATGTGTGCCCAATGCAAGTGGCCGGCTTGGCCATGGCCGGGGCGGCTTCACCCATCGCTGCTCTACTGCTGCTTGTCTGCTTCTAGCCACCGCTGCTACCTTTTGTATACTAATGCAAGTACTGTAGTGGGTAGCTAGCTTTTGTATTTCTACAATGACTAGCCTTCTAAACTGCCACTAAACAGCGATAAGACAAGTCCTAACATGGGTAAAAATTATATAAACGGAAAGTAGACGTAACAAGCCTCATTTTGTTCCATTGGACCTGCTTCAGATAATGCATGGATTAAATCCTACAAAAATCACAAAATGCTATCTTGTGTTAAAAGGAATAGAGTTACTCCCTAGCATTGTGTGTGTGCGCTTTGTGCGCGTGGGCTGTGCCACAGCCGTGTGTGGCCGGCCTAGTATAATTAGGTCTAAACTAATTTAGTTTAGATTAGTTGGTTAATTAATTAATTTAAGCTTATTACATGTGGACCCGCATTTATTTAAGCTAATTTTAGTTATTTGTTTAGGTATAGCTTATGACATGTGGGCTACCATCTCCCCTTTTGACCAGTCAAATTGATTAAATAAATGCAGAAATTTCAGAAAATTGAATCAACTTTGAAAATCCATAGAAAATAATCCGTAACTCAGATCGAAATAATTTATATATGAAAAATGATCAGAAACCTTAGACGAATCCAAATATGCCACTCATTTACCTACCACACACCTCCAGCATGATGAACATGGAACTTTTCCCTCCGTTTCATCTGACCGTTAATTTCCCAGAGCTGGAAAATACCTCCGATTATTTTCCCGCTCCGACCGACATGCGCAGTACTGCGTTAGGTCACACCTAGCACCACGTGTTGCCTTGTTATGCTTTGTGATGCTTTGATTGCTTTGTTATTTATTGTATTCCCCCTCCGTTACTTCTTTCCGGTAGACCTCGAGACCGTCGCCGATACCGCCATGATCGACTACATCAACGACGACCCCTCCTTACCAGAGAAAGCAGGCAAGCCCCCCCCCCCTCCCTTGATCACCATATATCGCCTACTCTTCTCTCTACTGCTTGCATTAGAGTAGTGTAGCATGTTACTGCTTTTCGTTAATCCTATTCCGATGCATAGCATGTCATTGTTGCTCCAACTGTTGATACCTTACCTGCAATCCTAAATGCTTAGTATAGGATGCTAGTTTATCATCAGTGGCCCTACATTCTTGTCTGTCTGCCATGCTATACTATCGGGTCGTGATCACGTTGGGTGTTGATCACGGGTATATATTATACATATTACACATAATATATGTTGTGACTAAAGGCGGGTCAGCTTGTTGAGTACCCGCGGTTGATTCGCGAATTGGGGGCTGGAAGGACATACTTTCCCGACGGCCCTCTATGTGGATCTTTGTGGCGAACCGACAGGGCAGGTTGAGACCACCTAGGAGAGAGGTGGGCCTGGTCCTGGTCGGCGTTCACGGTTACTTCAAGATAACATGCTTAACGAGATCTTGGTATTTGATCTGAGTCTGGCTACTGGCCTATACGCACTAACCAACTACGCGGGGACAGTTATGGGCACTCGACGGCGTGGTATCAGCCGAAGCCTTCGTGACGTCAGCGACTGAGCGGCGCGCGCCGGGTTGGACTGGAACGCCTACTCTTGTATAAGGGAGGCTAGGTCTGCTCACTGGTCGCGTACGCAACGTGCAGATGTGCAATGGGCGATGGGCCCAGACCCCTGCGCCATAGGATTTAGACCGGCGTGCTGACCACTTTGTTGTGCCTAGGTAGGGCTGCGACGTGTTGATCTTCCGAGGCCGGGCATGACCCAGAAAAGTGTGTCCGGACAAAGGGGATCGAGCGTGTTGGGAAATGCGGTGCACCCCTACAGGGAAGTTAATCTATTCGAATAGCCGTGATCTTCGATAACAGGACGACTTGGAGTTGTACCTTGACCTTATGACATGAACCAGATACTTAAATAAAACACACCCTTGCAAGTGCCAGATACAACCGGTGATCGCTCTCTCACAGGGCGATGAGTGGAGGATCATCGGTTAGGATTATGCTATGTGATGCTACTTGGTGAACTTACCATCTACTCTCTTCTACATGTTGTAAGATGGAGGTGACCAGAAGTGTAGTCTTCGATAAGGACTAGCTATCCCTCTCTTATTCTGGCATTCTGCAGTTCAGTCCACATCTGATACCCTCATTCCATTTGATACCAATGCATACATATGTACTGTAGCTCCTTGCTTGCGAGTAATTTGGATGAGTACTCATGGTTGCTTTGCTCCCTCTTTTCCCCCTTTCTATACCTGATTGCTGCGACCAGACGATGGAGCCCAAGAGCCAGACGCCACTGTCGATGCCGACTACTACTACTCGGGAGGTGCCTATTACTACGTGCAGCCCGCTGACGACGACCAGGAGTAGCTTAGGAGGATCCCAGGCAGGAGGCCTGCGCCTCTTTCGATTTGTATCTCAGTTTGTGCTAGCCTTCTTAAGGCAAACTTGTTTAACTTATGTCTGTATTCAAATATTGTTGTTTCCGCTGACTCATCTATAATCGAGCTCTTGTATTCGAGCCCTCGAGGCCCCTGGCTTGTAATATGATGCTTGTATGACTTATTTTATTTGTAGAATTGTGTTGTGATATCTTCCCGTGAGTCCCTGATCTTCCTCGTACGCGTTTGTGTGTATGATTAGTGTATGATTGAATCGGGGGCGTCACAACAAGGCTGACCAATTAGGGCATAGTTTCTTCCAGCGGGTCTGTGCAAATTGACAATGGAAGAAGAGGTGATCTCTTGATTCCACAACATGTTGGCTGCACATGACACGGGAAAAGTCCTGAAGGAAGAAATTTCTCCTCTGTAGCATTCCTCTAGTATTCGGACTATTATGTAGAAGGAGACAAAAGAATGTTTTGTGCTTGAGCTGGTTATAGGATTTAAAAAGCCAGGTAATGCCAAGAATGGGGATGAAATCTCCAAGGAGGATTAGGTGAGCTTTGTTAACTCTAAAAATGAGTAGGGTTTGCAAGAAATTTCCAAGTGTCGGGCTGCTCAACCAGTGTAAGATCCTGGAACAAGGCTTCCATCTGTTGGAACTACTGAAAAGTTTTAACTCAGAGTGGAAAATGAAATAAAGTGGTTAAGTCATCTACATTCTGGATTGGTTGCACTGTGATATTCCACAGTTTGGCAAAGGAGAAGAGCTGAGGCCAAGCAATAGTTAGTTTCTGATCTTGCCATGGATCCATCCAAAAACACGGGGCTTAATCTTATTTCGTGCACTTTGCAATAGAAGATTATATGAGTCGAGCACATACAGGAGGTGTCGTGGTTCTAAATCTGACAGTAGAATGGGGGGTAGGGATGTAGAGGCAAGATCCTAGCTATGGAGGAGTTGTACACGCGAGTTTTACGAGTTCAGGCCCTTCTCGGAGGAAGTAATAGCCCTACGTCTCGGAGCCCTGAGGCGGTTGACTGGATTATATGCGTATGTGTTATAGGGGGTGTGAACCCTTGTGCCTGTGCAGGGGGGTGGCTTATATAGAGTGCGCCAGGACCCCAGCCAGCCCACGTCACAGAGGGTTTAAGGTACATTGAAGGGAACATTACTGGTAACGCCCACACTAAAGTGATATAAATGACAATTAAGTCTATAAGTAAATGCCCGACCGTTGTTCATGCAGAGTGGCTTTAGCTCTTCTGCCCGTCGAGTGACTTCTGCGATGGTCGAGTGACATTGATTCTTTCGAGTGGAACGTCTCTGGTCGAGTGGATGATGGTACCCTTTGAATGATCCTGGCTTTAGGGTGATGTCCTAGGGGAGGATGTCTAGGTCAGGTCTATGACCCTACCCTAGGTACATAGCTTCATCATTAGCCCCCGAATGGTTCAGGGTTCGAGTGGAGAAGGAGTTGATAATCCCTCCGATTCAGCTTTTGTGCTTTGAGAATGTCTTGCCCAGAGATCGAATGAACATTCATGATGGCTTCAACTACTTATTCAGTCGCATTGATCCATTCTTAGTTTTGTCAAGTGAACTTTTGTTGTTAAGTTTCGAGTGTTGATATGGAAAAAATCTTCCGTCTGATGGGTTGTTCTGCCGTCTGCGGATTTCACGGGATTCGAATTTTGGGAAGCGCGTCGGGTGGGGTAGGCCGCAGTAATCGGGACGGATTAGGCAGGCTGATACGTCTCGAACGTATCTATAATTTTTGATTGCTCCATGCTATGTTATCTACTATTTTGGTCAATATTGGACTTTATTATCCACTTTTATATTATTTTTGGGACTAACCTATTAACCGGAGGCCCAGCCCAGAATTGTTGTTTTTGCCTATTTCAGTGTTCCAAAGAAAAGGAATATCAAACGGAGTCGAAACGAAACGAAATCAACTGGAGAAGTTATTTTTCGAAGGAAAGCTACCGGATGGACTTGGACCCAACGCCAGGAGCCAAGGGGAGGTGCTCACGAGGGTGGGGGCACCCCCCTAGGGTGCCCCCTGCCTCGTGGGGCCCCCGAAGCTCCACCGACGTACTTCCTTCACCCATATATACTCACGTACCCTAAAACTTCCAGAACAGAAAATAGATCGGGAGTTCCGCCGCCAGAAGCCTTCGTAGCCACCGAAAGCCAATCTAGACCTGTTTCGGCACCCTGCCGGAGGGGAAATCCTTCTCCGGTGGCCATCTTCATCATCTCGGCGCTCTCCATGACGAGGAGGGAGTAGTTCTCCCTCGGGGCTGAGGGTATGTACCAGTAGCTATGTGTTTGATCTCTCTTCTCTCTCTCGTGTTCTTGCGGTGATACATCTTGATGTATCGCGAGCCTTGCTATTATATTTGGATCCTATGATGTTTCTTCCCCCCTCTACTCTCTTGTAATGTATTGAGTTTCCCCTTTGAAGTTATCTTATCGGATTGAGTCTTTAAAGATTTGAGAACACTTGATGTATGTCTTGCCATGGATATCTGTGGTGACAATGGGATATCACGTGATTCACTTGATGTATGTTTTGGTGATCAACTTGCGGGTTCCACCCATGAACCTATGCATAGGGGTTGGCACACGTTTTCGTCATGATTCTCCGGTAGAACTTTGGGGCACTCTTTGAGGTTCTATGTGTTGGTTGAATAGATGAATCTGAGATTGTGTGATGCATATCGTATAATCATACCCACGGATACTTGAGGTGACATTGGAGTATCTAGGTGACATTAGGGTTTTGATTGATTTGTGTCTTAAGGTGTTATTCTAGTACGAAATCTAGGGCTGTTTGTGACACTTATAGGAATAGCCCAACGGATTGATTGGAAAGAATAACTTTGAGGTGGTTTCGTACCCTACCATAATCTCTTCGTTCGTTCTCCGCTATTAGTGACTTTGGAGTGACTCTTTGTTGCATGTTGAGGGGTAGTTATGTGATCCAATTATGATATCATTGTTGAGGGAACTTACACTAGCGAAAGTATGAACCCTAGGCCTTATTTCCACACATTGCAATACTGTTTACACTCACTTTTATCATTAGTTACCTTGCTGTTTTTATATTTTTCAGATTACAAAAACTATTATCTACTATCCATATTGCACTTGTATCACCATCTCTTCACCGAACTAGTGCACCTATACAATTTACCATTGTATTGGGTGTGTTGGGGACACAAGAGACTCTTTGTTATTTGGTTGCAGGGTTGCTTGAGAGAGACCATCTTCATCCTACGCCTCCTACGGATTGATAAACCTTAGGCCATCCACTTGAGGGAAATTTTCTACTATCCTACAAACCCCTGCACTTGGAGGCCCAACAACGTCTACAAGAAGAAGGTTGTGTAGTAGACATCAAGCTCTTTTCTGGCGCCGTTGCCAGGGAGGTGAGTTCTTGAAGGTATATCTTTAGATCTTGCAATCGAGTCTTTTAGTTTCTTGTTTTATCACTAGTTTAGTCTATAAAAGAAAACTATAAGAAAATGGAATTGAGTTTGTCTCATACACTTCATCTTTTTAATATCTTTCGTGAGTATGATGGAAAGGAAAATTGTGCCAAAGTGTTAGAAGAAGAATGCATTGAAATGTTTGGCACTAAATCTTTGAATGATGAGCATGATTGCAATGTTGTTAGTACGAATTCTTTGAATATCCATGATACTAATGATGATTGCACTAGTTATGATGAAAATGTCTCGTATAAACATGTCAATTTTTGTGGAGTGCATTGGGTTTGTAAGTACACACCAAATAGGGAAGATAGATATTGCAAGAGGCATAAGTACTTAGAAACTAAATTGTTGCAAGAAGAGCTAGATGAATGTGCTGAAAATTTAATTTTTCTTAGCCCTACTTGTGAACTTTGCAATGAATGTGACCATTTTAGTACCCAATGCAAATTGTTTCATGATCGTATCGTGTCCAAAAATTGTGATAACTTGATTTCCCTTGCACATCATAATGAGCTTACTTTGCTCTTGGGTTATGAAGAAATTAAACATATAACTAAGGATATTCCAAAATTTGCCCTTGATAAAGTTCTTCATTTTGATCTAGAGAAAATTTATATGTATTGTGCGGTGAATTGCATTGAAAATCCTTATATTGCCAACTACATAAAGAAAAAAACAAATAGAAGATGAAGAGAATACTAATGAAAGGGAAGAGACTTCCCAATATCCTCCTATTATTTCTTATGATGAATCAGGTAACGAGGAGGAGCCTCCTATTCAACCAATCTCATTAATAAGGAGCTCCAAAAAGAGGATTGAACCCACACAAGATGTTGTGAAGAAGAAGAAAAGAAAAAGGAAGAGAGGTAAAAATATATCTCTCCCAAATAGTGTTGCTCCTACTACTATTGTGCCTCATGAAAATATAATTGTTGAAGATAATGATACTTCTTATGATCTTGAAAATCTTTTTGGCACTTGCTTGGAAGAATATGATAATTTCTATACTATTGGTGCTATCCATACTACTGATGATGAAAGTGATTATGCTTATGATTTGAAAAGGCCCAAGCTTGGGGATGCTATGTTTGATGAAGATGATGTTTTTGGGAATATATTTGCTGCAATTAATGTTTGTCCCAAGCTTGGGGAAGCTATGATTAATGAAGATGATATTTCTAGTCTCCCAAGTTTTGATATGCAAATTTATAATGATGATAGCATGCCTCCTACCTATGATGATTATTGTGATGATACTTATGCTATAAAAAGTAGTGATTATATTTATAAAACTTGTCATGATTATGATTACCCCTTCCCTGAACATTACTCTTTTAATGTGGAAACAATTTATAGTATTCGAGTCTCATATGATGCTCCCACTATTCCGAATGAGAAGAATTTTGCTTATGTGGAGAGTAATAAAAATTCTATGCTTGTAGATCATGAAAATAATGCTTTAGGTTCTGGGTATATTGTTGAATTCATGAGTATATGAAAGCTCAACAAAAGGAACTAAGTGGGTGTGCATCCAGCTCGCTTGCTCATGAAGACCTAGGGCATTTTGAGGAAGCCCGTCATTGGAATATACAATCCAAGTTCTATAATGAAAAATTCCCACTAGTATATGAAAGTGACAGAATGAGAGACTCTCTATCATGAAGATCATGGTGCTACTTTGAAGCACAAGTGTGGTAAAAGGATAGTAACATTGTCCCTTCTCTCTTTTTCTCTTATTTTTTTGGGCCTTCTATTTTTTTATGGCCTCTTTTTCTTTTTTTTTCTTTTTTTATTTTTCGTCCGGAGTCTCATCCCGACTTGTGGGGGAATCATAGTCTCCATCATCCTTTCCTCACTTGGGAAAATGCTCTAAAAATGATGATCATCACATTTTTTATTTTTCTTACAACTCAACAATTACAACTCAATACTTAGAACAAAATATGACTCTATATGAATGCCTCCGGCGGTGTACCGGGATGTGCAATGAACCAAGAGTGACATGTATGAAAGAATTATGAACGGTGGCTTTTCCACAAATACGATGTCAACTACATGATCATGCTAGCAATATGACAATGATGGAGCGTGTCATAATGAACGGAACGGTGGAAAGTTGCATGGCAATATATCTCGGAATGGCTATGGAAATGCCATGATAGGTAGGTATGGTGGCTGTTTTGAGGAAGGTATTTGGTGGGTGTATGATACCGGCGAAAAGTGCGTGGTATTAGAGAGGCTAGCAATGGTGGAAGGAAGGAAAGTGCGTATAATCCATGGACTCAACATTAGTCATAAAGAACTCATATACTTATTGCAAAAATCTAGAAGTTATCAAAGCAAAGTATTACGCGCATGCTCCTAGGGGGATAGATTGGTAGGAAAAGACCATCGCTCGTCCCCGACCGCCACTCATAAGGAAGACAATCAATAAATAAATCATGCTCCAACTTCATCACATAACGGTTCACCATACATGCATGCTACTAGAATCACAAACTTTAACACAAGCATTTCTCAAATTCACAACTACTCAACTAGCATGACTCTAATATCACCATCCCCATATCTCAAAACAATTATCAAGCATCAATTATTATTTTTTAGTATTCAACGCACTCGAAAGAAAGTTTTACAAATCTTGAATACCAAGCATATTATTATGAAGCAAATTACCATGCTATAAAGACTCTCAAAATAATCTAAGTGAAGCATGAGAGATCAATAGTTTCTATAAAACAAATCCACCACCGTGCTCTAAAAGATATAAGTGAAGCACTAGAGCAAAATTATATAACTCAAAAGATATAAGTGAAGCACATAGAGTATTCTATCAAATTCCAAATTATGTATGGCTCTCTCAAAAGGTGTGTACAACAAGGATGATTGTGGTAGACTAACAAGCAAAGACTCAAATCATAAAAGACGCTCCAAGCAAAACACATATCATGTGATGAATAAAAACATAGCTCCAAGTAAAGTTACCGATAGAAGTAGATGAAAGAGGGGATGCCTTCTGGGGCATCCCCAAGATTTGGCTTTTAGGTGTCCTTAGATTATCTTGGGGGTGCCATGGGCATCCCCAAGCTTAGGCTCTTTCCACTTCTTGTTCCATAATCCATCAAATCTTTACCCAAAACTTGAAAACTTCACAACACAAAACTTAAAGTAGAAAATCTCGTGAGCTCCGTTAGCGAAAGAAAACAAAAGACCACTTCAAGGTACTGTAATGAACTCATTCTTTATTTATATGGGTGTTATACCTACTGTATTCCAACTTCTCTATGGATTATAAACTATTTTACTAGCCATAGATTCATCAAAATAAGCAAACAACACACGAAAAACAGAATCTGTCAAAAACAGAACAGTCTGTAGTAATCTGTAGCTAGAGCAAGATATGGTTCCCCAAAAATTCTAAAATAAACTTCTGGAAGTGAGTAATTTATCTATTAATCATCTGAAAAAAGAATTAACTAAATATCACTCTCCAAATAAAAATGACAGCAGTTCTCGTGAGCGCTAAAGTTTCTGTTTTTTACAGCAAGTTCAACAAGACTTTCCCCAAGTCTTCCCAACGGTTCTACTTGGCACAAACACTAATTAAACACAAAAAAACACAACCCAAACAGAGGCTAAATAATTTATTTATTGAATAACAGCAAGGAAAAATATTGGGTTGACTCCCAACAAGTGCTTTTCTTTAAAGCCTTTTTAGCTAGGCATTGATAATTTTAATGATGCTCACATGAAAGACAAGAATTGAAGCACAAAAGGAGCATCATAAAGCATGTGACAAACACATCTAAGTCTCACATACTTCCTATGCATAGGCATATCATAGACAAACAAATTATCAAGGCAAGCAAAAACTAGCATATGCAAGGAAGAGGAAAGAAACAATAGCAATCTAAACATAACGAGAGGTAATTTAGTAACATGAAAATTTCTACAACCATATTTTCCTCTCTCATAGTAATTACATGTAGGATCATAAGAAAATTCAACAAAATAGCTATCACATGAAGTATTCTCAACATGATCCACATGCATGCAAAGTTGGCACTTTTCCGAAATAGTGGGATTAACATTAACTAAAGTCATGACCTTTCCAAACGGACTTTTATCAAAAACTTCATAAGATTGAACATTCTCCAAAGACGTGGGATCTAAAGTTGACATTCTTCCAAACCCACTTTCGATATTATTGCAAACATTATAATCAATCTCATATTCATCATGGGGCTTAAATAAATTTTCAATATCATAAGAAAATCACCCCAATCATGATCATTACAACAAGCAGTAGACATAGCAAAACTAGCATCCCCAAGCTTAGGGTTTTGCATATCATTAACACAATTGACATCAAGAGAATTTATAGTAAAATCATTGCAATCATGTTTTTATTCAAAGATCTATCGTGAATCGCTTCATAAAGTAATTCATCACACTTTTCAGATTCACGAATTTCAAGCAAAACCTCATAAAGATAATCTAGTGCACAAAACTCACTAGCAATTGTTTCAACATAACTGGATCTCTTAAAATGATTAGCAAGCGGATGAGAATCCATAAATCTTAGGTTCTCTGTTTAGTAATAAATAAACAACTATTCCAACCATACGAGCAAACAAGAAACGGGCAAAAGAGGCAAATAGAAAGGGAGGATAGAGAGAGAGGGTGAATAAAACGGCAATGGTGAAGTGGGGGAGAGGAAAACGAGAGGCAAATGGCAAATAATGTAATGCGGGGGATAGGGATTGTGATGGGTACTTGGTATGTTGACTTTTGCGCAGACTCCCCGGCAACAGCGCCAGAAATTCTTCTTGCTACCTCTTGAGCACTGCGTTGGATTTCCTCGAAGAGGAGAGGATGATGCAGCAAAGTAGCGTAAGTATTTCCCTCAGTTCTTGAGAACCAAGGAATCAATCTAGTAGGAGGCTACGCGCGAGTCCCTTGTACCTACACAAAAACAATAGCTCAACACAACCAACGCGCTTAGGGGTTGTCGATCCCTTCACGGTCACTTACGAAAGTGAGATCTGATAGAGATGATAAATAATATTTTTGGTATTTTTGATATAGAGATGCAAAGTGAAAAGTAAAAGGCAAAGTAAAAGGCAAAGCAATAATAAAGTGATGGAGATTGATATGATGAGAAAGAGACCCGGGGGCCATAGGTTTCACTAGTGGCTTCTCTCAAGAGCATAAGTATTCTACGGTGGGTAAACAAATTACTGTTGAGCAATTGACAGAGTTGAGCATAGTTATGAGAATATCTAGGTATGATCATGTATATAGGCATACCGTCCGAGACAAGTAGACCGACTCCTGCCTGCATCTACTACTATTACTCCACTCATCGACCGCTATCCAGCATGCATCTAGAGTATTAAGTTGAAAACAGAGTAACGCCTTAAGCAAGATGACATGATGTAGAGGGATAGTTTCATTCAATATGATAAAAAACCCATCTTGTTATCCTCGATAGCAACAATACAATACGTGCCTTGCTGCCCCTTCTGTCACTGGGAAAGGACACTGCAAGATCGAACCCAAAGCTAAGCACTTCTCCCATGGCAAGAAAAACCAATGTAGTAGGCCAAACCAAACTGATAATTCGAAGAGACTTGCAAAGATAACCAATCATACATAAAAGAATTCAGAGAAGATTTAAATATTATTCATAGATAGACTAGATCATAAACCCACAATTCATTGGTCTCAACAAACACACCGCAAAAAGAAGATTACATCAAATAGATCTCCACAAGAGAGGTGGAGAACATTGTATTGAGATCCAAAAAGAGAGAAGAAGCCATCTAGCTACTAACTATGGACCTGTAGGTCTGAAGTAAACTACTCACACTTCATCGGAGGGGCTTGGATGATGATGTAGAAGCTCTCCGTGATCGATGCCCCCTCCGGCGGAGCTCCGGAACAGGCCCCAAGATGGGATCTCGTGGATACAGAAAGTTGCGGAAGTGGAATTAGGTTTTTGGCTCCGTATCTGATCGTTTGGGGGTATGTGGATATATATAGGAGGAAGAAGTACGTCGGTGGAGCAACAGGGGGCCCACGAGGGTGGAGGGCGTGCCTGGGGGTGCAGGCGCGCCCCCCTACCTCGTGGCCTCCTGTTAATTGGCTTGACGTAGGGTCCAAGTCTCCTGAGTTGTATTCGGTGAGAAAATCACGTTCCCGAAGGTTTCATTCCGTTTGGACTCCATTTGATATTCCTTTTCTTCGAAACCCTAAAACAGGCAAAAACAGCAATTCTGGGTTGGGCCTCCGGTTAATAGGTTAGTCCCAAAAATAATATAAAAGTGGATAATAAAGCCCAATAATGTCCAAAACAGTAGATAATATAGCATGGAGCAATCAAAAATTATAGATACGTTGGAGACATATCATGGTTCCATTCGACCATTTGTGCCAGCCGGAACAGGTACGATTCTGCATTGTCGAGTGTCTTCTTGATTTACTATGTAGCATCTTGTTGACGGTCGACTGTCTTTCTTTTGTTCGTTGTCTTTCAGGCTCTTGTTGATATGTACTCAATGCCCAATGGAGTGCAGGAGCAAAATGTTGAGGGAGAGGCGAGCGGGGGCGAGAGTGGCGAGTGGCACTCGGATGTAGAGGAGGACGAGGAGAGCGACGACCCGAGTGATGAAGAAGAGGTCGACTCGCCTCCTCGCAGAGAAAGGAGGTCCAAGCACGCTAACGACCCGGCAAGCACCCCTGACCTGGTGGCCGCACCAACTGGGCAGTCTTCAAAGCGCCCTCGGAAATCTTCTCCAGTGCTGACCGAGAAGGTATCGAAATAGCCCAAGATTGCACTGCCTCCAGCGCCGAAACCACTGAAGGCCGCATCCTCCAAACCGCCAAAGGCTTCGCCCAGAATCGAAGTGACCATTCCCACCATCTCTGGGTAACCATCTGACCTTATCCTTTGGTTGACTCGAGCAACAGAACGTAACTGACTGAATGTTGACATTTGCAGTTCTGCTACATCTGGAACTTCCTCCCGCCAATACTGAGACGAGGAAATGGAAGATGCGGTTACCTCCAACCCAGGTACAATTCTCGTGATCTTGTTCTTGACTATTTGGTCGATTAAATTCTGGAGATTCACTTGGGGTCGACTGATTTATTTGCAGCCCCACTCAATGTTATTGAGCTTCCGGATGATGATGAAGATGTGGCCCCGAGGCCCAGAAGGAACAAAAAAGTAGCGGCTGGCAAGACGTCTCGGCCGGGACTGACGACAGAACCAACCATCCAACAGCCTAAAGATGCAGGTGGAGCCTCTTTAACTTTTGCTGTCCCATTGTCGAGTGAGCGCCCCGCACCGTCGATTGTACCAGTGTTTCCTTCAGCCGTCCAACCTCATTCCTCGGAGCTCCAAGCCGCCGCATCTGGACCGTCTGCCCCCTTCTTCACCAACTATCATGTTTCAGAAAGCCAGTCGGACGCCGCTGCGGAGGCCATCCGTCAGGCTAGCGTGATGATGGAGCAGATGAAGACGGTGCACGACAACAGCCAGGCTGCTTACGATGCCAACGCGGCTCTTTGGGCCAATGTCCAGGTAAGTTGACTTTCGACTGATCTTGTTCTATTAGGATATGCTACCTGAAATATTTTGTTTCATACAATCTCTTATTGTTTGCGTCGAATTTGTACACCCACTAGGTGTTTTGTTGTCTTTAGTATTTGCACTCTTCCACTCGGTCTGGTCGAGTGGGATCTGAACCGGTGGGGGCACGCTAAGTGCACCCACTGGGTGTAGTCCCTGAGACCGCAGTCGACTGCTAGCAGTCGGCTGGGGTCTGAGTACTTCTTTTCACTTTCCTTTCTTCCACTCGACCCAGGCAGACCAGCCGAGTGGGATCTGAACCAGTGGGGGCACGTCAAGTGCACCCACTAGGTGTAGTCCCCGAGACCGCGGTCGACTGCTGGCAGTCGGCCGGGGTCATAGTTTTTTTTACTCAACCCGGGCGGACCGGCCGAGTGGAATCTGAATCAGTGGGGGCACGCCAAGTGCACCCGCTGGGTGTAGTCCCCGAGACCACGGTCGAATGCGGGCAGTCGGCTGGGGTATGAGTAAACTTTGAAATTTTATTCACTCGGAAGTAAATAATCTTTGATCTTTTCGATTGATATGTCTTTTACCCTCTGCAGAAATCTTGTACTCTCATTTCCAAGTTCGCCAAATTTGAGGAGAAGTAGAGACAACTCAACCTTGACTTGGAGCTGGCCCAACAAAAATTGAAGAAAGCTCAAGATGAAGTTGCTGGTATGGAAGGTAACTGCCTGTCGACTGCTCACGTCGATCGTCCTTTAAAATATTTCTTTGATCTCTTGTTTGATCCGATTTCTTATTTTGCAAAGAAAATGAGGTTGGCTCTGGACAAGAAGGACTTGGACCTTGCAGCTGCGCAGAAGGAGGCTCAAGATAAGACTACCCTTGCTGACCAGAACCTAGCTTCAGTCGGAGCGCTGGAAGAAGAAGTAAGCAAGCTGAAGTCCTCTCTCACTGAATCCAACTGAGAGGCAACTTGTCTGAAGAAGGATAAGGTGGCTTTGAATGAGAAGCTGGAATCCATGGCTCGTAAGAGAAATGACGTAGAAGCTTATCTGAGAACTCTCGCCAAGAAGCTCTTTCTTATGCTGGAAGGTACTCCTTTTAATCCGACTGCTTTACTGCTTGCAAGTTAGTCCTGTCTAGTCGACTCACTAACTCCTTGACTGCAGAATTCTGCCAAAACTTTGATGGGGAGACTGGACAGATCGAGACGGGTTTGGACCCTATTGTTTCTCCAGTCGGCGACGAGGCTGCCATGAATGTGCTTCGACTGGAATCCCGCATCGCCGGTGTTACAAGTTACCTCGCTCGTCTGAAGGTGGCAATTTCACGGATCGACTCATCACTCTGGCCAAGGGCGACGCTTCAAAATGACCTCGAGCCTCTGATGGCTCGACTCAACGAGGTCCCTGGTCGAGTGCAAGAATGGAAGAAGTTCTCTGCCCGGTGTGGTGCTGACGTGGCGTTGTCCTTGGTAAGAGTCCACTGCAAGGAAGCCCGCGGAGATAAGCTGGCGGCGATCAAGGTCGCCAACACCAAAAGACATGATTTCCAGTCCTTTATGGAGACTTTCATCGCTGCTGCCACTCGGATTGCAGATGGAATTGACTTGGACGAATTCGTCGAACCTGCCGGCCCTCCTCCTGCCGAATGAACAAACTTTGACATTTAAATCTGCCTTAAATTTGCCTCGGAATGCCGAGTGGTTGTTGTAATCGTTAAACTCCTTCGTGCTTGATGCTCGAATACTTTTGATCCATCGTCCAGAACTTTAGGATTTATCTGAACTTGGTTTATTTCTGAATATGCTTGTATTTGCCTTCAAGTGGAATTTGCTCTCTACTCTGAATAATCTTTCGACCATCTCGTTGTCCTTGCGGACAGGGATGGAGTGCACATTGTATTTGTGGCGCAGCTCCAAAGGAGAAGGTTGCAGTCGACCTGCACCTCGTCGTCCTTGCGGATGGGGATGGAGCGCACATTGTATTTGTGGCCCAGCTCCGAAGGAGAAGGTTGCAGTCGACCTGCACCTCGTCGTCCTTCCGGATAGGGATGGAGCACACGTTGTATTTGTGGCGCAGCTCCGAGGGAGAAGGTTGCAGTCGACCTGCACCTTGTTGTCCTTGCGAATAGGGATGGAGCGCACATTGTATTTGTGGCGCAGCTCCGAAGGAGAAGGTTGCAGTCGACTTGCACCTCGTTGTCCTTGCGGATAGGGGTGGACTTTAACCCTTAGGCGAGTACTGGACTGCAGTTAAGCCCTTGAGTGGGAGGGTTTCTCATCACTCGGTAGGATTTTTTAAACTTAGGCGAGTACTAGACTGCAGCTAAGCCCCCGAGTGGGAGGGTTGCTCACCACTCGGTAGGATTTTTAAAACTTAGGCGAGTACTGGACTGCAGCTAAGCCCCGAGTGGGAGGGTTGCTCACCACTCGGTAGGATTTTTTAAACTTAGGCGAGTACTGG
>NC_041382.1:67134339-67141877 GCF_002162155.2 Triticum dicoccoides | reverse complement strand
CGAGTGGGAGGGTTGCTCACCACTCGGTAGGAGTTTTTAAACTTAGGCGAGTACTGGACTACAGCTAAGCCCCCGAGTGAGAGAGTTGCTCACCACTCGGTAGGATTTTTTAAACTTAGGCGAGTACTGGACTGCAGCTAAGCCCCCGAGTGGGAGGGTTGCTCACCATTCGGTAGGATTTTTTAAACTTAGGCGAGTACTGGACTGCAGCTAAGCCCCCGAGTGGGAGGGTTGCTCATTGAGGGAGTCCTGGATTAGGGGGTGTTCGGGTAGCCGGACTATACCTTCAGCCGGACTCCTGGAATATGAAGATACAAGATTAAAGACTTCGTCCCGTATCCGGATGGGACTTTCCTTGGCGTGCAAGGCAAGCTTGGCAGTGCGGATATTCAAGATATCCTACCATCGTAACCGACTCTATGTAACCCTAACCCTATCCAGTGTCTATATAAACCGGAGGGTTGTAGTCCGTAGGACAGGATCAACTCCATACACAACAATCATACCATAGGCTAGCTTCTAGGGTTTAGTCTCCTTGATCTTGTGGTAGATCAACTCTTGTACTACCCATATCATCAATATTAATGAAGCAGGAGTAGGGTATTCCCTCCATCGAGAGGGCCCGAACCTGGGTAAAAACATCGTATCCCTTGTCTCCTGTTACCATCCGGCCTTGACGCACAGTTCGGGACCCCCTACCCGAGATCCGCCGGTTTTGACACCGGCATTGGTGCTTTCATTGAGAGTTCCTCTGTGTCGTCGCCTTCAGGCCCGATGGCTCCTTCGATCATCAACAACGATGTAGTCCAGGGTGAGACTTTTCTCCCCGGACAGATCTTCGTCTTCGGCGGCTTCGCTCTACGGGCCAATTCGCTCGGCCACCTTGAGCAGACCGAAAGCTACGCCCCTGGCCATCAGGTCAGGTTTGGAAGCCTAAACTACACGGTCGACATCCGCGGGGACTTGATCTTTGACGGATTCGAGCCACAGCCAAGCGCGCCGCACTGTCTCGATGGGCATGATCACTACTAGAAAAAGGGCTATAGATGGGATTGACACTAATGGCGCACCAGACAAGCGGTGCGCCATTAGTATATACTAATGGCGCACCACCTTCCGATACGCCATTAGAGTTGAAACTACTAATGGCGCACCTGGCCCAGGGTGTGCCATTAGTATCCAAAAAAAAATTTAACTGGTGCGCCTGTCCAAACATACTAATGGCGCATCCAGACACAGTGCGCCATTACTAGTTGTAACTAGTAATGGCGCACCTACCGGAAAGTGCGCCACTAATGTTGTTTTTTTATTATATTTTTTATTCCCTTTTTTGCAAAACTACTAATGGCGCACTGTGGGACAGTGCGCCATTAGTATGTTTTTTTTGCAAAAATACTAATGGCGCACCACCAGAAGGTGCGCCATTAGTAACCTGGATTACTAATGGCGCATTTAGAGTTGGTGTGCCATTAGTAAGTGGGCAGCAACAAGATATTTTGGACAGCCTCTCCTACCCACACTCACTTTCTCCCCACTTCATTTCTCCACCTCCTCCTTGTCTCGGGTGCCTCCTCTTTTTCACCTCATTTCCACCATAGATTCATTCAATTTAAGTGGTTAAATTACCTTGTTTTGATAGGTAAGTAAGGGGGGAAGCTATATTTATGTTGTTCTCCCTACAACAATGTGCACATGCACTTTTTATGGCCTAGCTAGATCTATGTATGTTCGTGGTGTTGCATATGTTTGTGGTGTTGCATATGTGTTTGTGTTTGGAGGTGTACCGGTATTTGAAATGCGATAGTTGCCAATATTTTGCCGGAATGTTGATTCATTTCCGTTTCGGCGAGAATTTTGGCATTAAGCATTCTTTCTGGTCCTATTTTTAGGGAAAGTCATGCCAAATTTTTTCTTGGTTCTAAAATATCGTTTTGCTCTACCCCGCAGGCCATGGTCCGCATGATGACCGAAGGCATCGTGAATAGGTTTTTGAGGTCCGTGAAGGCCTAGATGCTTCAAAAGAACGAGACGAAGATAAGATGTCCGTGTCGAAGATGCAAGCTGAAGAGCCTTATTGCGGACCCGGAATCCGGGCAGGTGCGGGACCACCTGCTCTTGCGTGGTTTCATGGATGGCTATCGGTGGCAAGGTGATGAAGATGACTATGAAGTCGTCCATGGGGGCCGGGCAAGAAATGAGGAAGGGCTGCAAGACAACCACCGCGGCTCGGGCGGGCGAGAAGACGAAGAATCCCCAGGAGATGATCACGACGGTGATGCTGTACACAGTCATCATGTAGAAGATGCAGGACATGATGATGAGAAAGATGCCGGAGCAGACGACGGGCATGATCATGAAGATGATGATGCCGGCGGAGCAGACAACGCTGGACCATCGATGGGCTGGGTGCAGGACCCTCATATTCAAGAGCTGCTTCTCAAGCAGACAGATAATGCAAGAGCTGCCGCCCGAGAGAAAGCCAAGATGGATCAACTTGAGTTAGACGCGGTTACTCCATTGTATGAAGGATGCAGGCCCGAGGATACCCGCCTGAAAGTAATGCTCATGGCTCTGGAGATGAAGGTAAAACACAAAATGACCGACGCATGCTTCGACGAGAACATGTCATTCTGGCACGAACGTCTTCCCAAGGGGAACAAGTGCCCGACCAGTTTGGAGGAGGCGAAGAAAATCGTGTGTCCTCTGGATTTATCGCACGTGAAATACCATGTGTGCATGAATAATTGCATCATTTATCGGGACGAGCACGCGGAGTCTACCATATGTCCGGTGTGCGGCGTCACTCGATACAAGAAGAGGAAGAAAGCTCCTCGAAAAGTGGTGTGGTACTTTCCGATCACTCCTCATCTGCAGCGGTATTTCGCGGACCCTAAGGTAGCAAAGCTACTGCGTTGGCACGTGGATAGGGAGGAGAAGAAGCGAGAAGATGACGCAAATGATCAAGAGATAGATAAAAAAGACAAGATGCTGAGTCACCCTAAGGATGCGAGCCAGTGGCAAGCGTTGAACTTCGAATACCCAAAATTTGGGAAGGATCCAAGGAACATCGTGCTGGGCGCGAGCACCTATGGAGTCAATCCGTTTGGCAGCCAGAGAAGCACACATAGCACTTGGCCTGTGTTTGTGTGGATGTACAACCTTCCCACCTGGTTGTGCATGAAGAGGAAGTACATTCACATGAGTATGCTAATTGAAGGACCGAAACAACCAGGGAACGACATCAATCTGTATCTGGGGCTGCTGAAAGAGGAGCTTGACACGCTGTGGAAAACGCCAGCCAATACGTGGGACGCCGCAGAGAAAGAATATTTCCCTATGAGAGCCGCGCTGCTCATGACGGTGCACGACTATCTCGGTTACGGATATGTCGTGGGGCAGGTGGTCCACGGATTTTCTGGATGCGTCAGGTGCATGGATGACACAACGTATCGCCAGCTAGATAGAGATCCCGGGTCTTCGAAAACCGTGTTCATGGGACATCGAAGGTGGCTTCGCGACGATGACCCGTGGAGAAAACGCAAGGATCTGTTCGATGGTGAAACCGAACCCCGAGGACGCCCGCGTACGAGGAGCGGCGAGGAAATAGACGAGCTGTTGAAAACTTGGAAAGACTACCCACTGCCGAGAAAGAAGCAAAAGGCGCCAGAGCCGGGAAAGAAGCGAAAGGCGCCAGAGCCGCTGCTGAAGGTATGGAAAACTAGGTCTATTTTCTGGGACTTGTCGTACTGGAAGATCCACCGTGTGCCTCACAGCCTTGATGTCATGCATATCACGAAGAACGTGTGCGAGAGTCTTCTTGGTACCCTGCTCAACATGCCAGAGAGGACCAAAGATGGGCCGAAAGCAAGGGCAGACTTGAAATCAATGGGCATCAGGCAGGAGCTTCACGCTATATATGATGATGATGATGATGATGAGGCGAAGCAGGACACGGAAAGTCATCGCAAAGGCAAAAAGGCCAAGAAGACCGGAAATGACTACCCTCCCGCGTGCTTCACTCTAAGTCAGGAGGAGATCGAGCAGTTTTTCACCTGCCTCGTAGGAGTAAAACTTCCTTACGGTTACGCGGGGAAGATAAGCAGATACCTAGACCCAGCGAAGCTGAAGTTCAGCGGGATGAAGTCTCACGACTGTCACGTGCTGATGACGCAGATACTTCCAGTTGCAATCCGTGGGATCATGGACGCGCACGTCCGTGAAACCCTATTTGTCCTATGCAACTTTTTCGACGTCATCTCTCGGAAGTCTGTTGGCGTGAGGCAACTCAGAAGGCTACAGGAAGAGATCGTGGTGATACTATGCGAGCTTGAGATGTACTTCCCGCCCGCATTCTTCAATGTTATGGTGCATCTGCTGGTCCATATCGTGGACGATATCATCCAACTCGGGCCGACGTTCCTGCACAGCATGATGCCGTTCGAAAGGATGAATGGTGTCATCAAAGGATACGTTCGCAACATGTCACGTCCAGAGGGAAGCATAGCCAGGGGCTTTCTGACCGAAGAGTGCATCTCCTACTGCATGAATTATCTAGGCATCGAGAACCCCATTGGTCTGCCCGTCAACAGGCACCTCGGCAGGCTCGCTGGATGGGGTCACCGTGAGGGTCGTCGCGAAATGCATGTCGACTTCGAGGGTCGACTCACCGACTTTGAAAGAGCAAACCTAGTCGCGCTACAACACATAGACGTGGTCGATCCTTGGGTGGTACAGCACAAAACCTTTATTAAGAAGATGTACAATGACCGAGGCCAACAGAGGACGGACGGAGATATACTCAAAGAGCACAACTCATGTTTCACGCGTTGGTTCAAGCAGAAGCTTCTGTCGTACCCTTTACATGAGGATTCTTCCGCGGAAGAACAACTCATATTCGCCTTGTCACAGGGCGCCGAGCACAACCTAATGACCTATGAGGTGTACGATATCAACGGCTACACATTCTACACCGAGGCCAAGGACATGAAGAGCGATGGTTATCAGAACTCCGGGGTAACGATGGAATCCTACACCGGTAACGACAAGGACAGATACTACGGAAGGATCAAGGAGATCTGGGAGCTGAGCTACGCTGGAGAGAAGGTCCCGATGTTCCGTGTCAGATGGGCCAAGAGCGTCCTAAAAGAAGACCGGTATTTCACCACCATGGTTATACCCGGAGCCAAATCCAAGACCGCGGGCGCAAACGTCACCGCGAAAAATGAGCCATGGGTACTGGCTTCCCAAGTGGACCAATGCTTCTTCATTATCGACCCGTCAAATCCCAGTCGTGTTGTCATGAGGAGAGGCAAAAGGAAGGTCATCGAATGGATGGAGTAGCCAATGAGCAAGACTTCGACAAGTACGGCGACCCGAGGATCGAACATGACGACGATGATGAAGTAGCAGCATACACCACAAGAAGAAGCAGGACCACCCTACCTAAAGGATGTCCGTTCCACAGAAGAACTCCATTTGCGAAAAAGAAGGGCAAGAAGATTGTGAACAGATAGCTAGCTAAGATCGATTGTATTTAAATCGTAGCCTTCATTTCTCGATTGTATTTCATGGGCACTTTTTGAACTATCATGAATATTTTTAAATTTCATGTACACTCGATCTCGATCCCCCTCCATCTCGATCGCTATCCCACCTCGCCAGATCCGGTCCCCCTCGCCGCCGAGCACCCCCCGGTCCATCGGCCGCCGCCGCCGACCCCCCGCACCCTTGATTCCCCTACTCAACCGCCGCCGCCGACCCCCCGCACCCCTCCCCTACTCAACCGCCGCCGCCGACCCCCCGCACCCCGCGCACCCTCCCCCGCTCCACCGGCATTACTGTTTGATGATATTACTGTCTTATAAAAAAATATTACTGTTACTGTCTTATAAAAAAATATTACTGTTATGATTTAAACAAGTTTAAAAAATTATTACTGTCTTATAAAAAATACTAATGGCACACCACAGTGAGGTGCGCCATTAGTATGGATGTACTTATGGCGCACCGAGGGGTGGTGCGCCATTAGTATTGTGCCATTGCTATAAGAAAAAAACTACTAATGGCGCACCACGATGAGGTGCGCCATTAGTATGGATGTACTTATGGCGCACCGTGGGGTGGTGCGCCATTAGTATTGTGCCCGATCCCCCCTTCCCTCTCACCCTTCGCCCGATCCCCCCTTCCCTCTCCCCCTCGCCAGTTCCCTCTCCCTCCCTCCACCGCGCCACCGCCGCCGCTGCCCCGACCCACTGCGCCGCAACCGCCCACGCGCCCCCGCCGCCTCCCTCTCCCCTTCCTCCCCCTCGTCGCCGGCGGCCCGGACGCCGCCCCGTCCACACCGCCCCGTCCACCTCGTCGGGCTCCTCTTCCCGCTCCCACCAGCAGCCGCCGCCAGAAGTTGTTGCCCTCCCACTGCCGCCGGACGCCGCCCCCTCCCTCGTCGTGCAGAGCATCCAAGCGAGACGTCGGCGCCCCCCTCTTCACCGCCCTCCTCGACGACGCCCCGCCTCTGCCTCCTCTTCCACACCGGCCGCTGCCGACCTGCCGCTGCCTCGTCACCGGACGGTGAGCTCCTCTTCTACTCTCGTGCGCGTGCTACCTGCTGCCACTTGAGCCACTGGTGTTGTGCTGCTGCTTGCGCTACAGTTCTGTTGTGCCATGGATGGGTGGTTGTGCTGATGCTAGCTAGTGGCCGTTGTTCTAAAAAAATGGTCAATTTTTCAATTGAAGCATATGTAGAGTCAGTGTACACGATGGTCATTGCTATGTGAATTTGTCAATTGAAGCATGTATACACGGTGTGCATTTTACTTGCCAATTGATATGTGTGGAGAGAGTGTGCATTGCTATGTCGCCTGTTTATAGTACGTGATGCAACTTTTATATTTTGATTGATACACTAGTATATTGTACACGTCGAATGAGTGATACAGTTATATATCTTATAGGTGTCATGCCTCAGTACAGCAGTCTGGCACATAGGTGAAGTATACAGATGCAAGAACAGAAATGCATCTGTAGCTGGTTAATGTCCCAAGTGTTTACTGAATGCAAGTAGCAGCACTGATGCGAATGCGATGTCCCGTGCTTCCTAAATCCCAAGTGTTGGTTGGTTTCTCTTATGTTTCAACATGCCTGACTCATCAAAGTATGCATTGTAGCCGTGAAAGTGCTCGGTTTATGGTTACTTTTTACTTGGTGCCGGTCATCTGTGTGCGCGCGCTTTGATTTGCAGTATGCAGGGGGTTCATACTGATTTCTGGGCAGTTTGTGTGTAGGCACTTGTGCAGCACTACAGGTACAGGTTTCTTCAGTAGCTTTGTTTTGGGCATAGGGTGTTTCATACAAAATACCCAACACATGGTCTTATCTCTTCTTCTTTTTTTGTGATAACTCACATGGACCTCTCCTGGTCCATTCGTATTTTTTGTAAGGCTTTTATCGGTTTGGTTAATTGTAAAATCTTATGAGTGTTTGCTCCATGATCTACGCGCAAAGTATTTTTAGATTCTCGGTGCAGTTATTTAGGGGGGGGG
>NC_041382.1:67121703-67134045 GCF_002162155.2 Triticum dicoccoides | reverse complement strand
AAGATTTAAGGCATAAGGACTAAGCTTTGCGGCCTTTATATCTAATTTGTCATGCATGAATTATGATCATGAGAGCCATGAGATCTTGTTTAGTGCATACACCATTCTTATTTTTTTTCTATCCATTGCTACCTCATCTGGTAATTAGTATATCATGCTACTTTCATCTATGGAAGTCTGACTTGTTACTTCTACAAATCGAACCCATCATTTAGTTATGGACCAGTATAATATAATTTGCAGTACTTGGCGTTGAGCAGCTAGCACTGCTGAAGCTTAGCAGCAAAAGAGGCCCATTTGCTCATGAGAAAAGAATTTTGATGATAGTATTGCTTTTGCTACCTTTTCTTCCCAGGCGTTGTTTCCACTTACTCAGCATTCTAAACCTTTTATTGAGTGGAAATGTAAATTCTTAAGCATATGTTTTGGCATACAAGTATCTCTGTTTTCAAGACCGGTAAATCAAGTTGGTAAATAGATGCTGCTGCTGGACTATATGTTCTGGACTATATGTTCACTGGTACTATATGTTCAGAATGAGTTAACTTGTTGTCATTTATCGAAATTTAGAATCTGCTGGACTATATGTTCATTGGTACTACTTGTGATGTTGCTGCTGTACTACTTGGGAATTTTGTCAACTTGTGATGCTGCTGTTGTACCCCGAGAGGCCCTTGAGTTTGCCGGAATGTCGATTAACTTCCGTTCCGGCAAATTCGGGTACTCCATATGTCCTATTTTCAGCAAAGGTCATGTTGAAATTTTCCGTGAATTTTAGCATGACTTTGCTAAAAATAGGACATATGGGGTACTTGCGACTAATGCATGGGCCGGGGTATCTTAGTACTTAATTGAGTAGGATCAACTGCCCCTTTATTCTTGCTGCATTAAACCATAGGTGGCAATAGAGCCAAGTGATTAGGCCCAACTTAGAATTCTCCTTCCCTTTCCTTGATAGGGTATATTATTAGAAGATACCCATATATATTAGTCAACCTAGGGTGCCTCGGCATCGATAAACCCTAAATGATGAAAATTTAACTTAGCATTCAGGGTGCCTCAGCATCGACAAACCCTAAATTATAAAACCTTGCCTTTTAGGGTGCCTCGGTGACGATAAAAACTGAAATGATGAAAGCTTGGGCTTTTAGGGTGCCTCGGCGTCGAAAAACCCTCAATGATAAAAGCTTAGCTTTTAGGATGCCTCGGTGTCGACAAACCCTAAATGATGAGACCATGATCTTGTTCCTTGACAATAACCAACTTTTTGACCAAACTTTGTTCCTATTTATAGAGAAACATGGCCAACAACGATGAGGCCGGGGGTTCGGGCGGCAAGAAATTCTGGGAGTTGTCCCAGGAGATGGAGGAACAACCTCACTTGTATGAGGACGCCGCCTTCCCCACCGATCCTGAGACCACTAATGGTACCGCCGAGGATGACCCCACTGATGCCACCACTGATGGTGCCGCCGAGGATGCCACCACTGATGATGGCGGCGCACACACAGATGGCAGCCAACCGAAGAGGCAACGGAAGGACCGACGCCCGACCTTGCTCCGCACCCTCAAGGAGGAAGTTACTGAAGTGGACTCCGACGGGAATCCAAAGGCGCCCGAACGAATAGTCAAGGGGTACTCGCTTTAGCTCAGGTGCATGTGGCGGGTAGGCCGATGCTACCGAGAAATATGCTCGATGCTGCAACCGGTGCTATGCGGAGTCTGCATGACAGTGTTCTTTTTTTGGAGAAGCGGCGTCTCGGAGAGAAGGATGTGGCATACCCGGTTTTCGCGGCCAAGGTGCCAGAGGGCAAGGGCTTTGTGGATAACTCCATCGGGGGTACGATCGTCCTGCGGTTTGATGACATCCACGCTATGTTGAACCTTCATCCGCTGCACTACACCTTCGTTCGGCTATTTTCGCTGAGTATGGAGATGCGGATCATTCGCGACAAGACACCGGACATCATGATAGTCAACCCCTTCTACATGCGTGCCAAGATCTTGGGCAGCGCTGGGGACCGGCAAGTCGCGAGTTCTTACCTCGAAGGCGTCATTCTGGCAAACCAAGATAAGGATAACTTCCTCGTGCCTTACTTTCCCGAGTAAGTCCTCCCCTCAACCGCCCCGTAACATATGAATTCTTAGATTTCGATCGTTTTTCTTTTAACATTCCATGTTTTCTGCAGTGACACACATTCCACGCTCATCCTCCTAAGCCCCAAATATTCCATGGCCACGTATTTCGACCCGGACCGTCAGTTGAACGTAGACTACACAAATGTCAATAAGGTTCTTGATGATGTTCTCCCCGGCTACGTCAAATCTGGAGGCACCTTCACCAGGCCTATTCGTAAGTACGGCAAGCACGTGTTCTCCCACAATACGATGTTCTGCTGCGTCAAGCAGCCGCCTGGCGGTTAGAAGGGTGCCTACTACGCCATCCATCACATGCGGGCGATCGTACGGGACCATCATCAACTTCTGCTACCGAGTAGACTCAAAGATTGGGCCGCGAGCGTGTCGGCAATCCAGGACGCGGACATCAGACAAGAATTATTTCGCATCCAGTCGGAGTTTGCGGAAATCATCCATCAAGATGTCCTTCGTACCTCGGGGCAGTTCTACCTCAGAAATCAACCGTCCAATAGTGACATCGACACAATCCTACAAATGCAGGCTGACAACGCCCGTTGTTTCATGACTCCCAAGATAGACGGCGGCTTCATCCACGCTCCGGTCCCTTGAGTCGAGTCGAAAGCAGTGATGCTGTGTCTAGTTCTGAACATCGATTGGCTCATGTTGTAATTAAACTTTAATGAACTTGTAGTATGTCTCTTTGGTTTCGAGAGTCGTTCAACTTAGATGTAATCGATGCTATTAATGTCTTGCTTTTCTCTTCCGATCGTTCTGTTGCATACTTATATATTGCTTATGTATTGTCTGTGAATTGGTACTAACGTTTCATTTGGCTACTGCATAGCGATGCTGTGGTATGTCGTGTACAAGGGTAAGGTTCCCGGAGTCTACGATGACTGGGAGGAGTGTCGGAGACAGGTTCACCGATTCAGCGGTAACAGTTACAAAGGGTACGCCACTAGGGCCGAGGCCGAATCTAGATACGCCCGCTATCTAGCGGGAGAGGGGAGGGAGCGTTGGAGGAACCGGATGAAGACGAGTTTCATCGTGATGATGCTCATCGTGATGACCGCAGCTCTCTTCTATGTGATGGTAGTTTAGATGATCGATATCGACTTGTAATGTGAAGACAAACTCGCGGTCTCGAGACTTGTAATATAATGTTCTATCTTTGTTCGGTCTTTTCAATTCGGAGACTAATATGATGAATTGTATTCGGAGACTAAAATGATGAATTGTATTCAGAGACTAATCTTCTATTGTATTCGATGAATCTGTTGTTGATGTGTGCTGTCTATATTTTGTCCAATTATACATTTTGTAACCCGTGCAAAAAACAGAAAATAAAAAAATAAAAAAAACCTAATATTCATACTAATGGCGCATCACATCATAGTGCGCCATTAGTATGCCAAAGGATACTAATGGCGCATCATTAAACAGTGCGCCATTAGTATGCCGAAGTTACTAATGGCGCATCCTGTTGTTGTGCGCCATTAGTATGCCAAAGCACCTGGGTATACATGGCCCCCTGGGAGGCATACTAATGGCGCACTGTTGTATATACTAATGGCGCATCTGAGGTGCGCCATTAGTATACCAGATACTAATGGCGCACCAGTGGTGCGCCATTAGTAAAATATACTAATGGCGTGGCACTAATGGCGCACCACTAATGCGCCATTAATGGCCAAATTAGGTGCGCCATTAGTAGGCCTTTTCCTAGTAGTGGATGTAGCTCTGCCGCCAAACAGCGCTTTGGAGGCCGCACGCACACCGGTTCTGACCATTGATTCGGAGCCTACTGCGCCGATCGAGGATCAGCGGTTGGACGCTGCCTCAAGGGCTGCGATCTCAGAGGCGATCGAGCCGAACTCTAGCCCCGCACTCTGCACGACTCGTGACTCCGAGGATTCGGACTCCTCCCCGGACTCCGAACCCCCGCGCCCCTGCCAATCAAATCCGATTGGGCGCCGATAATGGAGTTCACCGCCGCAGACATCTTTCAGCATTCGCCCTTTGGCGACATCCTGAATTCTCTTAAGTCTCTCTCCTTATCAGGAGAGCCCTGGACAAACTACGGTCGGCGAGGATGGGATACGGACGATGAAGAAATTCAAAGCCCACCCACCACCCACTTTATAGCCACTGTCGACGATCTAACCGACATGCTTGACTTTGGCTTCGAAGACATCGACGGCATGGACGACGATGTAGGAGACAAACTGGAACCAGCACCTGTAGGGCGCTGGAAGGCCACCTCGTCATATGACATATATATGGTGGATACTCCAAAAGATGGAGATGGCGATGGAACAGTGGGGGATAACACCCCCAAGAAACAGCCAAAGCGCCGGTGTCAGCGGCGCCGCTCTAAATCCCGCCAAAGCAAAAACGGTGATTCCGGCACGGGAGATAATACTACCCTGGATAGCGCCGAAGAACACCCACCTCAGCAAGATTCGGCACAGGAATATGGAAAAGCCAGCCCTCATGAGAGAGCGGCAGACCGAGAGGTCGAGGATGATAACTATACGCCTCCCTCTGAGGACGAGGCAAGCCTCGATGACGACGAATTCGTCATACCATCAGACCCCGCCGAACAAGAGCGTTTTAAACGCAGGCTTTTAGCCATGGCAAGAAGCCTCAAGAAAAAGTAGCACCAGCTTAGAGCTGCCCAAGATTTGCTAGCTGACAGATGGACTGAAGTCCTTGCGGCCGAAGAGTATGAACTCGAAGGCCCCTCCAAGAGTTACCCGAAGCGCAGGCCGCTACCCCAATCAGAGGAGGAAGCACCTACATCACCGGCGCATGACATGGCAGACCGGACACCTCGCGGCCGCGACAGAGAGGCCTCTCAGCCCTCCACCCAAGCCATGCCCCGACGCCGCTCAACTAAGGCACTGGAAAATGCGCCCGACCTGCGAGACATACTGGAGGATAAGGCAAGACAAACAAGATCGATCTATGGATCACGCAGGCGCCCTACGGCATGTGACAATGATCTTCACTCCGGATACAACAAATCCGGCTGGGCCGAACACAACAGACATAGCTCTTCCGAGCTGCGTCGTGATATAGCCCAGTACAGAGGCGCCGCACACCCGCTATGCTTCACGAATGAAGTAATGGATCATAAAATCCCAGAAGGTTTCAAACCCGTAAACATCGAATCATACGATGGCACAACAGATCCGGCGGTATGGATCGAGAGTTATCTCCTCCACATCCACATGGCACGCGGCGATGATCTACACGCCATCAAATACCTCCCGCTCAAACTTAAAGGACCGGCCCGGCATTGGCTAAACAGCTTGCCAGCAGACTCAATTGGTTCTTGGGAGGACCTGGAAGCCGCATTCCTCGACAACTTCCAGGGCACTTACGTGCGACCACCGGATGCCGACGACTTAAGCCACATAATTCAGCAGCCAGAAGAATCAGCCAGACAATTCTGGACACGGTTCCTAACAAAGAAAAACCAGATAGTCGATTGTCCGGACGCAGAGGCCCTAGCAGCCTTCAAGCATAACATCCGCGATGAGTGGCTTGCCCGGCACCTGGGACAGGAAAAGCCGAAATCCATGGCAGCCCTCACGACACTCATGACCCGCTTTTGCGCGGGAGAAGACAGCTGGCTAGCTCGCAGTAACAACTTATAAAAAAACCCTGGTAATTCGGATACCAAGGACAAAAGTGGCAGGACACGTCGAAATAAGCAAAAATGCCACGTTAGCAGCGACAGCAATGAAGACACGGCAGTCAATGCCGGATTCAAAGGCTATAAATCCGGTCAGCGGAAAAAGCCATTCAAAAAGAATACTCAGGGCCCGTCCAGTTTGGACCGAATACTCGACCGCTTGTGCCAGATACATGGCACCCCCGAAAGGCCAGCCAATCACACTAACAGGGATTGTTGGGTGTTCAAGCAGGCAGGCAAGTTAAGGGCCGAAAACAGAGACAAGGGGCTGCACAACAACGACAAGGAGGAGCCCAAGCCGCCGAACAACAATGGACAGAAGGGCTTTCCCACACAAGTGCGGACCGTGAACATGATATACGCAACCCACATTCCCAAGCGGGAGCGGAAGCGTGCGCTACGGAACGTATACGCGATGGAGCCAGTCGCCCCAAAGTTCCACCCATGGTCCTCCTGCCCGATCACTTTTGATCGAAGGGACCATCCCACTAGCATCCGTCATGGCGGCTTCGCCGCATAGGTTCTCGACCCAATCATCGACGGATTTCATCTCACAAGAGTCCTCATGGACGGCGGCAGTAGCCTGAACCTGCTTTATCAGGATACAGTGCGGAAAATGGGCATAGATCCCTCAAGGATTAAGCCCACAAAAACGACCTTTAAAGGCGTTATACCAGGTGTAGAAGCCAACTATACAGGCTCAGTAACACTTGACGTGGTCTTCGGATCTCCGGACAATTTCTGAAGCGAAGAATTAATGTTTGATATAGTCCCGTTTCGCAGCGGCTATCACGCCCTGCTCGGACGAACCGCATTCGCAAAATTCAATGCGGTGCCGCACTATGCATATCTCAAGCTCAAGATGTCAGGCCCTCAAGGAGTAATCACGGTCAACGGAAACACCAAACGCTCCCTCCGTACGGAGGAGCACACGGCGGCTCTCGCAACGGAGGTACAAAGTAGCCTTCTCAGGCAATTCTCCAGTCCGGCCATCAAAAAGCCAGACACTGCCAAGCGCGCCCGGAGTAACCCACAACAGGACCGCCTGGCACACTCTGAGCAAGCATAGCAATGCGGCCCCAACCCTAGCTCTCGCGACATAACGAAACCAGTACCTTGCGTACATAACTACGCCCTTGAAATACCATGGGCACAGGGGAAGGGGCATAATAACGGCATGCCCAAAATACGGCTTAAAACGAACTAGGGGCTGCCGGATTCCTTTTTAATTTTTTCTTACTTTCAGGTCTCCATACTTTGGACGACCTGTTCGGCAATTCGATTGTCGCACAAACGATGCAAGCTCCAGGGAGGCAGACAAGCCATGCCGCATTATGGAACTCCCAGATGGTCTCTGTTACGAGCGGTATACCTGTTTTAAATACTAATCCGCGGCCTGCCCCTGGTCAGGACACACTAAATAGTCCAATATCTTTTTGATAATAATACCACTTGTATCGTTCTGCTCTTACAGCAGCCTTTATATAAACAATGCATAGCCTTTGTCTATTTTCTGCATTACTCTCTTTTATATATGTTCATTAATGACATGTTGCACCCGTACACGGTGGTACGGCAAATACGCCAGGGGCTTCAGTACCCTTCAATATGGCGTGAGAAGTCCGTACACTTTCACAAGTGCGGCACCCCGAACTTATAGCACTATATGCATCGGCTCCGAATCATGATTTGGGTCAATAGTTGGGTTTGCCTGGCTCTATATCGCCTAAGGTAGCACTAGGAGAACCACTGCGATTGTGCCCCGGTTGAGCTGGGTAAAGCACCTCAGTGGAGAAAGCTAAAACTGACTGTCATGATGAGGCGAGAGACCAATCGCTGTTCGAGAGGTTTTTCGAGTCCCTAAAGACTTATGCCGCTTCGACCGAGGGGCCGAATTTGTCCGGCCAAGGCGTGGATAGCGCCCCGAACTCGGTCTTCCGAACTAGGGGCTTCGCCGAAATTTAAAATTATAAAGTTCTATGGCTAAGTGAGAGTTTTCAAGCATTATAGTCCGATTGCCTGGTTCGTTGTGCTGAGCGCCTCCCTCGAAGGACCCAACTATGGGAAAAAGAGCGCTCAGGTTTATCCTGAACACCCCAGCACTAGTGGCATGGGGGCAGAAGCCGACGACTGGCCATCTCTCAATTTTTGATAAACGGCCGCATAGAAAATAATATTTTAAATTCAACAAGCATTGCTTAGCGCCTATGAACAAGTTTTCAGCGCACAGGATAAACACGAGCAAGTTCATTCAAAAATTACATCCTTGGTACATTCATCCGCCACAAGGCGGGCACCCGCAAGAACATCCTTATAGTAGTTCTCGGGCTTGCGATGCTCCTTCCCCGGCGGCGGCCCGTCCCTCACAAGCTTCTCACCATCTAGCTTACCCTAGTGCACCTTCGCACGGGCGAGGGCCCTACGGGCTTCTTCGATGCAGACGGACCGCTTGATGACCTCGAGCCTTGGACAGGCCTCCACCAGCCGCCGCACCAGCCCGAAGTAGCTCCCAGGCAGGGCCTCTCCGAGCCACAGCCGAACTATGAAGCCCTTCATGGCCTGTTCGTCCGCCTTGTGGAGCTCGACCAGCTGTTTCAGCTGGTCGCTCAAGGGCACAGGGTGTCCGGCCTCAGCATACTGAGACCAGAATACCTTCTCCGTCGAGCTGCCCTCTTCGGCTCGGTAGAATGCGGCGGCGGCGGATACGCTGCGGGGAAGATCTGCGAATGCCCCTGGAGAGCTCCGGATTCGGGGCCTTTTGGGCTTCGGCCTTGGCAGACTTGGCAGTCTCAAGGGCCGCCGCGAGCTCGGACGCTTGGGTCTTTGACTCAAGCTCCAAACTCTCATGTTTTTCATGAGAGCCTGAAGCTCTTGCTGCACCTCGCCGACCTGAGCCCCAAGTTTCTCTCGCTCGGTGCGCTCCGCGGCCGTTTTCCTTTCGGCCTCGATCAGTGCCTGCTTGAGGGTCGCCACCTCCGTCGTGGCCCCTACAATAAGCAGTACAATCCTGTTATTTTTTTGCAATCACGCCTTTCTATAGGCACTTTTTCTGTAAGGTATTTCTTACCTTCTTTTTCCTCGAGCTGCCGCTTGGCCTGGCCGAGCTCTTGCTCGGTCCGCTCGAGGTCCTGTTTCAGGACACCCACCTCCGCCGTCAGTGCGGCGGTGGATAGCAGCGAAGCCTGCATACGCATATTGACTCCTTATTGTTAGACTCCTGCGAAATTTAATAGATCCTCTATTCGGCTTTTCTTTCCGAACGCCAAACAGAGCATCAGGGGCTACTGTCTATGCGGTAATATTTTTACATATTTTTACTTACCTCGAATCCTGTTAGAAGGCTAGCACAAGCTTCAGTCGGTCCGCTCTTGGCGGACTGAACCTTCTGGATCACCGTACTCATAATAGTACGGTGCTCCCCGTCGATGGAGGCGCCTTCAAGCACCTCCAGCAGATTGTCCGGCGCCTCCAGTTGGACGGAGGCTGCCAGCTCAGAAGGCTTGCTCCTCTTGGAAGGAGTTCGCCTGCCGCGGTCTGGAATTGTTGAAGATTCCAGCATGGTGTCCGGCTCAAAGCCAGACTTGGAGCCCTGGGGTGTCTTGTCCCCTTTACTCCTGGAGTCTGGGAGGTTGCCTTGCGGCTCCTCCAGGACCACCTCCTCCTGCCCCGGAGCTTGTCGCGACGCCACTTCGGCGTCGTCCGCAGTGCGGGGGGAGACAGCGGGCGGAACGGAGTTCACGTCCGATGAATCCAGGGAGCCGCTCGACGACTCTTTGAGTTCGGCCCGGGGCGGACTGCATAATTACATTCAACATTAGGGAAAGCTGTGCAACAAAGGAACATCATGAGTTACTCTGATATCCAAACTTACGATTTCGCCAGACGCTTGGCCCTGTTTGGCCACTCCTCTTCGCCCTCTTCGACATTGGGGGCGTAGTCCAGCGGAGGGGTCTTCCTTTTCCTAGACCCCTCGGCCTCCCCCGTTGGGGTGGCCTTCCTCTTCTCTCCTCCCTCCGCTGTGGGGGGGGGGAGAGTTTTCTTCTTCCTCCTCCTCGTTTTCGCGGGAGGAGGGTGTCTTGGACTCGTTAGATGACGAGTCCGACACCACCACGTTGCGGGCACTCTTTCGAGCCCCTGTGGTCTTCTTCTTCTTGGCCTTCTTCTCCGGCACCACATAAGGCGCCGGAGCCAGCAGCTTCGCTAGTAGAGCTGGGGCTGGGTCTTCGGGCAGCGGAGCCGGACAGTTAATCGGTTCGGCTATCGCCCGCCAAGCCTGTCAAAGGTAAGGGAGTTTAGATCCCGCATAGAGTCAAACTATGAAAAAAGCTTAACATCCTATAAAGGGTGTAGATGGCATACCTTGCTAGCGTGACGCTGCGAGCTGTATCCGCGGTCCTCGGAAGCGGATGCGGGAGCCTCGGCGCCCTTGAATAGCATCTTCCAGGTGTCCTCGTACGTTGTGTCGAAGAGCCTGCTGAGGGTTTGATGCTGCGCTGGGTCGAACTCCCACAGATTAAAATCCCATTGTTGGCACGGGAGGATCCGGCGGACGAGCATAACCTGGATTATATTAACAAGCCGGACTGGCTTGTTCACCGGGGACTGGATGCATGTTTGCAATCCGGTCACCTCTTTTTCGTCACCCCACGACAGGCCCGTCTCTTTCCAGGACATAAGCCGCGTGGGGGGTCCGGATCGGAACTCGGGGGCCGCGGTCCATTCCGGATCGCGCGGCTCGGTGATATAAAACCACCCGGATTGCCATCCCTTTAGGGTCTCCACGAAAGAGCCCTCGAACCATAGGACGTTGGCCATCTTGCCCGCCATGGCGCCTCCGCACTCCGCCTGGCTGTCACGCACCACCTTGGGCTTGACGTTGAAGGTCTTGAGCCAGAGGCCGAAATGGGGGCGGACGCGGAGAAAAGCCTCGCACACGACGATAAACGCCGAGATGTTGAGGATGAATTTCGGAGCCAGATCGTGGAAATCCAGGCCGTAGTAGAACATGAGCCCCCGGACAAATGGGTGGAGTGGAAAACCCAGTCCGCGGAGGAAGTGGGGGAGAAATACTACCCTCTCATGGGGCCTTGGGGTGGGGATAAGCTGCCCCTCTTCGGGAAGCCGGTGCGCGATGTCCTTGGACAGATACCCGGCCTTCCTTAGCTTCTTGACTTTGCCCTCCGTGACGGAGGAGACCATCCACTTGCCTCCCGCTCCGGACATTGCTGGAGAAGGTTGAGGTGGGAAGTGCAGGCTTGGGCGCTGGAGCTCGGTTGCACGAGAGATGGGTAGGCAAGGGAGGAAGAAGGCGTATGTAAAAAAGGGTGGATCCTTGTCCCCTTATATGGGCAGATGCGGTTGTGCGTCCCCACCTGCCTAGTAAAACTCGCTTGCCTCCCAAGCGCCGTGATAAGTGGCGCGGTTGGGTTACCCACGTCCGTATTGATGAGAATCCCGTAAAAGGGGGGTACATGATCTCTGCTTTGACAAGACGTGCCAAGGAAACCGCCTCGCAAAACATGCTGAGGTGGAAAGATGAAAACGATTCGGATGAAGGACTTGGCTGTAGTGTGATGACGCACTGCGGAATACGTCAGCACATTTGATTTGTGTTAATATTATTCTCTCTATGGCAATATGTGGAAGCTTATTTTGCAGAACCGGACACTACTCTTGGTGTTTACAACCTTCTATGAAGGGCTTGGAGGAGGAACTCGCCTTGCAATGCCGAAGACAATTTGCGGCCGGACTCGTCGTCATTGAAGCCTGGTTCAGGGGCTACTGAGGGAGTCCTGGATTAGGGGGTGTTCGGGTAGCCGGACTATACCTTCAACCGGACTCCTGAATATGAAGATACAAGATTAAAGACTTCGTCCCGTATCCGGATGGGACTTTCCTTGGCGTGGAAGGCAAGCTTGGCGGTGCGGATATTCAAGATCTCCTACCATTGTAACCGACTCTATGTAACCCTAACCCTATCCGGTGTCTATATAAACCGGAGGGTTGTAGTCCGTAGGACAGGATCAACTCCATACACAACAATCATACCATAGGCTAGCTTCTAGGGTTTAGCCTCCTTGATCTCGTGGTAGATCAACTCTTGTACTACCCATATCATCAATATTAATCAAGCAGGAGTAGGGTATTACCTCCATTGAGAGGGCCCGAACCTGGGTAAAAACATCATGTCCCTTGTCTCCTGTTACCATCCGGCCTTGACGCATAGTTCGGGACCCCCTACCCGAGATCCGCCGGTTTTGACACCGACACTCACCACTCGGTAGGATTTTTTAAACTTAGGCGAGTACTGACTGCAGCTAAACCTTCGAGTGGGAGGGTTGCTCACCACTTGGTAGGATTTTTTAAACTTAGGCGAGTACTGGACTGGAGCTAAGCCTCCGAGTGGGAGGGTTGCTCACCACTCGGTAGAATTTTTTAAACTTAGGCGAGTACTGGACTGCAGCTAAGCCCCCGAGTGAGAGGGTTGCTCGCCACTTGGTAGG
>NC_041382.1:67081011-67121364 GCF_002162155.2 Triticum dicoccoides | reverse complement strand
GCCAGTACTGGACTGTAGCTAAGCCCCCGAGTGGGAGGGTTGCTCACCACTCGGTAGGATTTTTTAAACTTAGGCGAGTACTGGACTGCAGCTAAGCCCCCGAGTGGGAGGGTTGCTCACCACTCGGTAGGATTTTTTAAACTTAGGCGAGTACTGGACTGCAGCTAAGCCCCCGAGTGGGAGGGTTGCTCACCACTCGGTAGGATTTTTTGAACTTAGGCGAAATGGATTCGCGGCTAAGCCCCCGAGTGGGAGGCTTGCTCACCACTCGGTAGGATTTTTCGAACTTAGGTGAAGCGGATTCGCAACAAAGTCACCCACTGGGGGATTTCAAACACAAACAAAAGCGACAACAATCATTTAAGAAAACTGTAAAGCTCTCGTCTTTGATAAACAAACTATAAAGGTATTTCTTATTACATCTCACCTGAATGAGTACTTAAGTATAAAAGGGGCAGAGAAGCTCCACATTCCAAGCCCGTGGCTCGTCTTTCTTATGCTTGATATTGTAAACATGATATGCTCCATTGTGGAGAACTCTGGTGACGATGAAGGGACCTTCCCAAGTAGGGGCGAGCTTGTGTGGTTTATGTTGATCCACTCGAAGAACCAAGTCTCCCTCTTGAAAGGCTCGACCTCTCACGTTTCTAGCGTGGAATCGACGCAAGTCTTGCTGATAAATGGTCGACCGGATCAAGGCCATCTCTCTTTCTTCCTCTAGGAGGGCGACTGCGTCTTGCCGAGCTTGTTCTGCTTCATCTTCAGAGAAGAGCTCGACTCGTGGTGCATTGTGAAGAAAGTCACTCGGTAGAACAGCTTCAGCTCCATAGACCAGGAAGAATGGAGTTCGGCCAGTCGACCGATTGGTAGTTGTCCTCAATCCCCAAAGAACTGATGGAAGTTCATCAACCCAGGCGCCCGCTGCGTGCTTGAGATCTCGCATCAGTCGGGGTTTCAGTCCTTTGAGAATCGGGCCATTTGCTCTTTCTGCTTGTCCATTCGACTGGGGATGGGTGACTGAAGCATAGTCGACTCGTGTGCCTTGGGAGGCGTAGAAGGTTCTGAACTCATCAGAATTGAAGTTCGATCCATTGTCAATGATGCTGCTGTGCGGAACCCCATATCTGAATGTCAACTCTCTGATGAAGCTGACGGCAGTACTGGCTTCAAGATTCTTAATACGCTTGGCTTCAATCCATTTGGTAAACTTGTTGACTGCTACAAGCACATGAGTGAAGCCGCTCCTACCAGTCCTCAGTGGTCTAACCATGTCCAATCCCCAAATAGCAAAGGGCTAGACGAGTGGAATGGTCTTCAGGGCTGACGCGGGCTTGTGCGACATATTGGAGTAAAACTGGCAGCCTTCACATCTGTCGACTATATCTTTTTCCATTTCATTTGCTCGAGGCCAATAAAATCCAGCTCAGTATGCTTTAGCCACAATGGTCCAAGAGGACGCATGGTGACCACAGGTCCCCGAGTGGATGTCGTTGAGGATCACTCGACCTTCTTCTAGTGTTACGCATTTCTGGCCGACTCCGGTTGCGCTTTCCCTGAACAATTGTCCTCTTATCACAGTAAAGGCTTTGGATCGACAGACGATCTGTCGAGCCTCTTCTTCATCCTCTAGGAGTTCCTTCCTAAGTATATATGCAATGTATGGCACTGTCCAGTCGGGAGTGATGACCAAAACCTCCATGATCAGGTCGACCACGGCTGGGACTTCGACTTCAGTCGGATCTGTGGCACTCTTAGGCTGCGGGAGCTCTTCAGTGAAAGGATCTTCTTGAACTGTCGGCGTGTGAATGTGCTCCAAAAACACATTGCTGGGAATGGCTTCTCTCTTGGAACCTATCTTTGCTAAATCATCGGCTGCTTGATTTTTCAGTCGGGGTATATGATGGAGCTCTAACCCCTCAAACTTCTTTTCCAACTTCCTCACTGCGTTGCAGTAGCCAGTCATGGCTGGGCTTCTGACGTCCCACTCCTTCATCACTTGATTGACTACCAAATCTGAGTCGCCATAGACCATGAGGCGACGGACTCCGAGTGAGATGGCCATACACAACCCATATAAGAGTGCTTCATATTCTGCTTCGTTATTGGAGGAATCAAAGTGAATCTGGAGGACATATCTGAGCTTGTATCCTCGAGGGGATACCAGTACCACCCCAGCACCGGAACCATTCAACATCTTGGAACCGTCAAAGAACATGGTCTAGTGCTCCGAGTAAACTTGAGTCGGCAGTTGCTGTTCGATCCACTCGGCGAGGAAATCTGCTATTGCTTGGGACTCGATAGCTTTCTTTGCCTCAAACTTGATATCTAAGGGAAGGAGTTCAATCGCCCATTTTGCCACTCGACCAGTTGCATCACTGTTGTTCAGAATCTCTGATAATGTAGTGTCGCTGACGACTGTAATGGAGTGGTCAGAGAAGTAGTGTGCAACCTTCTTCGTGGTCATATAAATCCCATAAACAAGCTTCTGATAATGTGGATATCTTTGCTTTGATGGAGTCAAAACTTTAGAGACATAATATACTGGGCGCTGAACTTTGTAAGCTTTTCCTTCTTCTTCCTGCTCGACCGTAAGTACTGTACTAACGACTTGTCCAGTGGCTGCAATGTAAAGCAGTAAAGGCTCTTTGCTGATTGGGGCAGCAAGCACCGGCTGGGTGGAAAGCAGGGCTTTAAGCTCTGCAAATGCTGCATCAGCTTCAGGAGTCCACTCGAACTTATCTGACTTCTTCATCAGTCGGTAAAGAGGCAGTGCCTTTTCACCGAGGCGAGAAATGAATCGACTTAGAGCGGCCAAACAACTAGTAAGCTTCTGGACATCATGCACACACACAGGGCGTTTCATCTGGAGTATGGCATCCACTTTCTCTGGATTAGCATCGATCCCTCATTCGGAAACAAGAAAACCGAGTAATTTTCCACCTGGAACTCCAAACGTGCACTTTGATGGATTAAGCTTGATATCATACCTTCTGAGATTGGCAAAAGTTTCAGCAAGGTCAGCTAGTAGGTCGGAACCTTTACGTGACTTGACCACAATGTCATCCATGTATGCTTCCACATTCCGACTGATCTGAGTGAGTAAACACTTCTGAATCATCCGCATGAATGTGGCTCTAGCGTTCTTCAAGCCGAATGGCATAGTGACATAACAGAAGCACCCAGATGCGGTGATGAAAGCTGTTTTTATCTCATCGGGTCCATACAGACGGATCTGATGATACCCGGAATAAGCGTCCAAAAAGGACAAACGCTCACACCCCGCAGTCGAGTCAACTATTTGGTCGATGTGATGGAGAGGAAAGTGATCTTTCAGGCAGGCCTGATTAATATGCTTGAATTCAATGCACATGTGAAGTGAGTCATCCTTCTTTGGGACCATGACAACATTAGCTAACCACTCGGAGTGGTAAATTTCTCGGATAAACTCAGTGCTAGAAGCCGAGCCACTTCTTCACCGATTGCCTTTCTCTTCTATAAGGCGGACCGTCGAAGATGTTCTTTGACTGGTTTCACTTTTGGGTCGACTCGCAAATGATGCTCAGCCAGTCCCCTGGGAACACCAGGCATATCAGAAGGTTTCCATGCAAAGATGTCCCAGTTCTCACGGAGGAACTGAATGAGCGCTTCTTCCTATTTGGAGTCGAGTGTTGTTGAAATGTGAGTCGAAGCAGCATTGGGATCCGTCGGGTGAATATGAATCGGCTTCGTTTCACCAGACGACTGAAATGCTGAATCTGAGGCAGGCTTCTTAGCTTGCAACAAATCACTTGGATCTACATTTTTTTATACTCCTGTAATTCCACTACCGCCATCTGTGCATCAGCGATCTTTGAGCCCTTCTGGAAGCACTCTTCTGCCTTCTTTCGATTGCCAGTGATAGTGATCACTCCTTTAGGACCATGCATTTTCAATTTGAGATACACGTAACATGGTCGAGCCATAAAACGTGCATAAGCTGGCCTGCCCAAAATAGCGTGATAAGCACTCTGGAAATCCACAACTTCAAATGCCAACTTTTCTTTGTGGTAATTCTTGGAATCACCGAAAACTACATCAAGGGCGATCTGGCCGAGTGATTCAGCCTTCTTGCCAAGAATAACTCCACGGAAACTCATATTGCTTTCACTGAGTCTGGACATCGGAATGCCCATTCCTTTCAACATCTCTGCATACAGTATATTCAGTCCACTGCCACCATTGATCAGAACTTTAGTCAAACGGGTGCCTTCGACAATTGGGTCAACTACCAACGCTTGCCTCCCAGGGGTGGCTATGTGTGTCGGGTGATCAGACTGGTCGAATGTAATGGCAGTCTGAGACCATTTCAAATAACTGGGTGTCACCGGAGCGACCATGTTTACTTCTCTGTTGATGACTTTCAGTTGACTTTTGCTCTCAACATCAACAAAAATCAAAAGAGTGAAATTGACGTGGGGGTAACCGTCGTCACTTTCCTCTTTGTCCTCAACTTTGTCTGACTCTTTTTCCTTTTCTTTGGGTTTCTTCTCTTGGAAATGCTAGATCAGGAGTCGACACTGTCGAGTGGTATGCTTTGGGTAAATGAGATTACCCTCTTCATCTTTCTTTGTGTGAATGTGGCACGGCAAATCCAACAAATCATTTCTATCTTGATCTTTTATTTTCTTGGGATTCCACGGTCCTTTGGGCTTCCCCTTGAACTTTCCCTGAGTCACGGCCAAGGTTTCTCCAGGAGCAGCTGGCTCGGCTTTGCGCTTCTGCTTCTGACTGGAGTTTCTTCCTCCGGTTTCGTGCGCGACTGTTTTGTGTTTGCCACTCCGGAGCCGATACTCCTCTTCACCATTGGCATACTTAGTGGAAATCTCCATCATTCGACTCAGAGACATATCTCCGGTCCGACCGAACTTCAGATTCAACTCTCGATATCTGACACCTTCTTTGAAGGCACAAACTGCTTGATGATTAGACACATTCTCCATCGTGTGGTGCAACGTGATCCATCTCTGGATATAATCCCTCAAAGTTTCATTTGGCTTCTGCACACAAGATTGCAGCTCTGTTAGCCCTGCTGGCCGTTTGCATGTTCCTTCGAATGTTCTGACAAACACTCGGGCAAGTTCTTCCCAGCTATAAATACTGTCGGGTGCTAACTGATTCAACTATACTCTGGCCGAGCCCTCCAACATTAGAGGAAGGTGCTTCATGGCCACTTCATCATTGCCGCCGCCAATCTGAACAGCCACTCGGTAGTCCTCAAGCCAGGTGTCAGGCTTGGACTCACCAGTGAACTTACTGATCCAGTCGTCAACCTGAAGTTGGGAGGAATCACCGCAGCCCTGATGGCTCTGCTAAAGCACTCTAGACCTGAGACATGCACTCTGCTGCTGGTTGGAAAATCTCTGTCGTGGCCTTCTCTGTGAGCTCTATTTCTGTCGACCAGACCCTGAACGAGAATAGATCTCGCATCAAAGCCCGGTTCCTTGGGGTCGACTGGAATCCTTCGCCCACCACTGTGAGGGCGTCTGTCATCATGTTGCCGAGGCACGTATGACCCACTCCTTGGGGGAGGCGTGGGCACTCGACGATGATCATCATGATCGAGTCAGTGATCATACTGCTCACGACTTCTGTACTGATCTCGCCGGACCCCACGTCCCTCACGCCTCGGGGGCGATCTTGGGCTGTGAGCCGACTGGACTGTATCTGCCACAACGGATCTGCTATGGATCCTATTCCACGACTATGACACAGCTGTATTCTGTTCTCCCGCTGCCCGGAGTAAAGCCCTGATCTGCATCAAACCTCTGCCAGCTTCTGACTGAGAAGGCTGGATTGATTCTGCTATTCGGGCTGCAACTGTGAGATTCTGGATCGGAGTTTGATATACCTGAGTTGGAGGCGGAAAAAGTAGTCGTCGACTGGATTCTGGGATCCGCTGCCGAGCACGCTCGTCGAGTGCACGCTGGAGGTTCTCCAGTCGAGTGCGCTCAGCCAAGTTGGCCAGGCGCGCGTCCTCCAAGGCTCGGGCCTCGGGTGTTTCTCCAACGATAGGAGCGTGAAGTGCATCCATGTTCCAGCGGCGAAGTTCTTCCCTCTGTAGCGAAGAGAGGGGTTCGGGACGGTACTCCTCGTCAACACGCAACAGATCGCCTCCGCCATCGCCACCGTCGCCGCGGGGGAAGCCAGGAGGACTACGAGGTCCATTGACCATCAGGACTTCCACCGCGGGGTCACTGCTGTCGCACTCGGATGCAGTCTCTACGGAGCCAGTCGAATAGGCCGTAGAGAGTTTCGTCGGGCTTCATTGCCGCGACCTGGGGGGTGGCCGACTGGCGAGCTACCACGTGCCTCACCCACCGCTGAAGCCTCGATTGACCGAAACGTTTGCGCCGGCGGGCTACAGGGAGGGAGGACAGCACAGGAGCCGACCGATACTGAGTCGATGGCTGCCGTAGGAGGACGCCACGGACGCACGCACGAAAGTGCGTTGCCCCGCGAACGGGGAGTGCCTCGACATCGAGTGGAGCTTCTTGGAGCCAAGCGGAGTCGTCGGCGACGAACACAAGCGCACCGAGACGGATCTCGCGGCCCTTGGCCAAACCTCCGCCTGAAACCATGTTGGCAACTTCTCCAACAAGTCGCTAAGACACCGGCCCCAAGGTGGGCGCCAACTGTCGTGGTTCTAAGTCTGACAGTAGAATGGGGGTAGGGATGTAGAGGCAAGATCCGAGCTATGGAGGAGTTGTACACGCGAGTTTTACGAGTTCAGGCCCTTCTCGGAGGAAGTAATAGCCCTACGTCTCGGAGCCCTGAGGCGGTCGACTGGATTATATGCGTGTGTGTTACAGGGGGTGCGAACCCTTGTGCCTGTGGAGGGGGTGGCTTATATAGAGTGCGCCAGGACCCCAGCCAGCCCATGTCACAGAAGGTTTAAGGTACATTGAAGAGGGAACGTTACTGGTAACGCCCACACTAAAGTGCTATAAATAACAATTAAGTCTATAAGTAAATGCATGACCGTTGTTCATGCAGAATGGCTTTAGCTCTTCTGCCCGTCGAGTGACTTGTGCGACGGTCGAGTGACATTGATTCTTCCGAGTGGAACGTCTCTGGTCGAGTGGATGATGATACCCTTTGAATGATCCTGGCTTTAGAGTGATGTCCTAGGGGAGGATGTCTAGGTCAGGTCTATGACCCTATCCTAGGTACATAGCTTCATCAAGGGGGGCTCGCACCGGGCACTGCAGGAGCGCTCTAGCGCGCCAGGTGGTGCATCAAGTTGCCACCACATGTTGTGCGCTGGGTGCACCCACGACAGCACTGGTTTTTTTCATTTTCTAAATGCTTTTTTTGTTCTGTTTTTTTGGCTTTTTCCTACCTTTCCCTGTATTTGGTGGATTTTTGGGTTTTTCTTGAAGCACAGTTATGCTTCTTGCAAAACAATACAATCTATGCTTTCACAAGAAGCACAGTTGTGTTTCTCATGGAAGCATAGATTTGCTTTCTATGGAAGCACATGTTTGCTTTCACAAGAAGCACGTTGAGAAGCATAACGTGTGCTTCCTGCAGAAGCACCTCGTAGAAGCACAATCTGCCCTTCCGCCAAAATCACAACGTGTGCTTCCACGACAAGCACTCGAAAGGGAAAAAAGCGCAGATGTACTTCCCCGAAAAAAGGAAAAAAGCAAAGATGTGCTTCTTTCAGGAAGCACGGTCTTAGTTCATGAGAGAAGAACAACATGTGATTCACCAAAAAGTGGGGAAATAAAGCTTGTACTTGAAAAGGGGTAAAAACCACAATTGTGCTTTCAAGTTTAGGTTTTTTCCTTTTGGGATTTTCAATATTCTTATTTTCTTCATTTGCCAGTTTTTCGTTTTTCGGTTTCATATTTTTTTCTAATTTTAGTCTTTTCTTCCTTTTGTTTTAAAAAAGTTTGTTGAAACCTATTAAAAAGGGATATAGTTTCAAAGATCTCAATGTGAGAAATCCAACAGTGAAAACAATTCGGTATTTGGATGTACGGTTTTAGAGATAAAATATTTTGAATAAACAAATTTATGAAAAGGGGGAAACTCCTAAGTTGTGACAAGTGGCGTACAATAGCGCCTCGGAAGGTGGGTAGTGACCTTTACATGGGTAACACTTCACTAGTGATTTCAGCACATACCAGGCTACGATGGGTCGGCCCAAATAGCATTTCCAATTTCAGGTTTCGGGGAGGTTATGTGCTCATAGTTATTTCTTGCGTCCAGCGAGATGTATCATTGCCTCGCCTGTGGCACTGGTACTGGTCAGCCCATGCATTTAACACGACTTTGGGAGCGAGTAGTCTGGATTATCTTAATTTTCTTCTTCTTATGTTTTCTTTGATGGTTTCTGTTTTTGTTTCGGATTTCTACTTTGTGTTCTATTACTTTGGTATTTCTTTTAAATGTCTTTTATTTTCTATGTTTTCTCCATTTTCCAACTACATGTGGACTTTATTCGAAAACATGTTGAACCTTTTCTAACACACATTTAACATTTTTCATAAATGACATGAATATTTATTTTTAAACATTCAAATTCTTTGTTAAGTGTTAGAACAATTTTTAATGGTACAAAACTTTTCTAATGACACGAATTACATTTTACATTCTATGTACATATTTTTTCCATGAATATTGTTATAAATATCACAAAACATATATTTTAAAATTCATGAACATTTTGAAGGGTATGAAAAAAAAATTAAATCACACACACATTTTCTACAATTTTCTAAAGATGTCACTTTTTTAAAATGCATGAAACATTTTTTAAATGATAGGAACTTTTTATAAATATTACCCACAATTTTTTTACATTGTGTTAGGAATTTTTTTTAATATGCGATGAACTTTTTAAAATTTAAGTGACTTAAAATTTGAAATATATGTACTCAAATTATGTCAAAATTTAGAAAAAGAAATAGTTGAAACTGGCGCACGTGCTATGTGCATAGCATGTGGCTAACGTGCTCGCTTAGCAGAGTTGTCAAGCGACGTATTGTTTTTATGCGAGCAAGAGAAAGACGTGCCCAAGTTCTATAGAGACCTCCTCGTGAGCGCCTGTAGCGTCGAAGCAGCAAGGAAAAATTTTGGTTTTGCCACTCTAGTTTTTGCAAATTTTATTTATGCCACTCTAAAATTTGATAATTCATTTTTGCCACTTTTAGCTTTTGATAATGTATCACAATTGCCATTCCGTGGCAAAAGCAAAATAATTTTATTTCACTTTTGCCATCATAGCTTTTGACAATTAATAACAATTGTCACTCTGAAATTTTTGCTTTTACCACGAAATGGCAATTGTGATCATTGTTTGAGCTAGAAGTGGCAAAAGTGAAATGTCAAAAGCTAGAGTGGCATAATGAAAATTGGTAAAAACTGGAGTGGCAAAGCAAAAATTTCCCTATCGAGAACCAGCGCTCGACGGTTGCGGGCCGTGGCCCATTAAGCTTCAGTCCCTCGCTCGCTCTCGCTTTTCTTCCTAGTTCATTCGCCAGCACAACTTGGCTTGCTCCCTTCCTATTTTATTTTCTCGATTGTGTTGTGTTGCTGGTATAAGAAATAAACAGCCACTGCCTTTTGTGATATTGAGTGTGTTCCTGAAATAAAAAATAATGAATCATAAAAATAAAAAAATTATGAATTTGCAAAAAACATACAAAATTTGAAAATTCAGGAATTTGAAAAAAAAATACAAATTTGGAAAAATCACAAATTTGAGAAAAAGTTCACAAAAAATGAAAAAATCTCTAATTCGAGAAAATTTCACGAAAACAAAAAATTCATGAATTGCAGAAAAAAGTGCATGTGAAAAGCAAGGTACTCAAATGTATAGTTTCGGTAATTGATGACAATCCCTATGGATCAATGGTTGCTTTGAATTATACTTTAATGTTTGTCCATAGGCATTGCTTGAACACCATATGTTGGTTTCAAGGTTATAAGGAGATTTTGTGTTCACTAAGGTGCTATTCAACGAGTCATGCAAAGATTGGTCACGTGAGAGTTGAGCTTATTGCAAGCATGTCTTGAAGAAGAAGATTCTATGAACATTCGTGTTTACCTTCAAGACGTCAACTTATATGAAGATAGAACATATGATACAAAGTTGATCGGGACCAAGTGCCAAGAGTGGATTCAAGTTGACCAGCACACAAAGTGTAGAAGATGTATCGAGTGGGATCAAGTGATATCATGGTATGGTAAGCATTGTCCATTACGCTTTGTGTTCTAACCCATGTTCTCTGTGATGTTTCTTTGTGGGGTTATGTATGTTTCCATGGGCTTGCATCAAAAGGAAGATAGCATATAACGCATGGAGGATGACATCAAGTGGTGATTGTCATCAAGGTTGTGTTGTACAAGTTCAAGTGAAGCATTAATAAGAGATCACATCCTTGATGCTTGTCGTCCATTATGGTGATAATGGACATGTTAACATGTGCCTAAGATAGAGGCTCACCAATAATGGAGTATGGGGAAACAATTTACTAGTCTTCATCAAGCCAGCGCAATCAAGAAAGGTGATCCAACTTGAGGAGGTCAAGATCTTCATCATCTAGCTCAAGTGGACTATGCGCAAGGAAATGGTAATATCATTGATAGGTTTTCTATCTTACCAATTCTAGGGTGTTATTTGGGAGACCGGGTTATAGGATCAATAGCCGTACTATCAAAGGGGCTCCCGAGTAAGTAGTTTGATCGTACCGTTCATAGAGATCTCAAACCTTTGCAACCTTGGCATCATCTTTCTTGGTTCTTATTTGGCTTCTCTCTATGTGAGTTTTAGAGATCATGATTATTGATGGCTCATGTCCCATCAGTATTTTCCTCAAAGAGGAAAGGATGATGCAGCACAGCTACGGTAGATATTTCCCTCGGTATGAGACCAAGGTTGTCGAACTAGTAGGAGAACCACGCAACACTATGTAAATGAACCTGCACAAAAAGAACAAATACTTGCAACCCGACGCGTAAGAGGGGTTGTCAATCCCTCCCGGGTAAAAGATAGATAAATTTGTAGTAGATTGGATAAATAGATCTCGCAAAAATGCAAAATAAAATAAATAGAAAAAATATGAAAATAAAACAGGCAAATAAAGGAGGCAAATATGATAAAGAGACAAATAATAGATCGAAAAGCAAATATGATAAATAATAAACCCGGGGGCCATAGATTTCACTAGTGGCTTCTCTTGAGAAAAATAGCATACGGCGGGTGATGAAGCTATGTACCTAGGGTAGGGGCACGGACCTGTCCAAAGGAGCCCTACCCTAGGACATCCCTAGGAGAAGTCGCCTTTCAATCGACTTCAAGGTATCCCACTCGACGGATTCAAGACACTCGACCAGAAAGCTACCACTCGACCATGAAGCCAACCACTCGACCGCCAGGAGACCTGTAGTCACTCCGCAGGCAAACGGTCAGCTGTTAAGTAGTCTTTATGGTCGTTATAACACTTTATTAGGGGCGTTACCAGTAACGCCCGACCTTAAATGTACCTTAAACCCTGCATTACTGAGGGCAGGAGGGGCCGGCGAACTCTATATAAGCCACCCCCCTCCTCAGTATGAAGGGTTCGCACCCCTGTTATTCACACGCCAGTAATCCAATCGACCGCCTCCGGGGACCAAGACGTAGGGCTGTTACTTCCTCCGCGAAGGGCCTGAACTCATACATCTTGGTGTGTTTACAACTTCCCAATAGCTGAGATCTAGCCTCTCCATACATACCCCCCTACATCACTGTCAGAGTTAGAACCACGACAGTTGGCGCCCACCGTGGGGCCGAAATCTTAGCGCCTAATTGGAGAAGTTGCGATTTTTTCGATCCCTTTGATCATGGTTTCGTGCGGAGTTTTGGTGGAGGGCCGCGAGATCCGTCTCGGCGCACTCACGTTCATCGCCGACGACTCCGCCTGGCTCCAGGAGGCACCACTCGACATCGACGCGCTCCCCGTCCGCGGCGCGACGCATTTCCGCGCATGCTTTCGTGGCGTCCTTCTGCGACAGCCGTCGACCCAGTATCGGTCGGCCCCCGTATCGTCCCCTCGCTCGGTCTCCCACCGGCGTAAGCACTCTGGTCGGTCGAGACTTCAGAGGTGGGTGAGCCATGCCGTGGCTCGCCAGTCGGCCACCCCGCAAGTCGCGGCGATCGAGCCCGATGAATTCCTCTGCGGCCTGTTCGACTGGCTCCGCGGAGACCGCATCTGAGTGCGACAGCAGCGACCCAGCGGCTGAGGTTCTGGCGGTCGATGGGATGCACAGTCTTCCTGGTTTCCCTCGCGCTGGTGGAGGCACGGGTGGGGGCGACCCGTCGCATCCCCATGATGAGTATCTCCCTGAACCTCTCACATCATCGCAGCGAGAGGAGCTTCGCCGTCGGAACATGGACGCGCTCCACACTCCTATTGTCGGAGAAACCCCCGAGGCACGGGCCTTGGAGGACGCGCGCTTGGCTAACCTGGCCGAGCGCACTCGACTGGAGAATCTCCAGCGGACACTCGACGAGCAAGCGCGTCGGCGGGCTCCCGAGTCCAGTCGACGTCAGCAAGCTCCCGAGTCCAGCCGGCGTCAGCTCTTCCCGCCGCCGCAGGTATACCGAACCCCGGTTCAGAATTTGGCCGCTGCGGCCCGTATAGCAGAATCAATTCAGCCCTCCCAGTCGGAGGCAGGCAGGGGCTTGTTGCAGATCAGAGCGCTGCTCCGGGCGGCGGGAAACCAGAATTCTGCTGTCTCTCAGTCGCGGAACAGGATCCACAGTCGATCCGTCGCGATGGATACAGTCGAGTCGTCTCACAGCCCGAGATTGCCCCCGAGGCGTGAGGGACGTGGTGACCGGCATGATCAGTACAGGAGGAATGAGCAGTATGATCACCGATTCGACCGTGATGATCGACGTCGAGTGCCAACCCCTTCCCCGAGGAGTGGGTCATATGCGCCTCGACGGCAAGATTACAGACGCCCTCATAGTGTTGGGCAGAGGATTCCAGTCGACCCCAGAGACCCGGGCTTTGATGCGAGATCCATCCTCGTTCAAGGTCTGGTTAACAGGAACAGAGCTCATCGAGAGGGCCACAACAGAGATGCGCCTGCCAACAGCAGAGCACGTGCTTCAGGGCCAGAGTGTTTCAGTCGAGCCATCAGAGCCGCAGTGATTCCTCCCAATTTCAGGCTGGCGACTGGAATCAGCAAGTTCACCGGCGAATCTAAGCCTGACACTTGGCTCGAAGATTACCGAGTGGTTGTCCAGATTGGCGGTGGCAATGATGAGGTGGCCATGAAGCATTTGCCTCTCATGTTACAGGGCTCAGCCAGAGCGTGGCTAAATCAGTTGGCGCCCAGCAGTATTTACACCTGGGAGGACCTCTCCCGAGTGTTTATCACAACCTTTGAAGGAACATGCAAGCGACCCGCAGGCCTTACAGAGTTGCGGTCTTGCGTGTAGAAGCCGAATGAAACTCTAAGGGAATACATCCAGAGGTGGATCACACTGCATCACTCAGTCGAGAATGTGCCAGACCATCAAGCAGTTTATGCCTTCAAGGAGGGCGTTAAATACAGAGAGTTGAATCTGAAGTTCGGTCGAACTGGAGAGATGTCTCTGAATCGGATGATGGAGATTGCCACCAAGTACGCTAATGGTGAAGACGAGGACCGACTCCGAAGTGGCAACCACAAGGCAGTCGCCCAAGAAACCGGAGGAAACTCCAGTCGGAAACAGAAGCGGAAGGCCGAGCCAGCCGCTCCTTGGGAGGCCCTGGCCGTAGCCCAAGGAAACTTCAAGGGAAAACCCAAGGGCACCTGGAAGCCCAAGAAAGTCAAGGATCAGGATGGAAACGATGTTTTGGATCTACCATGTCACATCCACACCAAGAAAGATGAAGAGGGTAATTTTATTTACCCAAAGCATACCACTCGACAGTGTCGGCTCCTGATCCAGTAGTTTCAGGGCAAACAGCCCAAGGATAAGGAAAAAGAGTCGGACAGAGTCGGGGACAAGGAAGACAGTGACGATGGATACCCCCAAATCAATTCCACCCTGATGATTTTTGCTGATGTCGAGAGCAAAAGTCGACTGCAAGTCATTAACCGTGAGGTGAACATGGTTGCTCCGGCGACACCCAGTTATCTGAAATGGTCGCAGACTGCCATCACCTTCGACCAGTCCGATAACCCTACACACATTGCCACCCCTGGGAGGCAAGCTTTGGTGGTCGACCCAGTCGTCGAAGGCACTCGACTGACCAAAGTCCTGATGGATGGTGGCAGCGGCTTGAACATACTATATGCTGAAACATTGAAAGGGATGGGCATTCCGATGTCCAGACTCAGTACCAGTAACATGAGCTTCCACGGAGTCATTCCTGGGAAGAAGGCCGTGTCACTCGGACAGATTGCTCTCGATGTGGTTTTCGGCGATTCAAAGAATTACCGCAAGGAAAAGTTGACATTCGAGGTTGTTGACTTCCAAAGTGTCTATCATGCCATTCTGGGCAGGCCAGCTTACGCACACTTCATGGCTCGGCCATGTTACATGTACCTCAAACTGAAGATGCTGGCCCCAAAGGCGTGATCACCGTTACCGGCAATAGGAAGAAAGCTGAGGAGTGTTTTCAGAAAGGATCGAAGATTGCTGACGCTCAGATGGCAGTTGTTGAGCTGCAAGAGTACCAGAAGACTGTTGATCCGAATGAATTCCTAAGAGCCAAGAAGCCTGCTTCAGAATCTGCTTTTCAGTCGGCTGGTGAAACTAAGACAGCTCACATTCACCCGACCGACCCCGACGCTGCTCCGACTCACATCTCGACGACGCTCGACTCCAAATAGGAAGAAGCACACATCCAGTTCCTCCGTGAGAACTGGGACTTCTTCGCATGGAAGCCTTCCGACATGCCTGGAGTTCCCAGGGGGCTGGCTGAGCACCGTCTACGAGTCGACCCGAAGTTCAAGCCCGTGAAAGAACATCTTCGATGGTCCGCCGTCCAGAAGAGGAAAGCTATTGGCGAGGAGGTGGCTCGGCTCTTAGCAGCGGAGTTCATCCGAGAGATTTACCATTCCGAGTGGCTCGCCAATGTTGTCATGGTCCCCAAGAAGGACAAGTCACTTCGCATGTGCATTGATTTCAAACATATCAATCGGGCCTGCCCGAAAGATCATTTTCCCCTCCCTCGCATCGACCAAATAGTCGACTCGACTGCGGGATGCGAGAGATTGTCTTTTCTAGATGCCTATTCCGGGTACCATCAGATCCGTCTGTATGGACCCGACGAGATCAAAACAGCTTTCATCACTCCATTCGGATGCTTCTGTTACGTCACCATGCCGTTCGGCCTCAAGAACACCGGAGCCACGTTCATGAGAATGATTCAGAAGTGTCTACTCACTCAAATCAGTCGGAATGTGGAGGCATACATGGATGATATTGTGGTCAAGTCACGGAAAGGTTCCGACCTGCGGGCTGACCTTGCTGAAACCTTTGCCAACCTCAGGAGGTATGATATCAAGCTCAACCCATCAAAGTGCACGTTCGGAGTTCCAGGTGGAAAGTTACTCGGTTTTCTCGTTTCCGAACGGGGGATCGATGCCAATCCTGAAAAGGTTGGCACCATACTCCGGATGAAGTGTCCTGTACGCGTGCACGATGTCCAAAAGCTTACAGGCTGCTTGGCCGCTCTAAGTCGATTCATTTCTCGTCTCGGTGAAAAGGCGTTGCCTCTTTACCGACTGATGAAGAAGTCTTACAAGTTCGAGTGGACTCCAAAAGCTGACGCAGCATTTGCAGAGCTCAAAGCTTTGCTTACCACCCAGCCGGTGCTCGCTGCCCCAATCAGCAAAGAGCCTCTGCTGCTTTACATTGCAGCCACATGACAAGTTGTCAGTACAGTACTTACGGTCGAGCGGGAAGAAGAAGTAAAGGCCTTCAGAGTTCAGTGCCCAGTCTATTATCTGTGTGAAGTTTTGACCCCTTCAAAACAAAGATACCCTCACTACCAGAAGCTTGTATATGGGATTTACATGACCAAGAAAAAGGTTGCACATTACTTCTCTGACCACTCCATTACAGTCGTCAGCGACGCCTCATTGTCAGAGATTCTGCATAACAGAGATGCAACTGGTCGAGTGGCCAAGTGGGCGATTGAACTCCTTCCCTTAGATATCATGTTTGAAGCAAAGAAGGCTATCAAGTCCCAAGCAATTGCAGATTTCATCGCCGAGTGGATTGAACAGCAACTTCCGACTCAAGTTCACTCGGAGCACTGGACCATGTTCTTCGATGAATCTAAGATGCTGAATGGTTCCGGTGCTGGAGTAGTTCTAGTCTCCCCCCGAGGAGATAAGCTCAGATATGTTCTCCAGATTCACTTTGATTCCTCCAATAATGAAGCAGAGTATGAAGCACTTTTGTACGGGTTGCGCATGGCCATTTCACTCGGCGTTCGTCGCCTCATGGTCTATGGCGACTCAGATTTGGTGGTTAATCAGGTGATGAAGGAGTGGGACGTCAGAAGTCCGGCCATGACTGGCTATTGCAACGCAGTGAGAAAGCTAGAAAAGAAATTCGAGGGGTTAGAGCTTCATCACATCCCCCCGACTGAAAAATCAAGCAGCTGATGATCTGGCAAAGATAGGCTCCAAGAGAGAAGCCATTCCCAGCAATGTGTTTTTGGAGCACATCCGCTCGCCGTCAGTCCAGGAGGATCCTTTCACAGAAGAAGCCCCACAACCGAAAAGTGCCACAGATCCGACTGAAGTCGAAGTTCCTGCTGTGGTCGACCTAATCATGGAAGTCTTGGCAATCACTCCTGACTGGACGATACCGTACATCGCGTATATCCTAAGGAAAGAGCTCCCAGAGGACGAGGAAGAGGCTCGACAGATCGTCCGCCGATCCAAGGCCTTCACAGTCATAAAGGGGCAGTTGTATAGAGAAAGCGCGACTGGAATCGGTCAGAAGTGCATAACACCAGAAGAAGGTCAGGTAATCCTTGACGATATCCACTCGGGGACCTGTGGTCACCATGCGTCCTCTTGGACCATTGTGGCTAAAGCATACCGAGCGGGATTTTACTGGCCTAGAGCAAATGAGATGGCAAAAGATATAGTCGACAAGTGTGGAGGGTGCCAGTTCTACTCCGACATGTCACACAAGCCTGCATCAGCCCTGAAGACCATTCCACTCGTCTGGCCCTTTGTTGTTTGGGGACTAGACATGGTTGGTCCACTGAAAACAGGCAGAAGTGGTTTCACTCATGTGCTTGTGGCAGTCGACAAGTTTATCAAATGGATTGAAGCTAAGCCTATCAAGAATCTTGATGCTTGCATTGCTATCAGTTTCGTCAGAGGACTAACATTCAGATATGGAGTCCTGCATAGCATCATCACTGACAATGGGTCAAACTTCGATTCGGACAAGTTCAGAGCTTTTTGCGCCTCTCAAGGCACTCGAGTCGACTACGCATCGGTCACCCATCCCCAGTCGAACGGACAAGCCGAAAGAGCAAATGGTCTGATTCTCAAAGGATTAAAGCCTCGACTGAATCGTGATCTCAAGCACGCGGCAGGTGCTTGGGTCGACGAGCTTCCGTCTGTTCTGTGGGGATTGAGGACCACCCCTAACCGATCGACTGGAAGAACTCCATTCTTTCTGGTTTATGGAGCCGAAGCGGTTCTGCCAAGTGATCTTCTTCACAACGCGCCCCTAGTCGAGCTTTACACCGAAGATGAAGCAGAACAGGCCCGGCAAGACGCAGTCGACCTCCTAGAAGAAGAGAGGGAGATGGCCATGATCACATTGACCATTTATCAGCAAGACTTGCGTCGATTCCACGCCCGGAATGTGAAGAGCCGAGCCTTCCAAGAAGGAGATTTGGTCCTCCGAGTGGATCAATAGAAACCACACAAGCTTGCTCCTACTTGGGAAGGCCCCTTCATCATCACCAGAGTCCTCCACAATGGAGCGTATCACCTCTACAATGTTGATTGCCAGGTCGACGAGCCACGAGCTTGGAATGCGGAACTACTCCGCCCCTTTTACACTTGAGCTCTCCCTTAGACGAGATGTAATAAGAAAAATTGCTGCAGTTTATTTTTATCAAAGGCAAGAGTGTTTCAATAATTGTTGTCACTCTTGTTTGCTTACGAAATCCCCCAGTGGGTGACTTAGCTGCGAATCCGCTTCACCTAAGTTTGAAAAAATCCTACCGAGTGGAGAGCGATCCTCCTACTCGGGGGCTTAGCTGCAGTCCAGCACTCGCCTAAGTTCTCCCACTTAGAGACTTAGCTGCAGTCCGGCACTCGCCTAAGTTTGGAAAAATCCTACCAAGTGGAGAGTGATCCTCCCACTCGGGGGCTTAGCTGCAGTCCAGCACTCGCCTAAGTTCTCTCACCTAGAGACTTAGCTGCAGTCCGGCACTCGCCTAAGTTTGAAAAAATCCTACCGAGTGGAGAGCGATCCTCCCACTCGGGGGCTTAGCTGCAGTCCAGCACTCGCCTAAGTTCTCTCACTTAGAGACTTAGCTGCAGTCAGGCACTCGCCTAAGTTTGAAAAAATTCTACCGAGTGGAGAGCAAACCTCCCACTCGGGGGCTTAGCTGCGGCCCAGCGCTCACCTAAGTGTTTAAAAACCCTACCGAGTGGAGAGCAAACCTCCCACTCGGAGGCTTAGCTACAGCCCAGTGCTCGCCTAAGTACAAGACTCAACCCAATCCGCGAGTCGACTGCTAACTCCGAGTGAAGATCAAGTTCCACTCGACGAATCAAACCATGAAGATGTCCAACGAGAAATCAATTTCAGATAAAGCCTAAAAGGTCCCAGACCTCAAAGTACTCGAGCCCTCGGCTCGGCAAAGTACAACTGTTACAAGTCCACTCGGCATCCCGAGGCAAATTTAAGGCAGAGTTTAACGGTTACAAATCCACTCGGCATTCCGAGGTAAATTTAAAGTTTTTTCACTCCTTAGGAGGAGGACTGGAAGGGGCGACGAACTCGTCCAAGTCGATCCCGTCGGCAATACGGGTGGCAGCAGCGATGAAGGTCTCCATGAAGTCTTGAAAGCTGTGCTTCCTGGTATTGGCGACTTGGATGGCCGCCAGCTTTTCTTCTCGCGCCTCCTTGCAATGGACGCGGACCAGGGACAGAGCGACATCAGCACCACATCTAGCTGAAGATTTCTTCCACTCCGCCACTCGACCTGGGACTTCGTTAAGTCGAGCCATCAAAGACTCGAGGTCGTTTTGAAGCGTCGTCCCAGGCCAGAGGGATGCGTCGATCCGCGACATCGCAACTTTCAGCCGAGCCAGATAGTCAACGACGCTGGTAGTACGAGACTCCAGACGGAGCACGTTCATTGCAGCCTCGTCCTTCACGAGAGAGTTAACAGGGTCCAATCCTGGTTCCACTCGACTGGTCTCCTCTTCAAAGTTCTGGCAGAATTCTGCAAACACGATTCAAGGGTAAGACAGTGGCCGTACGCAGGCTCGACAACTACAAGACAGCCGGGTTGGAATAAGTACCTTCGAGCATGACAAACAGCTTCTTGGCGAGTCCACCAAGATAAGCCTCCAGATCTTTTACCTTCCCCGACAGCTCACCCGCCTTGTCGTGCAGCGCCATCTTCTCTTCCTTCAGTCGACTGGCGTCCCGATTAGCTGCCTCGAGAGCAGTCTTCAGTTTGGAGTTCTCATGTTCAAGAGCTCCGACCGAAGCTAGTTTCTCTTCCGCGAGCTTCGTTTTGCTCGAGGCCTCCTTCTGTGCCTCTGCAAGATCTTGGTCCTTCTTCTTCAGAGCTTCCTCCAGTTTACCTGCGGCGCGTCGAGTGGAACCAACATCAAGAATGGACGAGAAAGAAAAGTCACCCGTTAAGAATGGAGAACCTCACCAGCCATACCTTTTGCTTCTTCTTGCGCCTTCTTCAAGTTCTCCTGAGCAAGCTTCAAGTTAAGGTTGAGCTGGATCTGCTGATTCTCCAACTCAGTATAGCGAGCTACAAGTTCGCAAGATTTCTGTAAAAGAAAAATCAGTCGACAGACGTCCAAGATAAGTCGCTTCCGAGTAACTAAGAGACAATGGTGACGTTTCTAAGACCACAGCCGAATCAAAAACATTCGACAGTAGTCTCGGGGACTACACCCAGTGGGTGCACTCAGCGTGCCCTCACTGGTTTAAAAAAAAGAGAGAAAGAGAGAAAAAATCGACTGCCCGCAGTCGATCGGATACAGTTCCACTCGACCTGGACCGACCAAACCTAGTGAAGAAATACAGCTACAGCAACACAATGTAAAAACTACAGTCGACTGCCAGCAGTCCACCGTAGTCTGGGGACTACACCCAGTGGGTGCACTTAGCGTGCCCCCACTCGTCCAGAGATTGGCAGACACACCCAGTGGGTGTACAGATACAAAAGATCTTCAGAAAAGAGACTCTTCAAACAGCATATCATAACAGACCAAGTGTTGAGTCGACTGACCTGGACGTTGCTCTGAAGAGCCAAACTCGCGTCATAGGCTGCTTGGCTGGCCTCCCGAGCCATCTTCACTTGCTCCATCATGATCCCCGCCTGGCGTATAGCCTCCTTTGCAGCAGTTGCTTGGTCCTCAGGGACGGGGTATGCGGCAAAAAGTGAAGACGGATCCGCAGTCGACAACGAGGGCCGCGCACTTGCCAGAGGAACGGCGAAGGTCACAGAAGCCCGAGCGGCGTCACCACCATCCCGAGCCACGGCCTCGGACGCCGGAGCGGATTGGGGGGTCTTGTCAGCCGACGCCCTCTTGTGCCTCCTCACTCTCAACGGACCGTTGTCGTCGTCATCCGGGAGGTCGATAACATGAGGAGGGGCTACAAAGGAAAAGTTCAGTCGACCAGAGTTGCAGTAAATGATCAGTCGACTCAATACAGAAGTCAGTAATCGTACCAGGGTTGGAGGTAACAGCATCCTCCATCTCTTGGTCGTCACCCTTGGCGGAGACTTCAGAAGTAGCAGCACTGCAAAACTCAAAAGTCAGTCGGTTGGCTCAATGAATCGACCAAGGATCTGTCCATGGTCGACGAAGGAAAACAAGTCTTATTATTACCCAGAAATGGTAGGGACAGCTATCTTCATCTTGGGTAGAGCCTTGGGCGGCTTGGGCGGCGTCGTGCGTGGGAGCTTGGGGACCTTCCCAGTCGGCGTAGGAGAAGAGGTCCGAGGGCGTTTCGACGACTGCCCAACAGAAGCAGTCGCCTTGCCACGTTCCCGCGCTGGGTCGTGTGTGTGCTTGGACCGCCCCTCTGGGCGAGGGGGTTCGGCCTCCTCCTCCTCCTCCTCTTCGCTGGAGTCGACGTTGTCGGCTCCCTCTCCTTCACCGTCGGACTCCCACTCGCCTTGGTCGTCCCCGCTCTCACCTCCGCTCGCCTCCCCTTCCTCGGTTGGCCCCTGAGCCCCGTTGGGCATCGAGTACATCTCGGTGGTCGCCTGGAAAACAATGGATAAGACGAAAGTCAATCGACCAACTCAAAGAAGACCAATGAAGAAAGCAAGATTTCAGTCGGGAACATAAAGACATACTTGGTCCACCTCATACGAATTGTCAAGTGGAACCACCCTCCTGGCTCCTCGGGGGTTGTCTTTGTTCCCCGTAATGCTCGACAGCCACCCCTCCAGCATCTCGTCGGTGACCTCCTCTGGGTGGACCCGAGTGGTGTCGTCAAGGCCCGCGTATAGCCACATCGGGTGGTCACGGGCCTGGAGCGGTTGGATACGCCTCCGGAGGAAGACCTCCAGCAGGTCCATACCAGTCACACCCTCACGAACGAGCTCAACCACTAGACCCGCCAACACTTTGACCTGAGCCCTTTCCTCCGGCGACACTTTCAGAGAAGCAGGATTTACAGCTCGGTCGAGAGAGAATGGAGGAAGTCCAGTCGACTGCCCTGGGGTCGCCTGGTCTTGACAGTAGAACCAGGTTGCCTGCCAACCGCGGACCGACTCCGGGAAAGTGATGGAAGGAAAACAACTCTTCCCCCTCGCCTGGATCGCCAGGCCCCCGCACAGCCGGATCACCTGCGTCCTCTCGTCACTCGACTTGGCCTTCTTGACCGATTGAGAGCGACAGGTAAAGATGTGCTTGAAGAGTCCCCAGTGGGGGCGGCAACCCAAGAAAGCCTCGCACATGGAAATGTAAGCGGCAAGGTATACGATGGAGTTGGGAGTGAAGTGATGGAGCTGCGCTCCGAAGAAATTCAGGAAACTCCGGAAAAAGAGATGGGGCGACAGAGAAAACCCTCGGTCGATGTGGGTGGCTAGGAGCACGCACTCACCGTCACGGGGTTGAGGTTCGATCTCTCCCCCCGGAAGACGCGCGGCTTGGTGGGGGATGACTCCCCCCTCGACCATGTCGTTGAGATCCTCTTGACGGAGCACCGACGGCATCCAGTCGCCCTGAATCCAACCTTTGGGCAGAGCGGTCCTGGAGGAGGATCCGCCCCGAGCTGACCTCTTCCCTTTCCCCGCCGCCGCCGCCTTCTTCGTGCGCTCCAGAGCAGAGGTCTTGCTCTTCGTCATCGTCACCGGTGAAGTCTCGCACGGGCCTGCTGCGCTGGGGCGGGAACGGAGGTGGCGGAGGGACTTGCAAAGTGAGAGAGGCGGAAGAAAGGAGGAGAAGAGAGCGCACTGCTTGGAAACCCCGAGCCGGCGATTTATAAGGGACCGCTTCCGAGTGGCTGACTGGTAGGCCCAGGCTATCCAGTCAAATCCCGCAGCAGACGCGTGCGCAGTACGTGGCGAAAAAGGCGACGCGGGGATCGAGGAGCTTCCGCTTTATCGCTTCCGATTACTGCGGCCACTCCCGCCCCGCGCGCTTCCCAAAATCCGAATCCTGCAACATCCGCGGGCCACAGAACTACTTGTCAAAACAGAAGACCCCGATCGTGCCGGCGCTCAGTACGTCGCAAGCAAAGAAATTCACTCGATGAAAGGCCTGGAATGGATCAAGGCGACTGAAAAAGGTTGGCAACGTCATCCGTGACGATTGACCCAAAAACGAGGCGCTCACGTAGCCCGAAGAATCAGTCGGAAAGGTCTCCAACTCTTTCCCCACTCTAACCTCGATCCATTCGGGGGCTAATGATGAAGCTATGTACCTAGGGTAGGGGCACGGACCTGTCCAAAGGAGCCCTACCCTAGGACATCCCTAGGAGAAGTCACCTTTCAATCGACTTCAAGGTATCCCACTCGATGGATTCAAGACACTCGACCAGAAAGCTACCACTCGACCATGAAGCCAACCACTCGACCGCCAGGAGACCTGTAGTCACTCCGCAGGCAAACGGTCAGCTGTTAAGTAGTCTTTATGGTCGTTATAACACTTTATTAGGGGCGTTACCAGTAACGCCCGACCTTAAATGTACCTTAAACCCTGCATTACTGAGGGCAGGAGGGGGCCGGCGAACTCTATATAAGCCACCCCCCTCCTCAGTATGAAGGGTTCGCACCCCTGTTATTCACATGCCAGTAATCCAATCGACCGCCTCCGGGCACCGAGACGTAGGGCTGTTACTTCCTCCGCGAAGGGCCTGAACTCGTACATCTTGGTGTGTTTACAACTTCCCAATAGCTGAGATCTAGCCTCTCCATACATACCCCCCCTACATCACTGTCAGAGTTAGAACCACGACAGCGGGTGAACAAATTAGTGTTGGGAAATTGATAGAACTTCAAATAATTATGACGATATCCAGGCAATGATCATTATATAGGCATCACGTCTAAGATTAGTAGACCGACTCCTTCCTGCATCTACTACTATTACTCCACACATCGACCGCTATCCAGCAAGTATCTAGTGTATTAAGTTCACGGAGAAACAGAGTAATGCAATAAGAACGATGACATGATGTAGACAAGATCTATTCATGTAGGAATAGACCCCATCCTGTTATCCTTAATAGCAATGATACATACGTGTCATGTCCCCTTCTATCACTGGGATTGAGCACCGTACGATCAAACCCATCACAAAGCACCTCTTCCCATGGCAAAAAAATCGATCTAGTTGGCCTAACTAAACCAAAGATTCGAAGAATAAATACAAGGCTATAAGCAATCATGCATATAAGAGATCAAAACTCAAATAACTTTCATGGATAAAATAGATCTGATCATAAACTCAAAGTTCATCGGATCCCAACAAACACACCATAAAAAGAGTTACATCAAATAGATCTCTAAGAGACCATTGTATTGAGAATCAAAAGAGAGAGAGGAAGCCATCTAGCTACTGTCAATGAACCCGTAGGTCTACAATGAACTGCTTACGCATCACCAGAGAGGCACCAATGAGGATGATGAACCCCTCCGTGATGGTGTCTAGATTGGATCTTGTGGTTCTAGAACTTGCGGTGGCTGGAATTGTGTTTCATCGACTCCCCCAGGGTTTTTGGATTTTCGGGGTATTTATAGAGCAAAGAGGCGGTGCGGGAGGCCACCGAGGCGCGCCCAGGTGGGTTTTGCCCCCTTGGGGCACCCCTCTGGTACTTCTTCGGCCCAAGTTGTTCCTTCTGGTGTAGAAAAAATCTCCAAAAAGTTTCGCTGCGTTTGGACTCCGTTTGGTATTGATTTTCTGTGAAGTAAAAAGCAAGCAAAAAATAGCAACTAGCACTGGGCATTATGTCAATAGGTTAGTCCCAATAAATGATATTAAGTTTCTATAAAATGATTGTAAAACATCCAAGAATAATCATATAATAGCATGGAACAAGAAAAATTTATAGATACGTTAGAGACGTATCAGTTATCTTCATATAACCTTAAGTTCATCGAAAACGGATTTTGTATGCATCATCTATTGTTTCCTCGATGTTGTAATTTTTTGCCAAGTTCTTCACTAATAGAGGTTTCACAGCTCTTGTCGCTAGCTTTCTATCAAGATGGAGTTCGTCGAAATCGGAGTTTGTTTGCAAAAGTTATGGCAGTTTTTTTCTTGCTGTCTTCTGTTGTGTTTTGGCCTTCTTGATGGTAATTGGTGGTAGTACCACTGGCTACCACGGTAGTACCACTTGTGTGGTACTTTCACTGGTGTGCTGCAATTACTACCAGGAGGGTCTCGGTTACCCTTTGGGAATTCGCGGTAGTACTGCTTGCTCCTAGCGGTAGTACCGCTTGTTCGGTACTTCGACTGGAGTATCACGCACACTACTGTGGATTTCTCTGTTACCCTTCTGAAATACGCGGTATGTCGTGGTTTTGGAACGGCAGATGCCCTATTGAAAGGACTTAGGTGTGGAGCCATCGCAACGTAGGTTAGCTTGAAGGGGTTGAACATGATAAAGGACACAAAGGATTTACCTAGGTTCGACCCCTCACAATGAGGTAAAAGCCTACGTCCTGCTTCTAATTGTATTGCTTGAGTTTCGATTACAAGGGAGCGAATATGCTTGACCTAGTTCTCGATCTATTGTTTCTTGAGTTAACCCGCCGCCGGATCTCGCCTTTATATACACAGGTCGAAGCCCGACGGCTTACAAGAGTCCGAACCGGATCACACAACGTGACCGCCCTAGTTTCTAAATTGCCTTATCTTAATAGACAAGCCACCATATAGAGGTTTATACGTCCAGGTCTTGGGCTTTTGCCAGGCTCACTCCTATGAGCCGCCATCTTCACACTTCATCTTCTTAGGCCCACTTGGGCCTTCTTCATGTTAAGCCGCCAACGGTGTAACCCGGCCCCTCCTGGGCAGGTCACACCTCGGAGCTATATCCTCAACACGGTAGTACCGCTTGCTCCTAGTGGTAGTACCGCTTGTGTTGTAGTTCCGTTGGAGTAGTGCACACACTACCATGGAAGTCTCTATTACCCACCGGCTAATTCGCGGTAGTACTGCTCCGGTAGTACTATTGTGCTAGTTCCGCGTTATTCCTCAGTGGGTCTTAGCGACTACCTATACTTAGCGGCAGTACCGCTCCCCCGAGCGGTAGTACCACTTAAGGCATTTTCAGAACATAAAGGTGGGATCCGTGGGGTCATATAAAAGGGCCGGGGTCTTCTTCCCCAAAGAAACACATTTTTTGGAGCATGGTTTTCTCCTCCATTGTTGACTTTAAAAAGCTTGATTTGTCTCTATTCCTTCCATGATTCTTGATTCTTTTTTAGGGGAAAGAGAGAGGATATGTAGATCTATATCTTCACCAATCATTTTCTCCTCTAAGTGAGGGAAACCTTGTGGATCTAGATCTTGGAGTTCTTTATGTTCCCATTGATCTTCCTCTCATATTCCTCTATCGCTTTCTTGCCTTGTTGGGATTTGAGAGTGAGGGACTTGAGCACTTCATGTGTTCTTGCCATTGCATTAGTTGCATCGGTTTGAGTTCTCCTCGGTGATATGTGAAAGTGCAACTAATCCCCGGGTGGTTTTGGTAATTCATGACAACATATATCTCATTGAACTAATGTCCATTCAAGTTAAATATTTCAGGATGTTCAATGATTGGCATGGCAAGGACTAGAGATTGTGAACCCCTCAAAATGCTAAGGAAATGGATTGGCAAAATCTCAAGACTCTACATTTTTGGTTAAGTGATCCAAGATCACATTGAGTCCATAGGAAAGCCGATACTATTAAAAGGGGATGAGGTGTTGCTTAATGCTCAAGTGCTTAGTGATATTGCTCCAATATCCTCAACCACTTTCTCCATCCAACTATGTACAAACCCTACATTCCAACTCGGCCCCACCGATATTGCCTATCCGGAGGCACCGAGTTCTTTTGGACTTAGCCACTGCCAAACCCTAACAAATCGGATCCACCGATATAGATCTTGGTCCCACCAAGATGGTCTTGCCAACTCTCTATTACTTGTTACAATTATTTCGGTCCCACCGAGAATTGCAATCGGTGCCACCGAGATGGCTTGCCAACTCCTTGTTGCCTTATTGCTTCACTTCGGTCCCACCGAGATGATGCAATCGGTGCCACCGATACGAGGTTTTCCCTAAGCCATTGCACATCGGTCCATCTGAGTTGTTCCCGTCGGTCCCACTGAGATTCCTAACGTTCATATTTTTACGCAGGTCGGTGCCACCAAGATTTCTGATCGGTGCCACCGAGTTGGGTCAAAAGTGTGTAACAGTTGGATCTTTGTGTGGAGGCTATATATACCCCTCCACCCCCTCGTCTCATAAGAGAGAGCCATCAGAACGTGCCTACACTTCAACCATTCATTTTCCGAGAGAGAACCACCTACTCATATGTTGAGATCAAGAGGTTCCATTCCTACCATCTGAACCTTGACTTCTAGCCTTCCCCAAGTTGCTTTCCACTCAAATCCTTCTTCCATCATAACCAAACCTCTGTGTGTGTGTGTGTGTGTGTGTGTGTGTGTGAGAGAGAGAGAGAGAGAGAGAGAGAGGGTTGAGTATTGAGGAGACTGTCATTTAAAGCACAAGAGCAAGGAGTTCATCATCAACACATTGTCTATTACCTTTTGGAGAGTGGTGTCTCCTAGATTTGGTAGGTGTCGCTTGGGAGCCTCCGACATGATGTGGAGTTGAATGAAGAAGTTTGTAAGGGCAATGAGATCGCCTACTTCATGAAGATCTACCCGAATGAGACAAGTCCTTCGTGGACGATGGTCATGGTTGGATAGTCAAGGTTGCTTCTTCGTGGTCCCTTCGTGGGTGGAGCCCTCTGTGGACTCGCGCAACCGTTACCCTTCGTGGGTTGAAGTCTCCATCAACATGGATGTACGATAGCATCACCTATCGAAACCATGCCAAAAATCTTCGTGTCCCCGTTGCGTTTGCCTTCTCAAAACCCTTCCCTTTACTTAAATGTGCAATGTATTACATTCCGCTATTATACTCTTAGACTTGCATGTGTAGGGTGATGCTTGACTTGTTGTAATTGTTAAAATCCGCCTACAACAAAAATTGGGAAAATGTTAGGTTTTATTTGGTCAAGTAGTCTAATCACCCCTCTCTAGACATACTTTCAATCCTACAATACGTGAAAGTGAAAATTAAGAAGCTTATTACTCTTGGGTGTTCGGGCACCCTAGAGCTTGTGCCTATTGAGTGCCCATTTGTACGGGTTTGTTGACCACTCTCAACGGTCCCTTAGTGAAGTCACAACACATTGTATTATGCGAGGATGTGAGGAGGATACAGTGGCCCTAGTGGCATTTTGGGAAGCATTGTGCCTCCACACCGCTCTAACGGAGATTAGCATCCGCAAGTATGTGAACTTCGGGATACATCGTCATCTTCGTGTGCCTCGGTTATCTCTTAACTGAGCTTTTTTACTTTTGCACTTACTTTGTGATAGCCTTCGCACTTGAAATTATATATCTTACTATCACTTAGTTGTTTATCTTGCTTAGCATAAGTTACTGGTGCACATAGTTGAACATAATATGTTTTGGTTCTATGCATGACAAACTAACTGTTAACCGTAATTGTTTTAAAACGCCTAGCCCCCTCCCCCCTCCCCCCGACGACCTCCACGTCCTTTTAGCATGATTTTTTTAAAATTAAGATTTTTACAAAAGTTCTTGAATTCAAAAACCATTTCATGAATTTAAAAAATGATAACATTAAGAAATTAAAAATAACAAAGTGCAAAAAAAATAGAAAAAAAATCACATAAAAGCCGGTTTGGAAGCTTCACAAAACCGGATGGTGCAAATTCTTTCGTAAACAAAAAAAATGTACATACATGGGCCGACCCATCTCCTATGTAGGTGCTGCGAGGGGCGTGCGCCAGTAAATAAATAGGCCTATAAATGGCACCTTAAGCTTCAAATAGGACTTGGGCTCCCCTTAGGCAGCGCTTCCATACCTGCCTTTCAAAGCAGCATGTGGGAGCTACCCTGATATTCACGTGCTCCCGGCGAAAGTATGCACAAGTGAGCGGCACTTCATGACAAATGCCAAAAGGAGTAGTGCTCATTGGTTTGGAATTGCCTATCACGCCCGCGGCACGATGCAGCCAAAAGAGAAGTTTATATTTCAATCTGTGTACACGTGTAAATAGGATTGGTATAAGCCGGAAGCATGCTTTTGCATGAGAAAGTGAGAATTTCATTGTTACATCTGTGGATGCATACATGAATTTCTGCTTCACGTACGTACTTAAATTAGAAAACGCTAGCGATCACCCCATTGATCACGCGCACGCTGCGCGCGTCGACCATCTCCGTGGTCGTCCAATCAGATTTTGATCGGACAACTCTAAAGAACCTCATAGTCCAGGTTTGCAACAGAGACCCTGTTGCAATCACATCAAAGAAGAAAAAACCTATCATCAAAGACGTTGTTTCAAAGGAAAAACTTTTCGCAACAGAGAGCTTGTTCCAGATGTAAAAAATTGCTCGCACCAGAGGCTCGTTTCAATAAAAAAAATATTCGCAACAGAGGCCTTTGTCAAACGAAAAGGGCTGTTTCACAACAGAGGCTTTGTTTTCAAAGCAAAAAGTTATGTGTTCAGCAGGAAAGCAACAGAAAACACGAGCTTAGCACGATTCCTGTTATAAAGACTCAATCGCTGTCCTCACTCCATCAAGGACACGATTACTAGACTCGCTCCTTGGGATGGCAAGAACCACACCATGGGCCGTGGTGTCGTCATCAAGTCTGTGCTCACCTCCCAAGTATTATACCATGTCACCCTGCTCATCCCACCTTCGAGGGACCGGCGAGACCGTTCGCCGTCCCTATAGCCTTGGGGGCTCGGTACTTAATCTCCTCAAGTTTGCCCGGACCCTTATATTGCGGTATCCTTTGTCCGAACACAAAGAGCCAACTAAAATGTAGATGAGTACAAAAACACATGCGATGAGAGACGGACCTAAACATGCTCTATGCTTTCATCATCATCACCATCTGCAATGCGGAACGAGTTCCCTTTTGGGACTCCCTTTGGTTACTGACATGCGGCCTAGGGTGGTTACCCCGTTAATCTATATATGATGCCTCAAGGAAGAATTGGAAGGTGGCCGGGGCTATGAAAGATGGAGTTTGTTATTTCCTCCGTCTCTAAATATAAGTTTTTTTAAAAAATTTAACATGGACTATGTACAAATGTATATAGACATACCTTAGAGTGTCTTATCTCGGATTTTAAGGCCAGCAAGCCATCGAAGGGAGTCCGTTTTTTCAAGGCCGCTGACATGCATCGTTGCTTTTCTCTCGATCTGCGTCTACTAGGGGCGCGAGTGGCTGCATGTAAAAGTTTTCTTTTGAAACAAGTCAAAAGACTTGCCATTTTCATTCATTAAGAAGAAGGTTTAGACATAAGCCGCAAAGCGGCAAAAGGGAAAAAGGGAAAAGTACTCTCGCGACATCAGAAGACTCAAATGCTTGGCTCCCGCCAATGCCCAAAGATGGGCTTCCTCTTTGATTTTACTGACGACGACGTAGGTCGGGGCAGCCGTGTTGCAAAAAATTCTTGCGTTCCGTTCCTTCCAGATTTCCCATGAGACAAGCATCATAACCGAAGCAATGGCCTTCCGTCTTTGACCTCCAGCACTCACCGCCTTCTGCCAACATGATCGGACAGAATCTTCATGCCTCCACAACATTGGTGAGTGGTCTTGAATGCCTAGCCAAGCGGTGATCTCATTCCAAACTCGTGCCGAAAATCTGCACTGGAAAAGAAGATGGACAGCAGACTCCTGAACCTGCTTGCAGAGCGAGCAAAGGCCGCAGTTAGGCCATCCTCGCCGAGCTAGGCGATCAGCCGTCCAAACGCGGTTCTGAAGAATTAACCAGGCAAAGAATTTACACTTTGGAGGTGCCCACATCTTCCAAATCGTGGCCGTATTGGGACTGAAGGTGAGACCCGCAAATTGGGCCAAGTACGCCGACAACGCAGAGTATTCCCCGCTGGTTGTGAATTTCCAAGAAATAGTGTCTTGTCTGTCGTGCCCGAGGGTAACGCCGGAAATCATCTCCCAAAGAGAAGCAAACTGCTGAATATGAGTTAAAGTGAGGCCCTGTTGAATGTCAATTTGATTAATCCAAAAGTTGTTGTCAAGCGCCTTGCTCACCATGCATGCCTTTTTTTTTTTGATATCTCGAAAATCTTTGGGCGCAACATCTTTGGGCTGCATGCAAAAGTAAACAGTGCATGGATGGCTGCATGCCAAAAATGTCTCAAAATAAAGCTTCCCACTCAACGGGCGATATACCATATTCACCAAAACATCTCTCTTTGGATAAACTTGCATGCAATCCAACTCAATGAAGAAATGGATGATGGCATCATTTGGAAGCTTACATCTAGTGGCACAAGGCGCAGTTCATTGGTTTCACTAACTTCGTCATTGAGACCATAGTTTGGAGAGCATCCCCCTCCCCCTGAAGGTCAAATTATTTTTATGGTTGGCTCTAAATATGATTTAGACTTCGATATGTTGGCAAAGGGGAGTTGGCCAAATTGTGTGTTGTGCTCTCTTTGCAAGCGGGAGAATGAAACCGTGGCCCATCTCTTCATGTCGGTTTACCATTATGCTTTGGGGCATGGTGAAGGAGTGAGTTCATATTCACACCTCTTCTTGGAATGTGGTGTGATCCATCAAGGAGTGATGGATCGACATGTCAAAGGTGCATATACCTAAAAGGAGGGTCATGGTTTCTCTCACCATACTCAGATGTTGGATAATTTGGAACAAGCTCATTGCACAGGTTTTCCACTACAAGTCTGCACGACGCCTATTCTTCTCGCCAACATCATACACGAAGTCACCCTTAGGTCCACTCTGGTGCCAAGCATTTGGGGAAAATCATACCAAGAGAGTGAAAAAAAATTATAATCATGCCAACTGTAAAACTCTCTAACTTGTTAGTTATTGGAGGAGGCAAAATCTTATGCTTATGTTTTGTTTTTCTTTATGATTTTACTATTTCTCGGTTGTCTGAGAATATGGGATGTCTCAATTGATTATGCAACAAAGAGCAACAACAAAGCTTTGAGCTCGAGATGTGGACGTCATGGCCGGCTGCAGCGTTCCCTTCTTCTTCTTTTTTGCGGGGTAGCTGCAGCGTTCCCATCAAGGGCGAGCCAAAAATTAGTGGAGGTGACAAGGTGGCGGCTGGCCGCGGCATCGATTGCGGGAGTGAGTTGGACATGTTTTTTTAGAGGTTCAATCAAGTTTTAAGCCTCCTTTGGTTCATAGGATAGAAATGTTGTAGGAATAGAAAAAACATAGGAAGTGAGATGACATGCATCTCAATTCCTATAGAGAAAGAGATGTCATTTGATGCATAGGATAGGAATTTTTCCATTGAGTCTTAGCTAATGTTTTTTTTCCTCCAAAATGTGGAGGATTGATTCGTATCCTATATAGGAATAGGAATTCATTCCTACAAACCAAAGGGCCTCAAAGGAAATTTTCCTATGCAAATCCTATCCTATAGAAATCCTATGACATTTCTACAAACCAAAGAAGGCCTTATTGCTTGAATTCCACAAATTGCGGGATACAAAACGGATCATCAGGCACAGACAACCAAACATGTTGTCCCTAATCTAAGGAATATGAAAAGTTGGCTAACCTATAGCATCGTTACTAGCCCAACCTCGCGCGGCGGCACGCCGCGCCCGTCTATAACTTTGTGCTATATACAATTGCTGAGACAAACATTGTAAGCTATTATAATGATATAAAATGATAGGTGGCAAAAAAACTACGACATAGTGCACCACTCAAATGCATGCATGGTGTATACGGGTCAACAAAAGTTGATCGTATGGGCTGTATCACAATGTTGAATATTGAATAAACAGAAACTTGACATTGGATCTATAAATTTTTCTTTTCAACATAAATTTTTTTGATCTGGTAAAAATGAAATTAGTACTATAATGAGTTATATGTATTGTAGACACCAGACGAAGCAATGGTTTATCCAAACTTCAAAAATAAAAATCTATTTTTTAATCTGTTTGTGAGAAAGCGTGAAGAGAGCCAAGAGACTTTAATTTTGGATTTCAACAATAAGAAATAAGAAAGAATTTTACGAATTGTACAGACGAATTCGAATTAGCCAATAAATTGGCTATCGTCTTTTCAATATAAATTATTGCAATATCAATGAATTACGAATACAAAAATTCATTTAAGTGAAAAAGAATACTATGCAATAATCTACTAAAAATGGATATTGTATTTATCATATGTTCGCCTCATGAACACCGATGATCGAGCACTGGAAAACATAATATTACGCACCGGCCCCTCCGGTGATCAACTTATAAATCAGAAAGATACATACATATAACGATTGCACATGTCAAAATCCAGACAAGAATTGGGTCAGGCACAAATCATCCATGGACCAGTACCTTCTCGGCACTGCTCGCAGATTCGCCTACTGAATACCAGCCTCGCGTGCTTTCCCGCACGTCTCCCACTTGTACCATCTAGGGTATAGAGCATCCAGGGCAGTACGATGGTAGTGTGAGGCGTGCTCGCTACCGATACAGCGAGCAGTCATCTCAGAGATCAGTACCTTGTCGGCACTGCTCGCAGATTCGTCTCCTGAATACCAGCTCTGTGTGCTTTTCTACACGACTCCCACTTGTGCCATCTAGGGCATAGAGCATCTAGGGCAGTATACCATGGTAGGGTAGGGCGTGCTCGCTACCGATGCAGCGAGCAGTCACCTCAGAGACCAGTAGCTTGTCCGCACTGCTCGCAGATTCGCTTTCTGAACACCGGTGAACGGTGTTGGTGAACCTCGCCCATCGTACACCGAGTTCAAGCTATAAAAATAACCACATACCCTGTCCTCTTTCTCCATCTCCACAACGTGCCTCATTCCTTCTCCTTGATTTTCACCTTTTTTTCATCCTCCGGCCACAAAAGATCGAGAAGAGGGCTCCAATGGAGAACGTGAGCTCAGAGTTGATCCTAGTTCTCATAGTTGGGCTGCTAGCAGCATTGCTTGGCTTCTATATGCTTCTGTGTGCAATGATCCTAGATGATCGCCATGACGCTGCTGCCCGAGCGATGATTATCCGAGGCACTGGTGATACTGCCGCCGGAGGGAAATATGCGTGGTAGTGTTCTAACTGAACTATGCAGGAGATATCGTATTGTTGTCTTCCATTTTTTTAGCATTTCGTCAGTAGAGACATGTATGTTTGGTAGTGTTCTACTTGCACTACCAAGGAGATATCATATTGTTTTGCTTCATTTACTTTTATTTTTATTTCTTATTTTCATGGTCTCGTCTTGCTGATTCCATGGGTTTTCTTCTTTGTGCTTGTTGACCTAGTCATATGTTAAGAGTATTATGTAATATAGATATATTGTTGTTTTAATTGGTGATTATGTACTTTCACTGGTAGAAAAAGGGCCTATAGTCCCGGTTCGTAAGGGCCTTTAGTCCCGATTCCTGAACCGGGACTAAAGTGTCGGTACTAATGCCCCGACCCTTTAGTCCCGGTTCAATCCAGAACCGGGACTGATGGGCCTCCACGTGGGCAGTGCGCAGAGCCCAGTCAGGAGACCCTTTGGTCCCGATTGGTGGCACCAACCGGGACCAATAGGCATCCACGCGTCAGCATTTCTGTGGCTGGGGTTTTTGTTTTTTTTGAAAGGGGGGGGGGGGTTGGGGGTTTTGGGGGGTTAATTTAGGTGTTTCATATATTGTGTTAGCTAGCTATAATTAATAGAGAGAAGTGTCCTCTCTTATGTCCGTGCTTGGTCGACGCTACATACTATACATACGTATAGAGAGGACTAGACACGCTGGCTAGCTAGTAAGCAAACGAAGGAAACAGAAGATCGTCATGAACATATATGCATACAGAGAGAAGTGATATCGACCACCTCTCCTTCTCCGAGAGATTGGTCGAACAACAAGTTCTCGTATATCTATCTGACACTACCGGCTACATATATACAATAATTATCCCTTACAAATATAATCATACGGACTCAGGGTCCACATAGAATTCTCCGTCTTCAGGGATCACGTGGTCAAGAAAGAATGCCGCCAATTCCTCTTGAATTGCTCGCATGCGAGCTGGTGCTAGGAGTTCATCCCGCTTCCGAAACATCTAATTTGAAGAAGGGGGTCAATACACACATATATACATATATATATATATATATATATATATATAAATGAATGAAACTCAACACAAATGATGGTAATAAAATAAAATTGTGAATGTTGTTATTTACGTACTTCATATTGTTCGTTAGAGTACCCGCCCCGCTCACAGGTCGTGTGGCGGATGGACTCGCACATGTAGTATCCACAGAAATCATTCCCTTGTTCCTGCCACAACCACTTTACAAGAAATAGAGGTCAATCAAACTGATAAGCAAGAATGCTAAATGGTATTGATGAAACTAGCGCTTGAATCACTAGGAGATGCGCGGAACATGCTACTATAGTACTTACTTTCGGGTGTCTAAATTCCAGCTCCTTCGGCAGTCCCGGAACTGTTTTGGTGAATTTTCTCCAAACCATGTCGGACAAAGAAAACAATTACTTGATATCAGGAAATGAACAAAGTTGCTGATATGGTGGATAATGATCGATTTAACTTACTTCTGGAGTATTTGAGTCATGTCTGCATAGTCCTGGGGATCTTTTCGTTTTGAGTCTAAGACGGTTACTAGTCCATGCTCAAGCTTAATCTCTAGGAGAATATAGTGGAAACTGCACACACATGCATAACTCATGAATTACATTACTATAACCTTGACTAATATATAAGGGAAACCGAATACACACAAGACAGTAACACTCACCTGAAGTTGTAAGGAAAGAGTATTATATCTTTGTTTTGATTTATTACGAACGATCGTAGCAAGTTGGCCTCGGTAGCTGCGGCATGAAGTTTAACCTGAGTTGCATCTATGAGATATGTGTTAATGAACCCAATATCACCGACTTGTCTTTTCTTCAATTCAGCGATCTTCAATCTGCATAATATAGTGAGGATGATTATAAATACATGCAATGAAAGAGCTAAGCTATATAGAGAAACTTAATGACAGAAGTAGTACTACTTACAGACAGTAGCAGGCGACCGTTGTTTTATCGAGGGCCAATTGATTGAAAAACTGATAGAACTCCTCAAATGGAACAGGCAACAGATCAATTCCAACGAGGTCATGCTCCTTTTTAACTTTCACATACAAAGTACTCCTCCCCCCAGAGTCTCTGCAGATTTTCAAGTACCAATCATGCAATCTTGGCATCATTGTTGATAGAGATCTTTCATCTTTGACGAGAGGCTTCCCGTACTCGTATCTTTGTATCTGCACGTCCATGGGTTCATAATGTACTTCGTCGGGCAGGTAATCTGCAAGATTGCTATAACCGGGCACCATCCTCGGATCATTAGCGACGTTGTGGCTAGGCACCTTGAGCGGGGGGCACGATTGCTTCGCTTGTTCGCCGAGCTGGGCAATTTGTTTCCCAGCTCACCGTTCTTTCAGCCTTTGATCACTGACAGTACTTCCCGACTGCTCCGCTTCGGCAAATTCCTTTCCAATAATGCGGTCATAGTTTCCTTTCGGCGGATCAGACTTCGGTGGTTTTGTCAGGGAAGCCAGAGTGCGCTTCACTTTCACCCGATCTACCTTCTCCTCCGGAGGTGGATGTTCTTTGCTTTCACCCCTTCAGAGAAGTTCCTCACTTCTTCTCGCGCGATCTCGGCGTTCTCCTCCAGGGTCCTCTCATATGGTAACTTCTCTGGAGTCTTCAGAGAAGGACCGAATCTGTATGTCCTCCCGCCTCTGGTTGTACTGCTAGACGCCGACCGAGCAGACGGAGCGGTTATCTTCTTTACTTGCTTAAGAGGCGGAGGAGAAGGACTACGACGCGCCGGAGCAGCTGGAGCGGCGGCAGGTCTCTTCCGCCCTTGCTGACGAGGCGGAGAAGGAGGAGGCTGGCTGCTCGGGCGCGTCGGCGCAGGCGGAGAAGGAGGCGGAGTGCCACCACGCGCCGGAGAAGGAGCCAGCCGAGGGCCCTGTTCGTCACTCGCCGGAGGAGGAGGCGGTGGAGGCGGAGTGCCCTGACTCACCGGAGGAGGAGGAGGAGGCGGTGGCGTCCAGTTCGGAAGGTTGATGAGCTCCTTCCGCCATAGGCATGGAGTCTTCAGAGCAGACCCCAGCCGAGTCTCCCCTTCACCGGTAGGGTGGTCAAGCTGGAGGTCCTCAAATCCCTCCGTTATCTCATCCACCATTACCCTAGCATATCCTTCTGGAATCGGCCGACAGTGAAAAGTTGCACTGGGTTCAGTAGGATAAACAGAGCCAACAGCCGCCTTGACCTTCAAATTCATCCATTGCGTCATAAGGTGGCAATTTTGAGACTCCGTTATAGCATCCACGGGATAGTTGGCAAGAGCCGTCAAGGCATGCTCCGGCTGAAGCAGCTCGGTGGAAGCCACGCTGCTTCTGCGCTGAGATGGCAGGGTAGCTTCGGGGGAGGCTTCGGCAGTACATTTGCTGTGATTTGCTTCTCGTTCCTCTATCGCGTCTACCCTTGCTTCCAGCGTCTGTATTTGGGTCTGCTGCACTTTTTTCCTCCTCTCATGGGATTTGTAACCGCCTACGTCCGGAAACCCAACCTTCCACGGAATGGAGCCTGGCGTGCCTCGTGTCCGTCCAGGGTGCTCAGGATTCCCGAGGGACATTGTGAGCTCGTCGTTCTCTCTGTCTGGAAAGAACGTCCCTTCCTGCGCTGCTTCGATATACTGCTTAAGCTTACTGACTGGTATGTCCATTTGATCGTTCGTCCAAATGCACTTCCCTGTTACAGGGTCCAGGGTTCCGCCAGCCTCGAAGAACCAAGTCCGGCAACGGTCTGGCCAGTTAATTGTCTCTGGTTCGATCCCTTTATGAACCAGATCATTCTCAGTCTTGGACCACTTAGGCCAGGCTACGAGGTAGCCACCTGACCCCGTGCGATGGTGAAGCTTCTTCTTCGCAGCATTTTGCTTGTTTGTCGCCGACATCTTCTTACTCTTTTCTGATGTCTTGTGGGCCACAAATGCGGGCCAGTGATCTCTGATCTTCTCATATCTGCCCTTGAATTCTGGTGTCTCATTATTTTCGACAAACTTATTCAGCTCTTTCTTCCACCTCCTGAATAGTTCTGCCATCCTCTTCAGAGCAAAAGACTTGATTAATTTCTCTTTAACTGGGTTCTCTGGATTATCCTCAGGCGGTAGGGTGAAATTTGACTTCAGCTCAGTCCAAAGATCATTTTTCTGCATATCATTGACATAAGACACCTCAGGGTCTTCTGTAGCCGGCTTAAACCATTGCTGGATGCTTATCGGGATCTTGTCCCTAACCAGAACCCCGCACTAAGCAACAAATGCGCTCTTTGTCCGGAGGGGTTCAATAGGTTGGCCGTCGGGCGCGATTGCTATGATCTCAAACTTTTCATCCGAGCTCAACTTTTTCTTCGGGCCTCGTCTCTTTACCGAAGTTGTGCTCGATCCGGAGGGCTAGAAAAAAGAACAAAGACTTAATTAATATGTGTACATACCAAAACAATGAATGCATCAATCAGCTAGTCAGCATAGGCTTAACTAATATATATACCTGGCCGGACTCGGTTCGGTCACCGGAGCCGTCATCACGGTCTCCTTCTTGCACCGTCATTGGATCACCGGAGCCGTCCTCATGTTCTTCTTCTTGCACCGGCATTAGGTCACCATAGCCAGCTTGTTCACCCTCTCCTTCCAGACCATCGGTTTCGTTGAGAAACAACGAGATGGCATCACTTCCTTCTGCGATTATGTCCCTTAACAACGCTTCTTTTGTTGCTTCATCTAGGGCGGTGTCCATAGTTTCTACAAATATTTACAACATGGCAATTATTATTCAAACATGACAGATGGATATATTAGTGCCAAACGTAGAACTAGCTACCTAATCATAGTAAGCTATCGGGAGGGGGTATATATCGACAACGACGACACTACATCTATGTCCCTCGACGACCCTCGTTCCCGATACAAAAAAAGAGGAAGAAGAAGAAAAAAAAGAGGAGAAGAAAGAATAGAGGAGAAGAACTCCTCTATTCTTTCTTCTCCTCTTTATCTCCTCTATTCTTTCTTCTCCTCTTTTTTTTCTTCTTCCTCTTCTTTTTTCATCCTCTTCTTCCTCTCATGTTCGAGATGATCGCTGAGGGGTCGGGAGGTTGCCTAGTGTCAAAGGATTCAACAAAACCATGTCTTCATCATTAGGCGAAAGTAACATGTGCATGATGGTACGAAGCTCTTCAAAGTTGTTCTGGAATGGAGTCCCAGATAGGATAATTCGCTTTTTGGTACAAAGTTCAAAAAGAGCCCCGAATATCGCTATTTGGAAGGCCTTTGCTGAATTCGTACCAAAAGGCGGATTATTCTATCCGGGACTCCATTCCAGAACAACTTTGTAGAACTTCGTACCAACATGCCCTGGTTACTTCCGGCTAATGATGAAGGCATGGATTTCTTCAATACTTTGACACTAGGAAACCTCTCTCGACCCCTCGGCGATCCTCGACCCCTCGATCCCTCGACGACCCTGGAACCCTCGACCCCTAGACGACCCTCTTCTTCCTCTCATGTTCGAGAGGATCGCCGAGGGGTCGGGAGGTTGCGTAGTGTCAAAGGATTCAACAAAACCATGTCTTCATCATTAGGCGAAAGTAACATGTGCATGATGGTACGAAGCTCTTCAAAGTTGTTCTAGAACGGAGTCCCAGATAGGATAATTCGCTTTTTGGTACAAAGTTCAGCAAGAGCCTTCCGAATATCGCTATTTGGAAGGCCTTTGCTGAATTCGTAACAAAAGGTGGATTATTCTATCCGGGACTCCATTCCAGAACAACTTTGCAGAACTTCGTACCAACATGCCCTGGTTACTTTCGGCTAATGATGAAGGCATGGATTTCTTCAATACTTTGACACTAGGAAACCTCTCTCGACCCCTCGGCGATCCTCTACCCCTCGAACCCTCGAACCCCCGATAAAAATTAAGAAGAAGAAGAAGAAGAAGAAGAAGAAAGAGGAGAAGAAGAAAGGAATAGCCAGAGGAGAAGAAGAACTGACAAAGTCTTCTCCTCTATTCCTTCTTCTTCTCCTCTTTTTTTCTTCTTCTTCCTCTTTTTTTCCTTTTCTTTTTTTTCTCCTCTTCTTCCTCTTCTCTTCTTCTCCTTCTTCGGGTAAGCCCTAGTTTCCCGACCGCTCGACGACACTCTCGACATGCCCTCGTTCCCGATAAAAAAAAGAAGAAGAAGAAAAAAGAAGAGAAGAAAGAATAGAGGAGAAGAACTTCTTCTCCTCTATTCTTTCTTCTCCTCTTTTTATTCTTCTTCTTCCTCT
>NC_041382.1:67080011-67080611 GCF_002162155.2 Triticum dicoccoides | reverse complement strand
TTCTCCCTCTTCTTCCCCTTCTTCCCCGCCTCTCTCATGAATGTCCGACGTTCTTGACCCTCGACCCCCTAAACTAGTTCTTGACCCTCGACCCCCTAAACTAGTTCTCGACCCTCGACCCCCTAAATATCCATATATGAACAAAAATTTCTACAAATGAAAATAACCTAAAAAAATCATATGATCATCTATGAACAAAAAAAATCATTTGATCATCTATCATCTATGAACAAAAAATTCATCATTTGATCATCTATCATCTATGAACAAAAATATTCCTAGATACATAAAAAATTTCTACAAATGAAAATAACCTAAAAAAATCATATGATCATCTATGAACAAAAAAAACATCATTTGACCATCTATCATCTATGAACAAAAAAATCATCATTTGATCATCTATCATCTATGAACAAAAATATTCCTAGATACATAAAAACTTTCTACAAATGAAAATAACCTAAAACAATTTGCAAAGGGAGGGCGCCGGCGGCCGGACCAAGCTAAGGAGAGGTCGGCGGCGAGGATGGCGTCGGGGCAGGGGTGCGGGCGACGGCGACGGGGGCGAGCCGGGGCGGCGCGCGTCGGGGCAGGGGC
>NC_041382.1:67050124-67079981 GCF_002162155.2 Triticum dicoccoides | reverse complement strand
CGAGGGCGGGCGACAACGAGGGCGCGGGCGACGACGGGCACGGGCGAGGCGACGGTGATGGCGGGGCAGCCTGGCGGCGTCGGCGGCGGGGCGGCAGCTGCGAGAGACGAGAGTGAAAATTTCCAAAGTGTGAACTTATATAGCAAAGCCTTTAGTCCCGGTTCGTGGCACAACCCGGGACTAAAGGTGGGCATTAGTCCCGGTTGGTGCGACGAACCGGGACCAAAGGCCAATTTTCGGCAGCCGAAAGGGCGGGAAGCGAAGGCCATTGGTCCCGGTTGATGGCACCAACCGGGACTAAGGGGGACATTGGTCACGGTTCATGGCTGCATCGCTAGCTGAAGTTTAGTCCCACATCGCTAGCTGAAGGGCGCCGGCACTTGTCTATAAGTGTTGCTGTGCCTCCCCATTCGAGCTCCTCTCTAATGCAGGCTTTCGGGCCTAAACTTGTTACTGCCTGTGGGCCTATTGGGCCTCTGCGGGCCTGAATCCTGGCCCATGTAGGGTTTTCTAGTCGTATTCAGGCCGTGGAGGCCCAGTAGGTGGCATTTTTTTTGGTTTTTTCTTTTTTATTTCTACATTTTTTTGGTTTTTTTATTTTTTTTTATTTCTACTTAAAACTAAATACTTACAGTTTTTTAGTGATTTCTTTTTGCTTTTAGGTCACAAAAATTATAAACTTTCTGTTAGTGCCATTAGTTTTAAATTTTGAATAGTTTAAATTTGATTTTTTAAAATTTGTGTGAATCACTAGTTTATGAATAACTTTACTATAAAAATAGAATTTTTTTTTTCTTCTTTGCTATTTATTTTTTATTTATACTTACAATTAAATACTTATAGTTTGATTTTAGGTCAAAAAAATTATATTCTTTTTGCTATTGAAGAATATTATAGTTTTATTTTAGTTGATCATAACATAATATTTTAATTGGTTGTTTTTATTTTCATAAAAGTTTTGTAGTTCATTCTGTTTGCTATTAATTCATTATTTGAGCTAAATGACTCTGAAATTGGAAAGCATTTCAAAATGAACTCTGAAAAGGTTGAAAGTTGGCATGGTATCATAATTTCACCCACATAGCATGTGCATGTATAAAACGGACAATGGTAGCATGTTCGTCTGTTACAAATTTGGCATGGTATCATCATAATAGTTGCGGGAGAAAGTCTTCACTTTTTCTTCACTTGTGTCATTTGCTTATTGCGCCGTAACCATGGATAATCTTCATTGTTTATCAGGATGCTTGGGTCAGCCTTGACATTGAAGGGAGGAGTTTCATGAAACTTTTCATAATCTTCAGACATGTCTGTCTTGTCGTCCACTCCCAGGATGTCCCTTTTTCCTAAAAAAACTATGTGGCACTTTGGCTCATCGTATGATGTATTCGCTTCCTTATCTTTTCTTTTTCTCAGTTTGGTAGACATGTCCTTCACATAGATAACCTGTGCCACATCATTGGCTAGGACGAACGGTTCGTCAGTGTACCCAAGATTTTTCAGATCCATAGCAAGCACGTGATCACCGGTGCGCATGGCGGGCTTCTTCCGGTGATCTGCCTCGCCTTTGAAATGCTTGCCTTTCTTTCGATATTGATGGTTGGTCGGAAGAAATCGACGATGGCCCAGGTACACATTCTTCCTGCATTTGTCCAGGTATATACTTTCAGTGTCATCTAAACAGTGCATGCATGCGTGGTATCCTTTGTTTGTCTGTCCTGAAAGGTTACTGAGAGCGGGCCAATCGTTGATGGTCACGAACAGCAATGCCTTAAGGTTAAATTCCTCCTGTCTGTGCTCATCCCACGTACGTACACTGTTTCCATTCCACAACTATAAAAGTTCTTCAACTAATGGCCATAGGTACACATCAATTTCGTTGCCGGGTTGCTTAGGGCCTTGGATGAGAACTGGCATCATAATGAACTTTCGCTTCATGCACATCCAAGGAGGAAGGTTATACATACATAGAGTCACGGACCAGGTGCTGTGATTGCTGCTCTGCTCCCCGAAAGGATTAATGCCATTCGCGCTTAAAGCAAACCATACATTCCTTGGGTCCTTTGCAAACTCATCCCAGTACTTTCTCTCGATTTTTCTCCACTGCGACCCGTCAGCGGGTGCTCTCAACTTCCCATCTTTCTTTCGGTTCTCACTGTGCCATCGCATCAACTTGGCATGCTCTTCGTTTCTGAACAGACGTTTCAACCGTGGTATTATAGGAGCATACCACATCACCTTCGCAGGAACCCTCTTCCTGAGGGGCTCGCCGTCAACATCACCAGGGTCATCTCGTCTGATCTTATATCGCAACGCACCGCATACCGGGCATGCGTTCAGATCCTTGTATGCACCGCGGTAGAGGATGCAGTCATTAGGGCATGCATGTATCTTCTCCACCTCCAATCCTAGAGGGCATACGACCTTCTTTGATGCGTATGTACTGTCGGGCAATTCGTTATCCTTTGGAAGTTTCTTCTTCAATATTTTCAGTAGCTTCTCAAATTCTTTGTCAGCCACAGCATTCTTTGCCTTCCACTGCAGCAATTCCAGTACGGTACCGAGCTTTGTGTTGCCATCTTCGCAATTGGGGTATAACCCTTTTTTGTGATCCTCTAACATGCGATCGAACTTCAGCTTCTCCTTTTGACTAATGCATTGCGTCCTTGCATCGACAATGACCCGGCGGAGATCATCATCATCGGGCACATCGTCTGGTTCCTCTTGATCTTCAGCAGCTTCACCCGTGGCAGCATCATTGGGCACATCGTCTGGTTCCTCTTGATCTTCACCAGCTCCCCCCGTTGCAGCATCACCGTATTCAGGGGGCACATAGTTGTCATCGTACTCTTCTTCTTTGCCGTCTTCCATCATAACCCCTATTTCTCCGTGCCTCATCCAAACATTATAGTGTGGCATGAAACCCTTGTAAAGCAGGTGGGAGTGAAGGATTTTCCGGTTAGAGTAAGACCGCGTATTCCCACATTCAGTGCATGGACAACACATAAAACCATTCTGCTTGTTTGCCTCAGCCGCATCGAGAAACTCATGCACGCCCTTAATGTACTCGCGGGTGTGTCTGTCACCGTACATCCATTGCCGGTTCATCTGCGTGCATTATATATAATTAAGTGTCCAAATTAATAGAAGTTCATCATCACATTAAAACCAAAGTGCATACATAGTTCTCATCTAACAACATATAGCTCTCCAGAGCATCTAATTAATTAAACCATACATTGAAACTATGTAAAACATTTCAATGCGAAAACAAATGCGATCATAATCGCAACCAAGGTAACAATTGATCCAACGGCATAATGATACCAAGCCTCGGTATGAATGGCATATTTTCTAATATTTCTAATCTTCAAGCGCATTCTTGTGATCATCGACGACATCCGCAACATGCAACTCCAATATCATCTTCTCCTCCTCAATTTTTTTTATTTTTTTCTTCAACAAATTGTTTTCTTCTTCAACTAAATTTAACCTCTCGACAATAGGGTCGGTTGGCATTTCCGATTCACATACATCCTAGATAAATAAAATCTATGTCACGTTGGTCGGCATAATTTTCATAAACAATAAATGAACCCATAGTTATAAAGATAATATACATACCAAATCCGAATCATAGACAGGACGAGGGCCGACGGGGGCGGATACCAAAACCATCGCACTATATAAGATGCAATAATAAATGTAAGAAAATGATACAAGTATCTATCTAAACATACAAGTAAGAATATTTTTCCTTTCGGAAAGAAGATAAGAACAAGAGGCTCACCACGATGGTGTCGGTGATGAGATCGGCGCGGGTGATCGACGGCGGTGAAGACGGGGATGGGGCATGACGGACCGCTAAATCTAGACAAATCTCGAGGAAAATGGAGCTTGGAGGTCGAGCTTCGTGAGGAGAAAGCTTAAGTAGTGTGGCTCGGGCATTCCATCGAACACCTCATGTGCATAGGAGGTGAGCTAGAGCACCACAAAGCCCTCTCCCCCTCGGCCAGAAAAAACAAAGCACTGTGCTCTGCTCTTGCGCGAGGGGGTATATATAGGCACCTCATTGGTCCCGGTTGATGACATGAACCGGGACTAAAGGGAAGCCTTTGGTCCCGGTTCAAGCCACCAACCGGGACCAATGGTGGTGGGCCAGGAGCGAGGCCCATTGGTCCCGGTTCGTCCCACCAACCGGGACCAAAAGGTCCAGATGAACCGGGACCAATGGCCCACGTGGCCCGGCCGGCCCCCTGGGCTCACGAACCGGGACCAATGCCCACATTGGTCTCGGTTCTAGACTGAACCGGGACTAATGGGCTGAGCCGGCCTGGACCATAGCCCTGTTTTCTACTAGTGTTTTTATAGAGCATGACCGATAGATATCACTGCAAGATGAACCAATATTTGTTTAGTAGTCAGAAAATCGTTTGTATATGCGGCGAATTTAAAATTGGTGCTTCACAAGATCTCATCGATACAACAATAACATCTAAATTCAGCATATACCCACGCGGCGGCACGCCCCGCCTTGTTATGGTTAATAGTGTATACTATAGTATATATTTGAAAAAAATTCTCTTTTTATTTATTAGTCTTCACTTAGGGTGAAATTTAATTTAGTTCGTAATAATCTGTCTTAAGTGGTCTAATAGAGGTGTGCACGCAATACTATGTTAAAATCATGTATGTGCCATGTTGCTAATTGGTTGGTTACTACTTATTCATTTAATTTTTTGCATGTCTATTAAGTAACAATAATTTTGAATGATTTTTTTATGAACATAAAGGCATTGTGGATGCTAATGTGCTTTAAAAAGGGATAGTTTTATTGCATTAAGTAATCGATACAGATACATATTACACAAGGGAAGTACTTTTTTATATCGCATGCTAAGTTTGAGTTTGATGGATCTCGGTGAATCATCTATGTAGTATATAAATTTTTATGTACATTTTTTTTTCTAATTTTAGTTATTTGAGTTGTGGCCGCACTTCGTTGGTGCATTCGTGTGTCAGTTTTTCTATTTTGTGTGAACTTCTATTTGTCGCCGTTCATACCAGATCTTCATGTCTTTTCACAAATTATAAAAGGTAAAGGTCCACTAAAAAAAGGTAAAGGTGTATATTTTCCTTTTGAAATCTCCTAAACAAACTTAAAAAACAGTTTTTCCATGAACTGGATGCCCATGTGCTGGTATACGATGTGTGGCCGTAGCGTTTTCTTCTACGGTTTGTTTTGTCAAACTATGTTCCATGTGACAGCATGAGATTTATTTGCTTTCGTTTTGTCGGTGGTGGGTGCATACTTTGATTGGGCGTGAATTTCAGAGTGATATGACTACGTGCATGTGCATGGGATTGGGAGGCGAGGTGGCTACGTGAACGAGTGAGTTTTGCATGGGGGATGGCCACATGGTTATAACATCAACGGGTTTTTTCCCTTTCCATGCATACTGGTCAAGAGATCATGTGGTTTAAGCGTACACGCACTTTTGGTTTCTTTCATTTCGTTTCCATACGTAGCTATGGAGAGATCTTTTCTCCGGCTGCGTAGCATGGCGGTTTTCTTTCTTTATTTTTTTTACGCTTGAATGCGTAGGTGCTAGAATTATAGCAGTCCCAAGCATTCTCTCACAGCTATTTTTTCAGTTGCGTACTTAGAGATGGAGTAGTACATAAATGTTGGTCAGTAGATTTCATCATAGAGATGTAGTAGTACGTAACATGGCAGGATGAAACACTGATCGGGTAAATTCAGAGAGCAGAGGAGAGGAGAGCGGCGCCTAGTTGTCTCAATATGTTATCCATCACATCGAATGAGGGAATAATTAGCACATTGACCATGATGGGCACGGAGGAACTAATTAATCCACATGCAACCCCATATACAGAACATCATGTGAAATCATATGCAGTGCCCTAAGCTGTAGCCCATGGATTGTAAGGTTGCAGCATGATCAACTGAAACATGACATGCAGTTAATTTGCAACTCAATGTTATGAATTATTAATTAGTTATGTGAGTCCAGTATCCCATGCGTACCTGTGGTGTCACATATAAACGACCACACCACATAGACCTGACATGGTACTCTCAAAAGAAGCTTTTTGGTGAGATGGTGTCATTATGATAAATACTTCAGATTGATTTGCTGGTGCTCCTCTGCCTGAAAACGAAATATATGCAAAACGAAATAGTGATCAATTGATTTCAGAGAGCAAAGGAGAGGAGAGCAGCACTTGAGGTCGAGGCCTCTCTCGTAGTGCCAGCAGCGGAGCACCTTGCCTGTGTCAGCGCAGTCGCCGGCCTCGGCCTTGCGATGGACCGTGTTGTCCATGGACTCGTCAAGCGCAACTGGCCCTTGGGGAACACCATGTCTTGCCCTTTCTGTGAACTGACCACCAACACGTCCCGCTTGTCGTCGCTGACGCCTTCGTCGCACACCCATAAGTGATGCAGCCCACCACCATTCGCCCGCCAATGCACGCGCCCCTTCCTCGCCGCAAGAAGGATCAACCCTGGAATCTTTAGCTAGCTAGCTAGATGTTGGTTTCATGAAAAAAAAGAGTAGATGAGACATGGTGGATGCTGGAGTAGCAGATGTGGGTTTGCTACCATGGATCTGGGGATTCGCGGGTCGCTGCTCACGGCCAAGAGCGCGAGCTCAGCTGTAAGCAGCCAGCCACGTCGCGTGCCGCCAGGACCTCGCTGAACACCGGCATCACCACTGGCCAGAGGCCTCCCGTAACCGTAGCCGTAGCCGTCGTGCCGTGTTGGTGTTGTACCTCCTGTCCTGCCTCGGATCAACAGAAGAGAAAACACCCTCAAGAGAAAGAACGGGGGGAGGGCCTCACGAATGAAGTCCAGCTTGACAGAATTTGAGCGCCGCTCATCGGACGACCTTGCTAGCGTGCAGAAGGCCACTACGATACAACAGCCGACCATCAGACGCCGGAGCATGCTCCATACATACGGACCGAGCCGACGCAGCAGAACGGCCCGAACCACCACGCCGGTGGTATCGGCGTGCTTCGCCGCCTTCCACCACACTCCCGGTTGCCACCATGCCACCGACGATGGCGCGAAGCAGCTCCTGGCAACGGCCTTACTCGATGGAGCAGCCAGAACGGCGCAGCCGCCTCCTCCGTGGTGGCTGCCGCTCCTTTGCACTCCCGCTCGAGCAGCCCGGCCGGCACAGACCAGAGGAAGCTTTGGTGGGGTGGCAACGGCGGTGCTCATGAACAGCAGCGGGGGCGCCGAGGACCATTACGACTGGAGAAGGAGCAGCCATAGAATCAATGTATATGGGACGGGACACCGAAGGAGACCCCATTTATAACCCCGCACCGCACTACGTTACGTACGTCTACAGGACAAAAGCGATAGCGGCAAGCGGTAGAATTTCTAGAACGAACCACGCGACCTCTCTCAAACAAACGGTAACAACGGCACCGACCAGAAACACCGAGAACGTCTGGATGGGCCGATCAAGGCGGCACCGCCTGTTCCCTTGGCCCAATGCAGCGACACCAACCAATCGAAGCACACACAATGGCACGTACATCGACAAAGAAGCATGCACATCGCAGGCGGCGATCGAAGCCTACACAGACACGTACAACATTCAGGAAAACCAGCATATTTATAGCCCCATATCACACGGCAGAACTCCAGAAGACACGCGAAAATCAGCACCGACGGGCAGCGATGCACACACTCTGGAAAGGACGACCAAAGCGGCAGCGGCAAGTTATACGGTGAAAACGACAGGTTGAACGGCGCGCGAGAAATCCGGGCGGCGCAAGCGAACCGTTTCACCCGATCACCGCTGTCCACTCATAACACCAACTCGCTGCATGGCTCCATCCCTTTTCTCTTGTCGTTTTACTCCTGGAAGCAAGTGCAGTTCTACTAATCAGTTTCGACTGGTCGCCCGCCTGCATGATGCCGCCCATGCATATTGTCGTGTTGCTTCTGGATGCAAATGCAACACCCCTGGTCAGCTCTAATTGGTCCACCTGCTCATTGGCCACCGACGACACCGATCCCATTGCATGATGGAACTGGTCCACCACACGGCGGCACACAATTAGTGTGCATGCATGCAAGGCAAACACGTACGTATAACCCCTCCATGCTACAACGGTGCAAACAACGAAAGGCAAAATTTTAACGCTCACGTCCAAACAACCGAAAGCGACTGCACGTACAAAAACAGAGACACAAACGGATTGAGATGACCCATGCAAGAAAAATAAGCACACCACCCTGCCCCACATTGAATGAAAAAATGCTAAACCAACCAAACCGAATGCCACACCAGTTTAAAAAATTTGAAACGAAACCTTAAATCCACAAAGTAGTTCTACACCACCAGGTACCAAACTAATAGCACGTGTCACATGCAGAATTCATCATACATCATTTTCACACAAGTGGCTAAACCTTACGGCAAAAACTTTGGCTGGAATAGATGCTTGGGTATTTGCAGACTATCTTCGAAAGTAAAATTACAATTGATTAGTTGTTGTGTACAATGGTGTATTTTGATGGAACGGCCCTATCCAACAAGACTTGAGAACAGTAGCCCGCCTCGTATGATTTTCTTGGCCTTCGGGATGCAGAAAAAAGAAGGTTATATAAGAGCATCTCCAACCGGCGCGTAACAGCATGGCGTGCTAAAATAAGTTTATAGTGCCGAAATAGCAATTTTTTGCACACTGTAGAGCGCTGGCTCCAACGGCCGCTACAAAAAATTGCGCGCGCCGATCCAGCAAACATGCGAACTTTTACAGTGCGCGCGAGCAGCCGGCGCTTGCAACATGTTTATTTTGACAATATGATGATATTTCAAACATTATGCAAAAAAAAAGACATAGCATAGTTCAATTGCACGGCACGTCAACAATCATTGTCACATCATCATATGGCGAAGGTGAAGCCAAAGCTCCCCGGACTAGGGTTTGCGCCGGCAACGACGGCGCGGCGTAGGGGTCGCGGGTGTAGGAAGGGGTTGGGGGGATGTCGGCGCGGCCGTCCATCGGGCGAATTCGCCGGCGGCGGCGCGGGGCGGGGCGAAGGCGGGGCGGCCGGAGAGGGGCGAAGGCGGGGCGGCCGGAGAGGGTGGCGGCAGTGCGGCGCGGGCGCTCGTGTGTGCAGCGCGCGGGAGCGGGCGCATGAAATAAGCGGCGCGCTATGACATTTCGCTCCACGCGCTGAACCAGTTATGCCACACGCGTATTTTTTGTGCCTCCGCTGAAGCGTCCGGAACGGCTGCATGCGCAGAAAGTATGATTTTTTTCAGGCGGCACTAATATCGCGCGCCTATTGGAGATGTTCTAACTCTTGGATCACATTCGAAGGTTGAGAGCAAAGTGACTGAAACTTGAAAAAAAATCGGTTGACTGATCTATAAGCGGTTTCAGAAATTACACGTTTCAGGTGCTGGTACAATAATTGAACTACCAAAGCTTTATTAAGACGTGGGCATGTCACCTTGCATGATCAGCAACAACTGCTGGACAGTATAGGGGGTGTTTGTTTTCAGGGACTTATTTATGTAGGGACTAGAAAAAATCCCTTTTAGAAACTTTTTTATCAAATGGGAGGGACTTTTTAGAAACTAAATTAGGCATTTGGGACTAAATGAAGAAGACTCTCAAGGAGAGTCTTTTTGGGACTTTTTTAACAATGTCCCTCTATGCACCCATTGGCCCACCACCCTATAGTGTTGTTTGATTGTTATTTTTCTATATACTAGTAAGCATGCACGTGAAATTCACGTGCATCGACAAGATGAGACATTGTCCAACAAAAATAAAAGACAGGACTTCATGCGTGCCTGCCTTGGCAAAGATGACATACTTAGTGCATGCTGATGCGTCTTTGTGTCCTGATGAAGTATCGAAATAGTACCTAGGGAAATACCTGCAAGTGTCGTTGTCTGCTGGGCCTACTCGTTCGAACCAGCTATTTCCTCTTTCTTTTCTGATATTGATTTACAAGAGTTTGATTCAGGTTCTTGTGTTGTGAGTTTGATTTTGTGCTTGTGTTAGACAAGTACAGTAGCAGTACATCATAATCATGTTGTAATAAGATAGATATGCTTCATAGCTAACTGCCAGCCTGAGTTTCCAAAGATTTTTCTTGTACACAGGTTTTACATGTCAAGTTATAATAAGATGGATATGCTTCATATCTAACTGTTGTCTGATTTTCCAATGGATTTACATCCATCCGTCGTCGTGCCCATGACATGAACTAAAAACAAAATTGATAGTTCAAATGAAAATGCAACCTTTTGTAGCAAAATTCATAGCATCAACATTTGGACATATATTTAACAACTAACACTAGTAAATTAAACTACTCCCGTCCGCCTCCTTGTGCCTACTCCTTATGCATCTCCAGGTTACCAAATTTGATGAAGAAAATCAACTGTAAAGAACAATGTCCAGGGCCTGCTCTCTCTAGTGTTCCAACTCCGTTCTTAAATACCTATTTGGGCAAAATCTATGTAGCTCCTGGGCATGGTTTCTTTTGCTAGATATTGTTCACTTTTAACCTTTTACATATATATACATGGTATATCACTGGACATGGCATAACGATATTCCCCAAGATATGTGTTGATGTGCTTAACTATCTTCCTTCTACTGGCATAATGTGACAAAATTGCATGGTTTGGAATCTTCTTGCTCCATATCTAAAACTAATATCAATGTTCCTATACATTGCATATCTATTTTTACATATATCAGTCAGCGATGTAAGCTTTTGCAAATATATGTCAGTACATTCTTCGTACTGAACCATGTCCAGAAAAAAACCAACACCTTGGATAGCTTAGAACTTGTATCATTCACACTCTGTAGGTGCCTTGCATCTCTGGGTGTACGTTTAATTGTTGAGGTCCTTCTGCAAAACACAAAAAAGAACAAATACAATCAACTGTCATTGCAACATGGACGAAGCTGAATATTACTATGAACCAGTCACACAGATAAATTCAGAAATTCGTATGGGCCTGTCAGACACATACCAGTGCAGTGTGTCGAGGCGGCGTGTCGAGCGCACCATGCGTGTGAAGGGGCCGCGGATCGACGACGGAGGAAGGTGCTCATACGAATTGGCCTTCCAGATTATAGAAAATTAAGAAATGAGAGCATACCCCAACTGTCAGTATCTTGGTTGAAGAGAACATGAGTAGTGCATATATCCTTTTCCTCCAACCAATACCAATACCCCTCTGCTTGAGCACCATCACCAGGAACTCTCAGGACAGTGTCAAAAGCTTTCTTTGTGTCGAGCTTCATCATTAGAGCTTGCATTTTACCATATTTCATATTTTAACAATAAATGCCTCTCAAAACTCAAAGCTCAGAGTTCCTAGCAACAACCATATGAATAATTCTGAAAAGCTATTAGTTGTCAAAACTCAGTACTATATACATATGCACCTCACTGGAGAGTGGAGACAACATGATACATTCCAGAGGAGCAGAAACTTCAGCAGAGCTTAGATTTTCACAACAAAGCAAAAGGGCATGCAGAATTCTAATTAAATAAATGTAACAAACACATGGAACCAACATGACAGAAAAAGGACATTATTAACCATTGCTATGACCCCAATTTTTACTCTCATGCAATTATTGCTAAGTTGTGAGCGAAATCGATATTGTGTTGAAAAAATAAATGTTGAAGAGAACAAAACCAAAAGTTGGAAAAGAGAGCAAAGACGTGGATGGATCTTAAGGAAGTTTTTTCCTTTCAGTTGCATTAAGTAAGGATCAATAACAGGGCTCTAATTAATTCTAAGTTGTATGATAAATTGAGGTGAAACTGGCTTGTGTAAGAATAATATAAGCACCAAACCCATACTGAGAAGCGAAGCCAAACTTTTTAAGTAAAAAAGGATGTTACATGCAACAGACTTATAAACTGAGGCATCATATTTGAAAATCTCAAATTACAAAGATAATATTTATTGCCTCTGTGAATGAATGACAAATAAGTCTGGAGTCAAGACCTGCTCTGCATGTTTGCACCTTCTGTTGGGGAACGTAGTAATTTCAAAAAAATTCCTACGCACACACAAGATCATGGTGATGCATAGCAATGAGAGGGGAGAGTGTGATCTACGTACCCTTGTAGACCGACAGCGGAAGCGTTAGCACAACGCGGTTGATGTAGTCGTACGTCTTCACAGCCCGACCGATCAAGCACCGAAACTACGGCACCTCCGAGTTTTAGCACACGTTCAGCTCGATGACGATCCCCAGACTCCGATCCAGCAAAGTGTCGGAGAAGAGTTCCGTCAGCACGACGGCGTGGTGACGATCTTGATGTTCTGCCGTCGCAGGGCTTCGCCTAAGCACCACTACAATCTTATCGAGGATTATGGTGGAAGGAGGCACCGCACACGGCTAAGAATATGATCACGTGGATCAACTTGTGTCTATGGGGTGCCCCCTGCCCCTGTATATAAAGGAGCAAGGGGGAGGCCGGCCGACCCTTGTGGGCGCGCCAAGGAGGAGTAGGATTCCTACTCCTAGTTGGAGTAGGTTTCCACCTTTCCTAGTCCAACTAGGAGAAGGGGGGAAAGGGGGGGAGAGGGGAAGGAAGGGAGAGAGGGGTCGCACCCCAAATCCCTTGTCCAATTCGGACTGGGCTTGGGAGGGGCGCGCGCCACCTCCTGGTCCTTTCCACTAAGGGCCATTAAGGCCCATTGCTCCTTCCTCGTATTCCCGTAACTCCCCGGTACCTCCGAAAATACCCGAATCACTCGGAACCTTTTCGATGTCCGAATATAGTCGTCCAATATATCGATCTTTACGTCTCGACCATTTCGAGACTCCTCGTCATGTCCCTGATCTCATCCGGGACTCCGAACTCCTTCGGTACATCAAAACTCATAAACTCATAATATAACTATCATCGAAACCTTAAGAGTGCGGACCCTACGGGTTCGAGACAATGTAGACATGACCGACACATCTCCGGTCAATAACCAATAGCGGAACCTGGATGCTCATATTGGCTCCTACATATTCTACGAAGATCTTTATCGGTCAGACCGCATAACAACATACATTGTTCCCTTTGTCATCGGTATGTTAATTGCCCGAGATTCGATCGTCGGTATCTCAATACCTAGTTCAATCTCGTTACCAGCAAGTCTCTTTACTCGTTCCGTAATACATCATCTCGCAACTAACTCATTAGTTGCAATGCTTGCAAGGCTTAGGTGATGTGCATTACCGAGAGGGCCCAGAGATACCTCTCCGACAATCGGAGTGACAAATCCTAATCTCGAAATACGCCAACCCAACATGTACCTTTGGAGACACCTGTAGAGCTCCTTTATAATCACCCAGTTACGTTGTGACATTTGGTAGCACACAAAGTGTTCCTCCGTAAACGGGAGTTGCATAATCTCATAGTCATAGGAACATGTATAAGTCATGAAGAAAGCAATAGCAACATACTAAACGATCGAGTGCTAAGCTAACGGAATGGGTCAAGTCAATCACATCATTCTCCTAATGATGTGATCCCGTTAATCAAATAACAACTCTTTGTCTATGGTTAGGAAACATAACCATCTTTGATTAACGAGCTAGTCAAGTAGAGGCATACTAGTGACACTCTGTTTGTCTATGTATTCACACATGTATTATGTTTCCGGTTAATACAATTCTAGAATGAATAATAAACCTTTATCATGAAATATGGAAATAAATAATAACTTTATTATTGCCTCTAGGGCATATTTCCTTCAGTCTCCCACTTGCACTAGAGTCAATAATCTAGTTCACATCGCCATGTGATCTAACATCAATAGTTCACATCTTTATGTGGTTAACACCCATAGTTCACATCGATATGTGACCAACTCCCAAAGGGTTTACTAGAGTCAGTAATCTAGTTCACATTCCTATGTCATTAACACCCAAAGAGTACTAAGGTATGATCATGTTTTGCTTGTGAGAGAAGTTTAGTCAACGGGTCTGCCATATTCAGATCCGTAAGTATTTTGCAATTTTCTATGTCTACAATGCTCTGCACGGAGCTACTTTAGCTAATTGCTCCCACTTTCAATATGTATCCAGATGAAGATTAAGAGTCATCCGGATCAGTGCCAAAACTTGTATCGACGTAACCCTTTTACGACGAACCTTTTGTCACCTCCATAATCGAGAAACATATCCTTATTCCACCAAGGATAATTTTGACCGATGTCTAGTGATCTACTCCTAGATCACTATTGTACTCCCTTGCCAAAATTAGTGTAGGGTATACAATAGGTCTGGTACACAGCATGGCATACTTTATAGAACCTATGGCGAAGGCATAGGGAATGATTTTCATTCTCATTCTATTTTCTGCCGTGGTCGGGCTTTGAGTCTTACTCAACTTCACACCTTGTAACATAGGCAAGAATTCTTTCTTTGACTGTTCCATTTTGAACTACTTCAAAATCTTGTCAAGGTATGTACTCATTGAAAAAACTTATCAAGCGTCTTGATCTATCTCTATAGATCTTGATACTCAATATTTAAGCAGCTTCACCGAGGTCTTTCTTTGAAAAACTTCTTTCAAAACACTCCTTTATGCTTTGCAGAATAATTCTACATTATTTTCGATCAACAATATATCATTTACATATACTTATCAGAAATGTTGTAGTGCTCCCACTCACTTTCTTGTAAATACAGGCTTCACCGCAAGTCTGTATAAAACTATATGCTTTGATCAACTTATCAAAACATATATTCCAACTCCAAGATGCTTGCACCAGTCCATAGATGGATCGCTGGAGCTTGCATATTTTGTTAGCACCTTTAGGATTGACAAAACCTTCTAATTGCATCATATACATCTCTTCTTTAAATCCATCAAGGAATATAGTTTTTTTTATCCATTTTCCAGATTTCATAAAAATGCGGCAATTGCTAACATGATTTGGACATACTTAAGCATCGCTACGAGTGAGAAAATTTCATCGTAGTCAACACCTTGAACTTTGTCAAAAACCTTTTTCGACAAGTCTAGCTTTGTAGATAGTAATACTACTATCAGCGTCCATCTTCCTCTTGAAGATCCATTTATTTTCTATTGCTTGCCGATCATCGGGCAAATCCATCAAAGTCCATACTTTGTTCTCATACATGTTCTCATACATGGATCATATCTCAGATTTCATGGCCTCAAACCATTTCGTGGAATCTGGGCTCATCATCGATTCCTCATAGTTCGCAAGTCCGTCATGGTCTAGTAACATGACTTCCAGAACAGGATTACCGTACCACTCTGGTGCGGATCTCACTCTGGTTTACCTACGAGATTCGGTAGTAACTTGATCTGAAGTTACATGATCATCATCATTAGCTTCCTCACTAATTGGTGTAGTAGTCACAAGAACAGATTTCTGTGATGAACTACTTTCCAATAAGGGAGAAGGTACAGTTACCTCGTCAAGTTCTACTTTCCTCCCACTCACTTCTTTCGAGAGAAACTCCTTCTCTAGAAAGTTTCCGAATTTAGCAACAAAAGTCTTGCCTTCGGATCTGTGATAGAAGGTGTATCCAATAGTTTCCTTTGGATATCCTATGAAGACATATTTCTCCGATTTGGGTTCGAGCTTATCAGGTTGAAGTTTTTTTCACATAAGCATCGCAACCTCAAACTTTAAGGAACAACAGCTTAGGTTTCTTGTCAAATCATAGTTCATACGGTGTCGTCTCAACGGATTTAGATGGTGCCCTATTTAACGTGAATGCAGTTGTCTCTAATGCATAATCCCAAAACGATAGTGGTAGATTGGTAAGAGACATCATAGTTCGCACCATATCTAATAAAGTACGGTTATGACATTCAGACACACCATTATGCTGTGGTGTTCCAGGTGGCGTGAGTAGTGAAACTATTTCACATTGTTTCTAACTGAAGGCCAAACTCGTAACTCAAATATTTTACTTCTGCGGTCATATCGTAGAAACTTTTTATTTTTGTTACGATGATTCTCCACTTCACTCTGAAATTCTTTGAACTTTTCAAATGTTTCAGACTTGTGTTTCATCAAGTAGATATACCCATATCTTCTCAAATCATCTGTGAAGGTCAAAAAATAACGATACCTGTCGCGAGCCTCAACACTCATCGGATCACATACATCAGTATGTATTATTTCCAATAAGTCAGTTGCTCGCTCCATTGTTCCGGAGAACGGAGTCTTAGTATCTTGCCCATAAGGCATGGTTCGCAAGCATCAAGTGATTCATAATCAAGTGATTCCAAAATCCCATCAGCATGAAGTTTCTTCATGCGCTTTACACCAATATGACCTAAACGGCAGTGCCACAAATAAGTTACACTATCATTATTAACTTTGCATCTTTTGTCTTCAATATTATGAATATGTGTATCACTACGATCGAGATCCAATGAACCATTTTCATTGGGTGTGTAACCATATAAGGTTTTATTCATGTAAACAGAACAACAATTATTCTCTAACTTAATTGAATAACCGTATTGCAATAAACATGATCAAATCATATTCATGCTCAACGCAAACACCAAATAACACTTATTTAGGTTCAACACTAATCCCGAAAGTATAGGGAGTGTGCGATGATGATCATATCAATCTTAGAACTACTTCCAACACACATCGTCACTTCACCCTTAACTAGTTTCTGTTCATTCTGCAACTCCTGTTTCGAGTTACTACTCTTAGCAACTGAACCAGTATCAAATACCGAGGGGTTGCTACGAACACTAGTAAAATACACATTAATAATCTGTATATCAAATATACCTTTGTTCACTTTGCCATCCTTCTTATCCGCCAAATACTTGGGGCAGTTCCGCTTCCAGTGACCAGTCCCTTTGCAGTAGAAGCACTTAGTCTCAGGCTTAGGACCAGACTTGGGCTTCTTCACTTGAGCAGCAACTTGCTTGCCGTTCTTCTTGAAGTTCCCCTTCTTCCCTTTGCCCTTTTATTGAAACTAGTGGTCTTGTCTATCATCAACACTTGATGCTCTTTCTTGATTTCTACCTTCATCGATTTCATCATCATGAAAAGCTCGAGAGTCGTTTTCGTCATCCCTTGCATACTATAGTTCATCACGAAGTTCTACTAACTTGGTGATGGTGACTAGAGAATTCTGTCAATCACTATCTTATCTGGAAGATTAACTCCCACTTGATTCAAGCGATTGTAGTACCCAGACAATCTGAGCACATGCTCACTAGTTGAGCGATTCTCCTCCATCTTTTGGCTATAGAACTTGTTGGAGACTTCATATCTCTCAACTCGGGTATTTGCTTGAAATATTAACTTCAACTCCTGGAACATCTCATATGGTCCATGACATTCAAAACGTCTTTTGAAGTCCCGATTCTAAGCCGTTAAGTATGGTGCACTAAACTATTAAGTAGTCATCATATTGAGCTAGCCAAACGTTCATAACGTCTGCATCTGCTCTTGCAATAGGTCTGTCACCTAGCGGTGCATCAAGGACATAATTCTTCTGTGCAGCAATGAGGATAAACCTCAGATCACGGATCAAATCCGCATCATTGCTACTAACATCTTTCAACACAATTTTCTCTAGGAATATATCAAAATAAACACAGGGAAGCAACAATACGAGCTATTGATCTACAACATGATTTGCAAAATACTACCAGGACTAAGTTCATGATAAATTTAAGTTCAATTAATCATATTATTTAAGAACTCCCACTTAGATAGACATCCCTCTAATCCTCTAAGTGATTACGTGATCCAAATCAACTAAACCATGTCCGATCATCACGTGAGATGGAGTAGTTTCATTGGTGAACATCACTATGTTGATCATATCTACTATATGATTCACGCTCGACCTTTCGGTCTCCGTGTTCCGAGGCCATATCTGTATATGCTTGGCTCGTCAAGTATAACCTGAGTATTCCGCGTGTGCAACTGTTTTGCACCCGTTGTATTTGAACGTAGAGCCTATCACACCTGATCATCACGTGGTGTCTCAGCACGAAAAACTTTCGCAACGGTGCATACTCAGGGAGAACACTTCTTGATAATTAGTGAGAGATCATCTTATAATGCTACCGTCAATCAAAGAAAGATAAGATGCATAAAAGATAAACATCACATGCAATCAATATAAGTGATATGATATGGCCATCATCATCTTGTGCTTGTGGTCTCCATCTTCGAAGCACCGTCGTGATCACCATCGTCACCGGCGCGACACCTTGATCACCATTGTAGCATCGTTGTCGTCTCGCCAATCTTATGCTTCCACGACTATCGCTACCGATTAGTGATAAAGTAAAGCATTACAGCGCGATTGCATTGCATACAATAAAGCGACAACCATATGGCTCCTGCCAGTTGCCGATAACTTGGTTACAAAACATGATCAACTCATACAATAAAATTTAGCATCATGTCTTGACCATATCACATTACAACATACCCTGCAAAAACAAGTTAGACGTCCTCTACTTTGTTGTTGCAAGTTTTACGTGGCTGCTACGGGTTTAAGCAAGAACCAATCTTACCTACGCATCAAAATCACAACGATAGTTTGTCAAGTTGGTGCTGTTTTAACCTTCGCAAGGACCGGGCGTAGCCACACTCGGTTCAACTAAAGTTGGAGAAACTGTCACCCACTAGCCACCTTTGTGCAAAGCACGTCGGGAGAACCGGTCTCGCGTAAGCGTACGCGTAATGTCGGTCCGGGCTGCTTCATCCAACAATACCGCCGAACCAAAGTATGACATGCTGGTAAGAAGTATGACTTATATCGCCCACAACTCACTTATGTTCTACTCGTGCATATAACATCAACACATAAAACCTAAGCTCGGATGCCACTGTTGGGGAACGTAGTAATTTCAAAAAAATTCCTACGCACACACAAGATCATGGTGATGCATAGCAACGAGAGGGGAGTGTGATCTACGTACCCTTGTAGACCGACAGCGGAAGCGTTAGCACAACGCGGTTGATGTAGTCGTACGTCTTCACGGCCCGACCGATCAAGCACCGAAACTACGGCACCTCCGAGTTTTAGCACACGTTCAGCTCGATGACGATCCCCGGACTCCGATCCAGCAAAGTGTCGGGGAAGAGTTTCGTCAGCACGACGGCATGGTGATGATCTTGATGTTCTACCGTCGCGGGGCTTCGCCTAAGCACCGCTACAATATTATCGAGGATTATGGTGGAAGGGGGCACCGCACACGGCTAAGAATATGATCACGTGGATCAACTTGTGTCTATGGGGTGCCCCCTGCCCCCGTATATAAAGGAGCAAGGGGGAGGCCGGCCGGCCCTTGTGGGCGCGCCAAGGAGGAGTAGGATTCCTACTCCTAGTTGGAGTAGGTTTTCACCTTTCCTAGTCCAACTAGGAGAAGGGGGGAAAGGGGGGAAGAGGGGAAGGAAGGGAGAGAGGGGCCGCACCCCAAATCCCTTGTCCAATTCAGACTGGGCTTGGGAGGGGCGCACGCCACCTCCTGGTCCTTCCCACTAAGGCCCATTGCTTCTTCCTCGTATTCCCGTAACTCCCCGGTACCTCCGAAAATACCCGAATCACTCGGAACCTTTCCAATGTCCGAATATAGTCGTCCAATATATCGATCTTTACGTCTCGACCATTTCGAGACTCCTCGTCATGTCCCTGATCTCATCCGGGACTCCGAACTCCTTCGGTACATCAAAACTCATAAACTCATAATATAACTATCATCGAAACCTTAAGCGTGCGGACCCTACGGGTTCGAGAACAATGTAGACATGACCGACACACGTCTCTGGTCAATAACCAATAGCGGAACCTGGATGCTCATATTGGCTCCTACATATTCTACGAAGATCTTTATCGGTCAGACCGCATAACAACATACGTTGTTCCCTTTGTCATCGGTATGTTACTTGCCCGAGATTCGATCGTCGGTATCTCAATACCTAGTTCAATCTCGTTATCGGCAAGTCTCTTTACTCGTTCTGTAATACATCATCTCGCAACTAACTCATTAGTTGCAATGCTTGCAAGGCTTAGGTGATGTGCATTATCGAGAGGGCCCAGAGATACCTCTCTGACAATCGGAGTGACAAATCCTAATCTCGAAATACGCCAACCCAACATGTACCTTTGGAGACACCTGTAGAGCTCCTTTATAATCACCCAGTTACGTTGTGACGTTTGGTAGCACACAAAGTGTTCCTCCGGTAAACGGGAGTTGCATAATCTCATAGTCATAGGAACATGTATAAGTCATGAAGAAAGCAATAACAACATACTAAATGATCGAGTGCTAAGCTAACAGAATGGGTCAAGTCAATCACATCATTCTCCTAATGATGTGATCCCGTTAATCAAATAACAACTCTTTGTCTACGTTAGGAAACATAACCATCTTTGATTAACGAGCTAGTCAAGTAGAGGCATACTAGTGACACTCTGTTTGTCTATGTATTCACACATGTATTATGTTTCCGGTTAATACAATTCTAGCATGAATAATAAACCTTTATCATGAAATAAGGAAATAAACAATAACTTTATTATTGCCTCTAGGGCATATTTCCTTCACCTTCGCCTTGATGGTGGCCTTCTTGGTGTTGCCACATTACACGGTTTACGACATCTTTTGCTGAAGTGCTGATGTTAGAAGAAAAAACACAAAAGATATACAGAAAAAAGGATGGATACTTTACATGTAAATATTCAAAATAGTCCCTGGCTATTAACATTGCATTCTATTATCCTATAGGAACATGTTCCCTTTAACTCGTGGCATGCAACAAACTTAATTAAAACATGGCATCATGGACAATTCTTTGGTCTTTCTTTGATAAGTAAAATCGATTACTTAACATGGTGAGATTTGGCAGTGACTTAAGAAGCTTCACCTTGTCAGCAGTTGGAGTTGGTGCTCCCAGAACATTCGCACATGGAACAAGTGTTAAAAAAATCAGAATTTTGTCCAAACAGTCTTATTAATCCATCATCTACAAAGATAGGAAAAAGAAGTGCCATGATCAGTACAGCTGAAACTTTTAGAACAATAATGCTTCTAATGAAGTTGCGAAAGCAAAACATCGAGGGAAAAAGTACAATCATGTGTAAGAGAAGCAAGCATGACATGAACAGAACTAACCAAATTCTGGAAGGTGTCATCTTTAGGACCAAATTATAGAGTAATAAAATATAATAGAACTTGAACACCATGCAATATCCTGTTCAAATCATAAATAAAGGGAGGGACATGTTGTGTGCATAGGGTAGAAAGCAATCATTGACCTGAAAGCACCTCAGAGTAAGTGCTCGCTAGTCGCATCTACATTCCCTCAATCCTCAACCATCTGCCACCATTCATGTACATCACCTAAAACAAATCAAATTTGTGATAGAACATAAAGTATATCATACGGAGAGAGAGCATCCTAACTTGCATTCCAATGATACATTCCAACATGGCAGGATAACATTCAGAGAAACATATACTGAATTAATCTTATAAAAATTCAGAGAAGCATGTACTGAATTAAGCCTCACGGGAAAGGATGCCGCTTGGTGGCTAAGGCCTCAAAGTGGCGGCGACAGCGGCGCGTGAATTATGAATATGAGTAGAATAAATCGACATAAACAATATGGTAGGAACTTATGAAGCAAATGAGTAATGGGATAGACTGAATACGGAAATCTCTGTAGTAACAAGTTCACCCAATGCACCGTTTATCTGTTTCAAGAAGAAAATGGTAAAATAATTACAACTGAACGGAAGAGAAAATGCATGGATATAAAGGAAGGCCATTAAAGGTCCAGATAATACAATTTATATATTTATTTTGCATGCTTTCCAGAGAGAAAATACTTAACTGAAATCTGAATGTTTGAACCAAGCATAGTTAACAAAATGGTGATGATTATGTAATAATCAATTGCATATGATGGATGTTATGTAATAACCAAGCACAGTTAACATGGGAGGCTCAAATACCTCGACTATCAGGACCATCTCTTCCTGAATCATCCGGCGACATGGTTCTTGGTATTAGTTCACCTTCTCGAATCCTTGGCACCAACTGTACAGTGGCAAATCAGTCAAAGCAGAGATTGGGGAACTCTGTAACTGGTTACACTGCATGTCAGTGCCAAATAGCACCATATTGATTTGGTAAAACTTCATTGTTGCACAATAGTTGCTTAGATATGAGAACCAAATTAGAATGCCCCATCACTGGCGAACAGTATAGTAGAACACAACATCTGGTATTGTAATTGGAGAGAGTTACTACATGTTATCTCGTGATTCACCTTCCCTTTGGTCCCGGTGACATGGATGACCTTCATCCACGCGATGGCCTCCTCCAGCTCGAGAATCTAACCAAATTCACCCGCATCAGACAACACATTCCCTCATCGCGATTCAGGCGGAGCATGAGGAGGAGGGGATGAACCTGGAGGTAGCGGTCCATGAGGTCCCACTGGTTGTGTGGGTTGCCGGTGTGTGCCCGCACGTTCTGCATGAGAGGGAGAGCTGCCCCAGAACCTCGTCGTACTCCCCCTCCGTCGCGCCACCTACATCCCAATCCCCAACCCGCCGCATGCATCAGCCATGAGTACGGTACCCAACCCAATAGGAACCTGTAGCTAGGGTCGCGCCTCCTCTCACCTGCGTGCGCGGTGGCGGTTGAGGACTCCAAGATGAGCGGCTCGGACGACACCCGCGGCAAAGGGCGCGGCGACCTGCGGCTGAAGGCGCGACGGGCGGCTCCGGTGACAACTTGGGCGTCGGAGGGCGCGACCAGCGGCAGCTCCCGCGGCGAAGGGAGCGACGACGGACGGGAGGCTGCGGGAGGAACGGCCCGTGAGGAGGATCGATGGGTTAGCGATCGATGCGGGTGTGCGGGAGGCTACGTGGGCGAGAGGTCGTGTGGGTGTGCGGGTTTTTTTTCGAACGGCGCGGCAGAGTTAGCGATCGATGTGCCTTAATGCGTGGTTTTTTGCGTTAAACTCGGAAGGATTTAGGACCATTAGATCTTGTTGATGGATGGGTCTGATTGTTTGGTTCTCCGCTCTCTCCTTCTTTTATAGGGGTAGTAGACTAGGGGCAACATGGTCATTTAATAACCTCTAGCAAGGAACTAGGGAGACTTTTTAGTTGGGACTAGAAAAAGTCCTAGGACTAGAGAACCAAACACCACCATAGGCATACTCCCACATTACATTAAGACTAGCCACAATGGATAGTAACATACATTAGTAACATACACATATCCCTAGACTATGTTACTATCTTCATAGTGGGTAGTAACATAAGGGTGATAACATGCAAAGATTCATTTATTAAGTTACAGACTCATATTGCATTGGGACATGTGATGTTACAGTAACTAGCTAAGTTACTACAAGTACCTCTCTCCTCATTAACTCATTGCCACATAAGCAAATTTGCTGAGTTGGATTCGAAATTATTGCTGAAGTTACTCCCACTATGGCTAGTCTAAAGCATGGGCACCATTAGGTTGCAGGCCTAGTCGCTAGTTTAGCCAGTGCATGGGCGGCGCTGTTTGCATCTCTCCTGCATGCCTGAACCTCAGGCTTCGAAAACCTGGCGCGCATTTCAAACTTGAGGTCTTCAAGCACCACAGCATGCACCGAGTAGGCCATGACCTGGTTGCTAAGTGCTATAATTGGTCTTGACTACTGCTTCTGGGGACTTATTCATTGACGTGTGTCGTGCTGGCGAGCTGCCGATCGACGTGTACGTCAATCAGGAGTTCACCTTGGAGCAGCTGAACCTGATCTGGCCCTGCGCCCCGGTGAGCGGCGCGATGTTGCCCATCTTGATCATGGCCGTCGTGAAGGCGCTGCTGAACGCCGCCGGGTTGGACGCGAAGTTCCGGACCGTGTTGTCGGTAGTGTCGCCGTTGAACAGCACCTGGTCCGAGTGCATGAGCCCCTTCTGGGACAGGAGGTCCGTGTAGTATGCGTTGTCGAAGGTGTTGGGCGTCGTCGCGTCCAGCGGCGCCAGGTTGCCGTTGCCGCCGGACTGGGGGCAGTTGGCCCGGAGCGACGCCGCGTAGGCGGCGTTGATGTTGGTGTCGCCGCCGTAGATCCGAGAGCGGAAGGAGCTGCACTGCGCCCGCCCGATGGTGTGTGCGCCGGAGAGGGCCACCATGTCGACCGTGTCCAGGCCCTTCTTGAGGAACGCGGCCTCGAGCTGCGCCCGGCTGGAGCCCGGGCCTGGGATGTCGCTGTTTGCCAGCCCCGCGTTTGCACCTGTGGAGTCCCTTCTCCCCAGAGGAACTGTCCATGACGAACCTCCGAGCTGCACGCACGCGAATGATTCAAAACCAACAGTTAACGTCTTAACGATGGTGCAAGAGGATGATCCTACGGCGACCATCCAAGTGATCATGCATGTAAGTGCTTGTAAGATGATGATCTTACGGCGACGACCGAGTCGCGGGCGGCGACGGCGAGGATGTCAGCGCAGGAGACGGTTTGCTTGCACACGGCCTCGACCTGGGCCTTGATGCCGTCGATGACACCGAAGCCCCTCAGCGACCCCGCGTTTGGACCCGCGTTCTGCTCGTTGCCGGACAGCAGAACAGAGGCGTCGCAGCCCTGCAGCCAGCAAAACACGCACAGCAAATAATTGGTCAATCCCAGCTGTTCCTCGATCAAGCAAATTAGTTAGCGAAGTTCCAGTTATGCGGAACTTGCCTGGACAAAGCAGTCGTGGAAGTGCAGCCGGAGCAGCGACGCGCCCATGCGGGGGTCGCTGCTCACGGCGGCCGTCACGGCGCTCTTGATGGCGGCCAGCGCCCCGGGGCACGACGAATCGTAGAACGTCGGGGACAGCTGCGCCGACGCCGCCGTGGCCAGGGCCACGAGCACCACCAGAGAAATGCAAGAGGCAGAGGCGGCCATGGTTAGCTAGCTCCCTAGTGTGGCTTGTGCAAGAGAGCAGTGCACCGCATGCATATTTATAGTCAAAGATTCAGCTCAGGTGCACCTGCAAATCGCTCCCTCGCTCCCTGTCCCCCACTAGGGAGAGAGCATCCAAAATCTAGGTCCGCTTGGTCCAGCGTTAGCCTCTCGAACGACGTACACGGCATCTATCCATCCATAAACCTTTCCAACCAAATACAGCTAGCCGGTCGAGCGGGTAAGGCCTATCGCGGTCTGCTACGTACATGGTATCGACAAACTTGGCCGCATATTTAGAAGGTTCACGCATGCAAGTGGATAGGGCCAACTTGAGCGATCTATATTGGCGTTTGCCACGCAAAAATCTGCAAAATCAATTGGCTTAGTAGAACAGAAGATATACGCGTGCTTTTCATCATCCCCATGCTATAATTTGTCCAGGGCAATTCACCCTCGTTTTGACCGGTGTGCAGTAATTTTGCATACAACGAGAATATGGGATCTGACCAATTTTTATGTTCAGATGTTAGGAATGAGTGCGGAAGCGGAAGCGAGGAAGAAGAACAAGGTATGTGATACCATGCAATGCAAGGTAGAGTAACACCAGAGAGACTGAACTCATGTCTATTTATCAGTCAAGTATGTACATATATGCAGAGAACATACACACGCAGGTGCGGCCACTGCCACAACAACCTCCGAAGCTAACTCTACTAAGAGCATCTCCAACAACCGCTCAACACGCCGCGCGCAAAAAACTATTTTGCCGCGCGTTCATCGACTGGTTTGGCGCGACCGGCCGCGCTAAAATGCAGCGCGCGTGACTCGCCGGCGCATGCCATATGTTGCATTTTGGACACAAAATGAATTTCAAACATTCAAAATGCAATGAACATGGCATATAATTTCACACAAACAAGTTGATGAATAAAAATTCATGCCCACAAGTTCATCCAACCAAATCCATGACATAAACGAAAGACACATCAAGCCTCGTCCTCATCTTTCGAAGACGATTCTTCCTCCTCCGAAAATGATTCTTCCTCATCATCATCATTGTCGCGCACCGCATCACGTGAGGCTCGGACGATATTGGCAAGATCTTCAACGGCATCTTCATGGGAAGGTGTGTGAGGCACACCGGAAGACATTCCGTCCATGGTGGCCGGAGATGCACCCATGCCTCCCATAAGAGACGCAAAACTCATGCCTCCCATGGCGACCATGGCGCCGGGGGGTGCTCCAAAGCCACCCATGCCTCCCATGGTCTTCATGGTAGCTCCAAAGCCACCCATGGCACCTAAGCCGCCCATGATAGCTCCAAAGCCACCCATGCCTTCCATGGCGCCAAGGCCACCACCACCCATTACGCGAATCATGGCTTTTTTGTGGATCAAGACTTCTTCACGGACAAGATTGACATGCTTCTTTTACGCCTCATTGAGGATATATGTGTCCAAGAAGAACAAGTGTTTTTCCCATTCCAACAATCTAGTTCGCTCCTCATTGCTCACCTTCCTCTCCTCCAAAGCCACCTTCCTCTCCTCCAAAGCCACCTTCCTCTCCTTGGCCGCGGCATCTTGGTTCCTTGCCATTTTCCTCACCTTGTTGGCTTCTTTTCTTGCCTTCACAATAGCTTCCATAGCATTTTTGAGCTCATCATCTCCTTTCCTCTTATTTTTTTCTTTTGCGTCTTTCTTGCACCCATCCGGTCGTTTTGGCTTCGAGTGTGAAACCGAGTTGGGTGTGGGGCTTCTCTTGCCGTCATCACTTGATGCATCCTCATCCTCCTCATCATCATCCAACTCAATTGTTCGCTTGTGTTTGTTGCTCAAATCCAAATCATCCAAATCATCATCCTTCAACACATCATAGCAATAAGGCAAGGTAAATGGCCTTCCTTTCTTGATCTTCCCCTTTTTGGTCCTCTTCTCCTCTCCTTTGAACAAGTTTTGTGCAATGTTGTACTACATGAAAACAAAACAAGTTAGCACTTCAAACACCAACAACAAGCATGATGAACATGGATGAAATACCACTTACTCTATCGTCCTCATTGGTGCCACTTCACTACGAGAAAACCTTACTAGTGGCGTTGGTTTTTTACATACCAGTAGCGGGGGCACCCGCACTACTGCTAGGGTGCTATAGCTATTATTTAACAGTAGCACATTTCTAAACAAGCGCTGCAGCTAAAATACTTAGTAGTAGCGCCTCTTTCTCTACCAACGCTGCTACTATCATCACATAGTAGTAGCGCCCTATTTTCTCCCCACGCTACAACTAGGTAAATAGAAATTAAAAATAATAAAAAGAAGTCAGATGCAATATTCATGGAAATCAAGACAAGTCTAGTGCAAATAAACTAAGTTCACAGAACCATCTCACAAACATTAACGACAATACCACATTTAATATAACCACACAATCTCACAAACTCATATATAGTAGTCAACAATGCATGGATAGATCATAGTTGATAAGTCTACTAGGTAGTTATACTGGCATATAAATGGTTCATCAGCCACACGCATGCATATGTAGTTCTAGATGATATCGATGACAATCATCATCCTCAAGCCTTGGCAGTGGGTGTTCCTGATAGTAATTAGGATGGCCTGTCGAACATGAAGATTCTTGCCAACGAGGAAGCTCTTCCACCCAACCAAGTTGAAGTGTGTGTGATCATCCGTGTCCACGCCGTACGCACAGGTGGTGACGGAGCCCCTCGCGGTAAGGCGTATTCCAGCAGAGTCTTCTTCATCAGGCTTGATACCACAACTCTCAGATAGGCTCTTTGGCAATTTCTGAATAAAAAAACATATCAATTAATAATTAGCCTCACACATTCTACACTATTAAAAGACATTACTACATTTCTACTAAGCATAAATTCTACTAATAAGTATATATGGATTATACACTATTAACAGTTCTTTGGATTCTACACGAAGCATATATATCATCGGATTCACTAACCATATATATCATCGGATTCACTAAGCATATATATCATCGGACTCTACACTAAGTATAACAATAAAGCATATCATCAAATTACTACAGTAAATGCAACATACCATGACATGTCGATCAACCATGGTACTTGTCAGGCGGGCCACGAATGGCATCCCGACAAAGTCAGCACGTGGCGGAATTATGTCCCATAGGTTGCACACCTCCTCCTCGCTCAACCTCATTCTTTGAGCTACGATGGCTTCATCAAGTGGGTCATCATCATCCTCATCATCTTCCGCTTTGTTGACATAAATGACGGCCAGCTTGGGTCTTTCTGCTCTGAAGGAGAAGATGATCAACTCACCACCGGTGATATGCATGTGGGTGATGAAACGAACCCATCCATCTCCTCCCACCTACGTCATATTTCGTCCTTTCTTGACCTCCATAGTGTAGGGGCCCCCAGGAGCCTCAAAGGTCATAGAGTCTTCGGTCAGCTTGTTGAATTTTGACCTCATATTGCATGGGATGATCTGTGTGCAAAAAGCAAAATGATATATACACGATGCATTAATGCCAATCACACTAAAAACAAAATAGTGGTTACTAGTTTCATATAATTTATTACCGCCGCATGAAGAAAACTAGACTAGAAGTGGATGTCGAACAGCGTGCCAGTTGCAAGGCTGTTGGCGCACCTTGACTTGCACCGTCGACATGGTGGTGGTGGTGGCGCCATTTCCCTAAAGCAATATGATTAAAGGATTAATGATCCAAAAAGTAAACATAAAGTTTTAAATACACATCAGGTTTTGAATAATATACAAATCAGGTTCACATCATAGAGAATACACATCAGGTTCACATGGCAAGCAAAATAACAACTAAATTGTAGTTCAGTTCAGACAATAACCTAATAGAGATCATGTAACCCAAACAGAGCCTAATAATAAGATAAATGGCATATTGCCATTATTGCGCAAGCACACAAGCAAAAGTAGTTCGAAAACAGCTTAATTCTGCATTATTAGTAGATAAAATAACATTTATTCACACATTAATCGAGGCGGCTATAAGGCAGCAATAAGATCATCAATAGATAAAATACCATTTATTTACACAAATATCAATTATGCATTATCTCTGCAAGCATGGCAAAGCAGAGCAATAACTCTTCCATCCTTATCAAGGACAACTCCCAGCCCTGACACAAGGGTAAAAACACTTCCATCCTCATCAAGGACAACTGAACTAAGTGGATCAATCCAGGGGAACACTTTATCTATTCCCACATCCAAAAGTAGAACCAGCTTATAATCTTTCAAAACAGCACGACACAAGATTCACAAAACACAATAAGTAAACATCCATTTCACCTTTGGCATCAGATGCACAATAACTAAAACAATAAAAGGCAAACACACGCCTTTTAAATAAGATACAACTCTCTGTCTCTCTGTGTTTTCTTTTTCTGAAATTTACCAAAAATGGGCTCACTAACAGCATCAGATGGATAGCGATTTGGGTCGATCATTCCATTAACGGCCGGGTGCTGGTGGATCGATGCCGTCACCGGCTAACCTCCTACTACTCCTAAAAGGCAATGAAACAAGACTACAAGTGCATGTTTCCCTTTGCATCAACCGCTCTGGCCTCTATCTAATATGCTTGCTCTAGCCCAACTTAGGCCTGGTCTGCGCCTCTGCAGCCCCTCCCCTTCGTCGAGCGGCGCAACACTAAACAAAAGCCAAGGCAGGATGAGAGAGAGAACCCCTCTCTAAACCCTAGAACACTAGGCACCGCCGCCACCACCACTGCTCCAGGGACAGCAGCCAAGGAAGAAGAAACCAAGCCTCCGCCATGCCGAAATCCAAGCGCAATCGCTCAGGTCAGTTCACTCGCTCCCTTCTGCTGCCCTCAATCCCCCCCC